>NW_024609839.1:31212443-31614335 GCF_016920785.2 Ixodes scapularis
GTCTGCTCGGGAGACACCCCATATACACAGTTTCGGGGCTACTCGACAGACACTGCCAGTGCGTTCGCTCAGCATAAATGGTTACGGGGGAATGGAGTGCCTTCGGGTACGGTCAGACGCATATGTTTGAAACCAGTCTTTAGCCCACGGTGAATTGTCTCTGCACGTTCCGATTGCAGGTCTCGGACGCGGAACGGGAACGGACTTTTCGTGCGAGGTGTTCGAAGGCAGGACGAAGGTGTTCGAAATGGACTTTGGACGCCAGATGAACTGTCAGGTGCGAAGCACGTCTCGTTGTTTCTATACGGTCGTCGCCGGAAGACGTGTTCCAGGGCTAATTTTTGCCCTTGTACGAATGTTTTGTTGGTTTGTACGCCCTGTTTCGAGCATACAACAGCTGAAGCCGAACCTTGCGTGCTAAGCTCGAACTGTAGCTTACAGCTTTAATGTGGATTGCCACTAGGAGTTCTCCTGAATCACAATGGCGTCGTGCTGTCGGGATAATATGGTGATCCCCCAAAAAGTCAGTAATGCGAAGTTGTCCATACTACCGAGACAAAAGTGTGTGTACCATATTTTCTGGTCTTTAGGGCACCTTTGTATATGTCGCATTTATATGTTTGTACGTTCGGTGCAGCACAACTGGATTGAAATGCCCGCATATGTGTGTTGCAGTCGTGTGCGAATAGCGGGTTTTGAGTTTGAAGCGAATGGTGGTTTTGGCCGAATATTTTCGAATTGAATACCGAATCGTTTCTTCGAGCCTTTCGCCGTCATGCACCATGCTTAAACAAAAATTCGTCTGTACTCGTGAAAGTTGTTCACTACCTTCCACTTGTCCACTTCCAACCTCAGTTAATTTTAATGTAGCTACCGTTGAGACCACTTCGCTATATCCGCTATTTCGTTATAACCGACTTCGGTTATAACGAAGTGCAAAAGGGAATGGGAAATCGTGATCGCTTCGCTGTAGTCGCTATTTCGTTATAACCGACTTCGTTATAACCGGTCTTTACAGTATATTTATGACCTGTGGCATGCAAACGACAAGATTGTCGCGGCTATCCTAATCGAGAGTGTTTAGAAATCTGTTTGCTGTATGCAAATATTCTTTTTTCAATTTCCAATATGTCGAAAAACAACAACAAAGTGAGCACGAATGATGAGCACAGGTGACATAATCGTGGCAGGTTAGCCCCGTTGAGTGCACTGCGGGGAAGCACTACCTTCGAAGCCCCCAAACGCCGGCGGTGGTGCTTCCCCGCTCTGCATGCATAGGTGCTCGGTGAGAAGCGCACTCAACGGGGCTAGCTCACCGTGATTAACACTGCAAAAAGTTCGAATATTCCAGTTCATCTGAAAGTGAATATCGAGTAGCGTAATATTCGAAACTAATTTTTGAAAATTTGAATATTTGCACAACACTACTTTATTATGATCGCTATACATGCGCAAGCAAGAGCGAGTTTCGATATTTTTGTCAACAAATCGAAATAAGAATATAACCTCCATGTCAAATTTCTGCAGTTAAGGTCCATACATATAGAAAGAAAATGCATACTGTACTTCGAGAAACATGGTATTTACCCAATTCGTCCCTGAAAACTTTGTCTATATAGCAGGGTATCCGTATTAACAGGGTTTGTATTAACAAGATGTGACTGTAAATATCTTAAATAAAGATGGGAGATAGAGAATGTTTTGAGTGCTTTGAGCTGCCCTCGGCGTTTATTTACTGGCGTTTCTGAGCTCTGAAGTCACAGCGCACATAATGCGCCTTCCAACCTTATCTGTAGGATTAAGAGAAATTTAAATTTATATTGGTCCCTAAGGGATGGTGTCTGCAGCTTTGTGAAGAATGAGGGAGAGCTCAAACTGCTTAAATTGACCTGCGAGGAGCCGCTGCAGTTGCTGTAGGGGCAGCCGCAGTGGCTCACTATCCCCTTTGTAATTGGCGATTATGGGTCACATGGTTGTACACGGTTGGTCTCGTTATGAGTCACATGACTGCTGCGACTATGGGTCACGTGATACCGCCGCGTCATGTAATTGTAGCTTATACGATCACCTAACATGGTGATCACACAATCTATGGTGACTGCGTGATTGTGACTCCCTCCAGCATTGGAGCAGCGAAGCTTTTGTGACAACATGAGCACAGAGCAACTACAGTATAACGATACTAACAGAATTTGCTCTTCTGGCGGGGGTAGGGCATCGGACTACCAAGAAAAAGGTCTGCGGTTCGATTCTCGCCGATGGACAGTGGCCCCAAAACACATTTTGCGTCTAAATTTCCGCAGGCCAACTACCGTTCGGAGGCGGACGTTCTTGAAGTGATTCCCATCAACTTCCCCGTCGTCAGGGGAGACGTCAAGTTCAGGTTCTGGTGCCAAAGCGTGAGTGACTAAGCGGGGACGACCAGGGTGCTGATTTGAATTGGGTGCTGAACCATCTTTGTTCCGTTTTTCCGCAGTCATCCGTTCCGCGCGGCTACGAGGACTGTCCGTTCTTCTTCTGGTTCCATACCAGCTTCATCAGGGACAAGAGGTTAGATCACTGTATCTCACTTTAGTTAATGGCGGGATGAGAATAGGAGGATGACAACCGAAGGGCCTCTCTGTCATTCTTGCTCTGCCGGTGACCGCAGAAAGTTTCACGAGTGTCATGCTCGGTTTTATCTTAAGGGTGGGCTGCAGCGGACGTTACGAGCCATCCTAGCCGATTCGGTGCTCATAACTTCGCGCGATCACATGCCCCGCATGCCGCTGCGCTCCTTCCGAAGGCGACGCCCTGCACGGCACGGAATTGGCTTTGATGGCTTGTGGCTTCCTCCGCTGTCCGTCGGAGCGCAGATGGACGCGCAACTGGAACATTGCTTTGCTGCGGCATCGCTGCCCGTTGTCGGCATGGCTCGGACGCTTCGCCCGATTTTGGTTTCTGTGCATGTGCGTTGCCCACACCTAATCTGGGAAAATGCGGGCTTGTTTCTAAAAGGCGCGTCAACCTATGGGAAGTTTCATCGCTTGCGTAGGGCTATCGAGAGCTCGGAAAAACGCTCCGTTTGTAGGGGCACCGTCGAAATGCGGCGCAACTGTACCGCCGCTTCCGACGTCGAGACAAACCGGTTTCGTCTGTGCACTCTGTGACTAGAGCCACTGAATAAACCGGGCTTCAGAGTGCGACACTTAAGCCGTCTTGGTGCTTAAAATTGATGTTCCGAAGCTTCATCTGAAACTGTAGGAAACAGTTTCCTGTCCTCCAGACTTCTGTTAACGGGCCATGACGGAGCGTAACAATATTGCCTGAGCTTCCTTCTAGAGCTCGGGAAGTCGCACTTTCGAATCCCAACTGCATCCCCGCTACACTAAGCATGAAAGGTCAGGGAATGGATTGCCGATACTCTAGGCTCTATTCGTGACATGCCTCTCGGGCCTTGTGTGGAAAAGCGGTTTCAAAACGTTGATCACTTCGAATATTGCTTTTTATATTATACTCCGTTTTGCACTATGCCCGAGCGCAGCTGATGCAACAATCTAATGAAGAAAGTCGCGCGCAGAAAAAAGTGCGCGACTGGTTTATCCGACGATAGCCAACACGCAAAGACGAGTGCCGCGACGATGCCCTTCTGGCTCTGCTTCGTCGAATCGTGGCGTTTGCTGTGCTCGGATTTGGTGCAAGGTGCGTTGAAGCGTGGCATGTGTTGCATTCACACCTGGTGTCTCTCATCCAGCTTATTTCTGAAGAGGGACGTCCTAGACAACCCGCACAAGCAGAAGACCTGGACCACCTACCATGCAGACTTTGCCGTGGAGCTGCTCTTTACGCCGTGAGCGGCCGCGTCGAGACGCCCAAACATCCGTTAACCGTCTTCGTGCGGCGGGAGCCAGTACCACTCTCCACTCGTCCGGGTCACATCGAAGCGGCAGAGACGCCGACTATTCCGGGGGCAGATTTATACGTTTAATTTATTATTAGCTGTATGAACACTGAGGCAAACTGTACATAATGTTATATATACATATTTTTGTTTAAAAAAAAATGGCAGCAATAAAAAACATTTTTGGGAACTTTGCTCAATATATATTCAAAACGACCTTCGCAATACAGAACAGACATTGTGTTTCGGTGAAGACTTTCTAAAGGGTGGGCGAGAGAAAACTTCTCCAGGAACAGGCTGCAGCAGGGATTGCCAAAGGCATACTAGTTAGCTAAATGGCTAACCTTTAATAATTAACTTTTGAATCTGTCAAAAATAAGCATGTGGTTCTAAATATAACCTTCCTGAGCATCATTGAAAACCACCAAATCGACCTAATTTAGAAAGATACAAGGCAGATACACCATTTTATGGCGTAAAAAGATATGCTCCATGTGAATTCAATTCTAGGTTTCCATTTCCTATCTGAACGGACCGGGCGGCTACTTCCTTGCCTCCCTCGTAAGGATGAAATGAAATATGGCGCACATGCGTCGTGTGCCTCGGCCACCAGGGGGCAGGACTGCTGGTGTGAGGATGTGCTTTAATGGGACACTGACAAGTTCTTTTTACTCACTAGGTGAAATATTTAGACATGACATGAGAGCATATCTACCCAGAACACAATTTGCAGCTTGAAATTGGTTTTCTTTCTGCCCGAAAACAGCCGATCGAGCCGCGCTGTGGTCACATGCTGTTCACTATGGTTTAAACACATACCAAATATATCAGTCGTGGGCCATCGAAGGCACACTTAATATTAAAACTTTCAGCCTTTCCACTCTGATGAAGGAAGACCAGCGGAGCTGTTCTATGGTGGGAATGAAGCAATGGCCGGCCGCAAGTCGGCAAGCCAGAGTGGAAAGGCTCGAACGGTTTCCGCCATCTATGAGCGACAGCAGCAACCAGACAACCAGTCTGGTTGCCGCCGTCGCTCATAGATGGCGGTAGCTGTCGAGTTCTGTGTCATCGGGTCATTTGAGGATGGACACGATTCTGGGGAAACTAGCCCTTAACAGCTCTACAGTAAAAATAGAAAAAAAGAAGATACCCATTTTTGGTGGCTTTTAAAAGGCTGCTAATAATACATTGATTGAAAAAGAAAAAAAAAATTGCACAGAGAACCAGAGGCACTCTGCATTCTGGTGCATTCTCTGCGCAATTCTCAACATGGCGTCGTGTCGTGGGCTGGACGGCTGAACCAAGTGGACTAAGCAATGGTGGCAGTTGACAGTGTGGGACCTCTACTTCAGAACTGTCCTTAGCGATACCGGCGAATCTGTCTAGCTTAGAGAGATAAATTGTTTACCGATCAAAACAATTGGGGTTTATTCCATACAAGACGCCCGACCACCAAGCTGATTGGCACGAAGGCGTCGCTGAGTCATCGCTCCTCCTGGTTGAAGACAAAATCAAAGTCAAATTGGACGTTTGAGTGATTTATACAGCGTAAGGTTGGTCTGCCAGTAGGGGCGACACTGGTTTACACTGTAGATGAGCAATTCAGCCAGTGCGGTACAACCGCTAGCCTGGGGTCTTTAACGTGCACCACGCAGTAGTGATACACGACCGCACGCCGGTACGATGCTCATCCAGATCGAAACGGGCAGGGGTGGGGCTCGAACCCAGGATCCCTGGGTTCTGCAGCGTGAGCTTTCGCTCCACGCGCGTCGAGCTGGGTGTGCGCTTCAGCCCGTTTTATGCACACGAATTGGTAAGAGCTTGAAAAATTCACAAGCGTCAAGCACCAAGTGGTTGCTTTTTTGTTTTTCGCCTGCTTTGCACAGCTGAAAAAACAAATAAAGAAAGCAAAACACAGTTGGGTGTAGACACGTGACTTCCGGCAACCCTCTCCTCTTCCACATTTCTTCTTCCTCCCCAGTCTCGGTTTCAATCTGTTGCATTACTGACTATTTCAACGTCCACTCTCAAAATATTTTTGAACAGTATTTTGACGTCCGTGACGCCACTTTCTGAAGACATGCAAATATTTTTTAAAACATTTTGACGTCCCTTGTGTAAATATTTTTCTAATTATTTTGACGTCTCCAACTTTGAACTTTGGAGCTTCGAGTCCGGACTGGAAAGTGATCGAGGGTGGCGGTCAAAAAAATATCAATTAGCTTGCAGGCAGAGTCGCTTTTTGACATGCATTTCCGAAAACAAATGTTATGCAGTCGACAGCTGTTTTTATGACCTTCTAAAAAAAGGAAAATGCAAAAAAAAAAAAAGAAAAACACCTTTGAAGTATTTTATTTATTAGGTCACACGTAACATCTGCTTGGTAGAGTCAAACATTGCAGAATGTGGAACCGGAGCTTTTCACGATTTATTTCACGAGATTTATATAGACAAAGGAGCTGAATGCCGTGTCATAAAATTTGCAATTAATATAAAATGTGTGCATCTCGTACAATTGCGCCAGAACCTTTGTTCGTTTGCACCGGTCAAGAAATGCCAAGGAGGAGGCAATGTTTGCATTCATAACCTCTTATTTAACATCCCAATTGTTTGGTGGTTAACCCATGCGCTATACACGGACAAAACAAAAACAAAAAAAAATTGAACAAAACGAACTCGCAAAACCCGGTTAAAAACGCAGGGGACAGATGCAAAGCGAGACTGCAACCCATACGAAGACACGCTCGCATGATATAAAGGCACAAAATGCGCACCAAATTTCTCAGTATTACGTAGTGAAAGCACTTACGGTACATTTGTTACGTGCAGGTAAGACAGAGTTGTATATTCAAAATTTTAAATGACGCATGCAAAGGTGCAAGCTTAGAACGCTCGGAATATCGCCACTGGGCTTGTCACGTCCGAAAGGTTCAACTGTCAAGCCAGTCCCACACACTGCTAACTAGGACCGAAACTTCTTAGGCTTGCAACACATGAATCCGTCAAAATGCCCACACGACACCGACAACGCCATCAGAAACTACACAGAACGAAACTTCAAAACGGCTGCTGCTGCTGCTTTGAAGGAGGACACTGAAATATTAAAGCCACTATTTTGACGTTTTGTGGAAGTGACGTTTTGCCATAGTGACGTCGCAGACGTCAAAATCATTTCAGAAATATTTTGATGGTGGACGTCGAAATAGTCACTGCCTTAAAGGTATGCGACACTGTAGCAAAATATTGACACCATATTAAATTGTCTGCCAAAAAATAAAAAAAAAAAAATTGGGGGGTGTCACTTAAGAAAATGTTCGTTTGGAACACCGTAAAAGGCTGCACCTGCCTTATATCTAGGGTGTGCATTTTCCAGTTTTAACCGAAAAACACCGATAAACATCCGTCGGTGACGAAAATATAAAATCGGTTAAAACCGAAAAACACCGGTGGTTGGACATGTTCGCCCTGGTTAAAACCGAAAAACATCGGCCATTGCTAGTTTCCGACCTAGCGAAACC
This sequence comes from Ixodes scapularis, assembly GCF_016920785.2. Classification (NCBI taxonomy): domain Eukaryota; kingdom Metazoa; phylum Arthropoda; class Arachnida; order Ixodida; family Ixodidae; genus Ixodes; species Ixodes scapularis. Next base: position 31,219,842 of record NW_024609839.1, read on the forward strand.
CTTTCCCCGTAGAGGTTCGTCAAACGTGTTATCTCGTGGATCCTGCATTCTTCCAGTGTTTATACATGGCTTGCAGGTGGCGTCAGTCCACCCTTTTTTCTGGGGGTCAAAAGCGTCTAGTGAACGCAGTGGAAGCTAAGCTCTCATACGCCTTTCCTCCATTGTGTCTCCAATAGCCCCAACTTTTGGGGAAAAATTAACGCAGTGGAGGGTAGGCTCTCACGTGCCTTTTCCTCATTGTGTCTGGCCAAGTGATGTCGGTGCAAGCCACGTATTCAGAGGTTGCTGTGGTTCCTAGAAGACAATGCCAACGTCCGTGTCGTACAAGAGCGTGCGTTTTCATAATTGCGGGTTGCGAACCGCAAGGAACGTGCTGCCATCACGGCAGCACGTTCCTTGCGTGTAGATGCAAGCATGAAAGTATGCTTGGCATCTACTAAAATAACCAAGTGTGAGAAATAGTGGCTTCCTAGAGAAGAAGTATATGAACTATGTGAATAAAATTGAAACTCTGTCTGTGATCAATCGCTTTTTTTTTCACCGATAATCACCGATTTTGGCCTGGTCGTGAGACGTTCCACCGAAATACACCGGTGTTTTGAAAATAAATAAACACCGAAAAACATCCGCCGATTTTTCTCACAAATAAACACCGGAAAGTACACACCCTACTTATATCTTCCTAATGAGTTGATTTATCGACCCCTATTTATTGAGCCCACCGAGAATAAAAAATAATAATTCAAATGTAGGTCGACCTTTTTTTTTATTTTTTTTTTTTTTTTTTTTAAGGAACAGGGGAAAGTTAGGGCAAAAGAAACAAACCTTTATTTACAGCACTCTCAGCTAAATCACGGGGCGATGTCAAAAAAGCTTCGTCAGCTTGGTAGACATCCTCGCAAATCGGCAACGTTGTAAAATGGATGACGACAAGAAGAAACGAAAGAAGGTGGAGACGAGCGAGCGACGAAAGATCTAACACAAAGACACGAGTAACGCTGCGAGCCCCGTGAGTAACACGCGACCCGCCGAAAAAGCAAACTAAAGTAGCTCCGTTCTTTTTGTTTTTGTTTGCGCGTTTGCGAGGGAGAGAGGAATGGAGCGCATAGGAGGGCAAAGTGCAAAGTGCATGGCGCATCGCGTTCCTCTCCCTCCCCTTCCCCCTTGCCCAGCGAGGGGAACGCTACAGGCGTGATGGCGAAACTCGACGCCCGAGGAATGTGCGCGAGAGCCGTAGCGGACACGGGCTGTCGGCTGCTGCTGTTCGGCTGTTTTTGTGCATCAAAAGCTTTTTGAAACAAGAAGCCGCGCGGCTCTTCCGCGACGCCGGCTAGGTGATTGATAGCTCCATACCCTCGGTAGGGTTTCAAATTTTGGTCGCGAATTAGGTCGAAATTCTTTGGTCACGATTATAGGTCGACCCTTAATTTTTGACAACATTTCCGAAAAAAAAAGGTCGACCTATATTCGAATAAATACGTATTTATCTTCACTAATTATAAACTTAACTATTTAGCTACTTCGCATGTTTTTTTGCAATCCCTGACAACTGCCATGGCTGGCATTTTGTTCCTGGAAAATTTTTTCCTCAATTTCCCAATTTTTAGGGATTTCAGTGATGCGATTGACTTGAGTCATGTTGTAGTACCGTTCGGAGCAGCCAAATGTCTATTAAGAAGCAGCAAAAAGTACTTTTGGAGTACAATCACATGCTTCATTTTTATTCATACCACTGGGAATATTATACTGTCGAGACCGATTTATAACGAAGTCGGTTATAACGAAATAGCAGCTACAGCAAAGCGATCGCGATTTCCCCATTCCCGTTTGCACTTTTTCAATGCATTTGTGTCAGTTTTTAGCGAAGGAAAGTGAGCGGCTCCCGTAGATATAGTGAAGAGAAATTTTGTGATAATTTAAAAAAACAATAAAATTTGGAAAGTGTATCAAGTCTTGGACCGCTGCACTTTGCTGCCGTGGCCAATAAGCCACCCAGAACAGGCTGCAGAACATGCTGGGAATGCTGCCGGTGACGGTCTCTGCAACGTCGTCTGCTCCTCGCTCCTTATCTGGGAAGTGGCTTTACCGCATCCCACGCGGAGAAGCCAATGGGGGCATTCGGAGCGCCAGCGACAACATACCGGCAGAGATGACGGAGAGAGCCTCGATTTAAGAGGGGCGCAGTAAGTACCCCTGGATTTGATTGTCGCGTGGCCAGTGTGGCGAGGAAACTGGGCGGAGAGGCGGACACATTTGTAGGAGGTGAACGCTTTTGAGTTTTGACTCCTTGCATGCCGCAGCTCGTTTTGCAAACGCGGCCCACAAACCACGTGACCTTAATCGAGCAGTTGCACCATCTCTTAAATCTAGGCTCTCTACACCGACAACACACAAGCTTGATCGCAAACTCGGTGCCACGTGCGCTTCTTTGTTTGCTTCATGATCCGTGTCGGCGTTTGGTCGGTGAGACCGCTCTTGTGTGAAAGACTACTTCGCTGAAACACCGAATCATGGAATTATCGCCACTCAACGATGGAGAGTCTCGGCACTGTCGGCACCTAGACTGTGAAGACAAAGACAATCTCCTTGAATCAAAAACGTGCCATCCTCAATGGAGTACCCATAAACAAAAAAAAATGCTGTCCACCGCCGGCGTCCTCCGCAATGGCCATCGCAGGTGTCGGCTTGGTTCGTACGTAGCAAGATTTTTTTTTAAATCGGAGCTTCTCGCAGTTGGCAAGAAGCGGCTTTGATCCAGCAGAGGATGCATGCAAGGAAGCCTCAACTGCTTTCTGCAGGCTCAATAAACATGTGCCCGTGACAGCCCGTGCTATCTTTCTTTTTTTCATGTTATTTGTACGAGTTCAGATATAACAAAGAAGCGGATATAGCAAAGCGATTATAGTTGACTTTGTTATAACCAGACTCGACAGTATGTTAAGATTCCTATGTGTCTATCAAACTAGAAAACGTGCGTGCTTTACCTTCACACTCCTGTGCAATGGCAGGTTTGATTTTCTCAAACACAGAACTAGCCGTTTAGTTGCACATGAAGCATTAGGCATGGCTACAAGATGCTGATCAATGAAGGACAGTATGGACAACTGTGAATGGTCATTTTGGTATGAAATAAAATGTAAATCCAAATAGTATATCCCACTAAAATAATGTTAGAACAATCTTGAGCACACAGAATTGATGTTCATTTCAAGTTCTAAAGGTTGTAATAGACCAAATTCTTAGTTTAGATTTTAAAAAAGATCCTTTCTCTTTAAATTGTTAAAGTTGAGGCTTGGGCGAGTTGGTACGACATGATTTGGGATTAAAAAGTGAAAGCCGTTTACAACTCCCTGTAACGCCGAATTAGAGCGCAGCTCTTGAGGAGGAGGAGGGAAGGGTACTGGGGGGGCTGAAGTGACTTGGGGGGGTCACGTGACCTCAGTGGGGTCACGTGACCTCGGGGGTGTCACGTGACCTCAGGGCGTCACGTGACTTGGGGGTCACGTGACACTGGGGAGGGGTCACGTGACCTTGGGGTGCCCTTGGGGGTTTAGTGTCCTTGGGATGACCTTGGGGTCGTGTGACCTTGGGGTGACCTTGGGAGTCATGTGACCTTGGGGTGACCTTGGTTACGCCGACGGCGACGCCGCTCAAGCCGGGAACGGGCCCCTAAGAGCTGCGCTCTAAAACAGCGCAAAAGACGAAGGACCAGACAAAGAAGTAACACGGACACAGCACTGAAATTATTAGCAGTGATATTAAAGACATTTTGTATGTAGAACCTCAAAACAGAGGTCGGCATGTTAACAATAAGTATGCCTTCTTAAAACAATCCAGCTAAAGTCCAATCTTCCTTCTACTGCTTTACCTAATTTAGTTTTAATTTATTCTATCAACTACCTTGAACAGATAAAGCACTGTATATAAAGGTGGCAACTAAACAACAGACTTATAATAAGAATAAACCAAGCAGTTCATATCGATTTTCTTGTTAGTACCCTCGCTGAGTCACGAATTTGAATACTGTAAGATATCACCAGAACACTGCAGCCTATCCTATGATATAGCCACAGTTTAATTCTGAAATTTTTAATGCACCCAAGAGCTGTTACATTAACACTTACGAAGTTCCTTTGTTTGATATACCTGACGCTTGCGTGTTTAATGTCCCTCTCTGGGCAAATGCTTTCCCTTTAGCACTCTGACGCTTACTTGCGGTTGCTGCTTCACTGCAGTACACGAGCGCAGCGAGAAGCGTGCTCAACAAAGCTAGCTTCCACGCCAGAGCAGATTAGGAACATGAGAGATATTGCGAAAATTGAAGATACCGTCAGAGTTTGACACTGACAGAGAGATCAAATATAGGATAGTACAATACTTGCGGTTAAAATCGAAACTTGTGAAACCTCGCACTAGTCTACCGTAATGATTCGAACGTGTGGCCACTATATTTTCAGTATTAATAAACGGAATGAAGTTTTGGCGTAATGTTGGTGCAAGCTCCTCACAGTTTTGGCACAAATGGCGCAGCAATCGCATCACTGGGAGTTTTAAATGTCTTCGCCGAAACACCGAGTATATGAATCCGTTTTCTCACATTAAAATCAGTCATTCCTCTTTATGTACAAAGGTACTAACGTCCTAAAACATGCAGCACAAGTACGTAAAGTATTCATAAAAGTTCCTGCCGAAGGTGACGAGGTCCCTCGAAGAGCTAAATGGAGTGGATGCTGGGTCTTTTGCCCGATCACTGGGGCTGTGCTCCGTTCTCCGGACTGAAGTTCAGCTTAGTCTGCAGAGTGCCGGCAAAACCATGAAGCGTCAATCTTCCCCGCAGTCCACCCTGCTGCTGTTCCTTCCATCGTCTGAAGTCCTCTTGGCACTTCTCCCTGAACGAGAGAACGCGAAGGGAAGTTACGCCACAACAATCTGCACAAACATCGGCACAATTTTTTTCGGTATGATGCCTGGAGCGCGTCTCCGACCGGTGCGTTTACTGCGTTCCTAAAAAGTGGTCCCTTCATTTCCGCCCGGTGACGTCGTAGAAATGTCGTGCTGTCGCCGGTCGCGCTCCTGGCAGTATCCCAGCAGCGGGGGTGCATGTGGCAGACGCCCGTTCTGCAGCAGGTCGCTCTCCAATGTTACAGTCCGCGGGAGCTTCGGCAACTGGGAGTTGGGACGTCGAGATGATGGCGATGCCCCGACTCCTGCGGCGTTGTCTGTTGCCGTTTCGGGACCACTTTCGACGCGTGGGCAGGACGGGACGCCGAACGCACCGGTTGAAGACGCGTTCCATGTACCGCAGGTTCGGTTACGTGCCTTTCGAATTGTTCGTTGACGAGTTGCTGCCTGAGCTGCGCCACCGTTTGCTCAAATTCTGCCAGTCTGGTCCTGAGGAGATTGTTTTCTTCTGCCTGCGCCTCCCTGGAGAACGGTGAAGCACGTAAGCCACCCGGACGGGTTCCCGACAAAAGCGATTGGACACGTTGAGAAACCCCAGACCGTCCTGGCCCTGTAGAAATAAGATTGTTTTTTTTTTGCGAGGGCAACCGGGTCTGTATTTAAAAGCTTTCCTGCTACGGTGCAGGGAGGAAATGTTTCACGTGGCCGTCTCTCCACGTATCGGCTTGACCCTACAAATCTAATAGATTATAAATAAAGTTGTCTCCTCCTCTTAACGTGACTCATAGATATGTCAATCATACTAAATGAGGTTGCAAACTGTCTTGGATGCAATAGCACTTTTAGTGATGAACCGAATCTGCCGAAACATTTGGCAAAGTTTGGCACATGCCGAACTTTGAAAATAAGTTTGGCGAAGATTCGGCAAACGTCTACGCACAAGCGAGAGCGCAAGGGGGCTATAGATTGCAAATGGACGCCGTGCGGTTACCATTGCATAGTGCAGTACTACCAGCGCTTACGGCGAGGAGCGGAGTATATGGTAACTCTGTGTTTGTCAGCCTTTGTGAGTGTGGTTCTCTTCCATGTTTTCTGCCTCAAGAACAGAAGGTTGATCAGGAATTGACGCAGTCCACAGCACAAGGGACAAATGATGCGGTACATTCTGGATAACGTGATTTTCATTTGACCTTTGCAGCGATGCAACGAGGTAGTTGCAACATTGACTAACAAGTACTTTAAAACACTCCTCGCCATTATAGCAATCCTGTTTTCGGCTCACAAGTAGTTTGTGCCAAAACAAATAATATTGATTTTTAATTATAATTATTTCACGGTTTTCATCTACTTGCATAAAACTAAACACACAACTATCATGTTCAAAATTGCACATCCGACATTCCTAACTTCCCATCTTCCTTAACGTCCACGTGTGTCCTGACATCAGACGCCGGCTTTTTATAAGTTAAAAACGAGATGTTGCGAATATGGGACGCATTTTCCTGCAAAGCTGAAGTGACTAAAATCAGAAAACGTGCATATTTACAATATTATGGTTATCTCTTCTGGTGGAGTCTCAGCTGCTGTTGCATTCATTTTCGCGCACGAAACGGTGACTAGCAGAGAAAGTAAGTACACTGTTACCGTCTTTATTTTAACAATGTGCACGCAATTGCGGGCTTGCGCTGATGAGGCCTCAAAACCGAAACTCGAGTATTGTGACTGCGGTCGCGCCACTACCCAACCTCGTTGCACCACTTCTGCAAAACGTAGCTGTAAAATTGCCAGTAATCACACAAAAATGACGCCGATACAATTATCTTGTAGAATATCACCTTATTTAGTAATAGCTGTGTCAGTATGCATTTAAAACAAACCTAAAGTCTTTTTTCTCCCGAAAAAATGAAATATCAACTTTTAGGTCTGGCAGCAATGTATTTCATCAACTTCTAGGTCTGGCAGCAATCTTTGCCAAATCTTTAGAAAAGATCAGCAAAAATTTGGCTTTGCCGAATCCTAAGATTCGGCGTTGAATTTTCGATTCGGCAAAAGTTCGGCCCATCACTAGTTGCCAAACCGTAAGACCATGCGCGTCCATCTGTATGAGGACCTCGAGCTAAATTCGGCGGAGAAGTTTCTCCATTAAACTTAGCGGAAAGACCCGAGCTGGAGTATAATTGATGCAGTGACGTGTCCCGTGACACCATGTTATGCACTGTCGCATCATATGACGCGGTGTCGCACGAAGGGTCACTGTGATTAGTCGCAACCTAGGAGGGGAGTGGAGCACATGTGGCAACTAAAGAGGCACCTCGATAGACGTCTGAAGTGCAGTAGGCAAAGCAACTCGAATGATGTCGCATTACGTATCTTTTGGTGAGTTTCTCTGGCCAGAGAGAAGGCACAGTTTCTTTTGTTCTGTCTTTCGTTAACCCTTTTTGGGCAAGTGTCGCGAATTTGTGACATATATGCGTTCTATAAAAAGTCGCCTCCATCTAAGTGACGGATGCCTATCGTTGTGAAATCGCGACATGCACCCCAGTGCACCATATACACCTTACGACTTGACTTTTTACAGCGGATGGCGTTATGGAGGACTAGGTGTTTCAGTCACTAGATCAGTGAACCATCATATGAGATGTTGATTTAAAATTCTTTCTAAAATGTCTTAGCCCTAATGAACTTTCTAAGCTGCACTGTACACTAATTTGCAGCTTCCCGACAAAAAAAAAATGCTACGCGTGAATTCTAAAAAATCAACGTGCAATCACGTGCGAGTGTCGTGTTTTGAGCGACGTTGAAAAGAGTATCGTTAGCTTTAATAAAGTTGAAAGTTGAGCTAGTTGGTAGTCATAACAACTACCAACTAGCTCAAAATGGTGAACAAAAACAGCACAAAAGACAGGGACATTTTATAGGGTGAGGCTTGTAAAAAGATTGAAAAATAAATAATGCCTCGGTCGGTACCACCGGTGTAGGCACAGCCGATATTAAAGCCAATTTGATATAAATAAAATGAATCCTAGGATCAAGTGCAAATTTCACCAAAAAGTCGATTGGGAATAAAAAAAAAACTTCAGGGCTGGCTAAAGGAACCAGCTGGGAAAGACCAGCAAGGACGGACACCTCAGTGACCAACCTCCAAAAGACAAGGACAAAAGGAATGTACACGACAGGACGGATGCAGACAGGACAGCGCCTGTCCTCTTGTGTATGTTCCTTCTTTTGCCCTTGTATTTTGTGCCATTTTTGCTCAGCATATTGTTAGCCTACAAATCAATTTCAATGAAAGGTAAGTGGTACAATGCAACCCTAGAGCTCTTTCTAATCTCGGCTGCATACGAAACAATCCTGACAGACGTCCGCACAGACAGTCTGGGGCGCTGGACGATGGTAGAGGACACGAGACGGCAGTGCAAAAAACCGAGGTGCAAAGGGTACTTTGTCAAAAATGTGCTTGAACAAGCTTTACTTGAATAACCTTTCCAAGCACTTTCACGAGTTTCCCCAATCATAAAGCTCGAGCCAAGATGCTTTCAGCACCGCGCTAATTCGTTTAAAACGGATAAAGAGCGACCTCCTTTTTCACAACTTGGAGACTTATTTCTGTTAATTGAAATCCGAGGAAAAATTAAATTCTATCCAGGTGGCATCAAAAAAAAAAAAGTTAACCCTTTCTAATTAATGACATTCTTACCACAGTCACAAATTTGGTAACCTTTCTTAGGACACCTTAGCAACGGTCCAGAAAAAATCACTCTTTCACATAATTTGTAGTCGTGTGCACAGAGTTGATTTTACGTTTGAGGCGAATAGTGCTTTTGGTCGAATATTTCCGAATCTAATATTAAAAGGTTTCTCAAAGCCCTTTGCTATTGTAGCAGCATGCTTAAACAAAAGGTAAGCTAAACTTGCGAAGGTTCTTCCCAAGCTTCCACTTGTCCACTTATAAGCTCATTTTAATCCTTTATTTATGGACTGCGACCTCGGAAAGTCTAATGCTTTGGGATGGCAAGTGGACGACAGATTTTACATAAAATGAAACCTGTAGAGGTGCCCAGCTACATCTAATTGAGTGGATTTACAATCCTTGCTATACGCAGGTTGTCCGGGCATTTCTGCCTCGCATAATAGCCGGTTTATGAAACTTTTTCCTGCAATGTAGATATCAACATTCACAAAACATTCGTTTCTTTTTAAATACACCAGGCGCACACGCGCACCATTCCGCTTTGAAAGTGTACCTTTCTCCCAAGCGCACAATTGCGATATTCATACTTTTCCAAATGTTCACAGTGGTGAGTTACCCCGTTCAGTGCGCTTCTTTCCAAACACCGGTGCACTGCGGAAAAGCAACATCCGCAGAGCTTGCTTCCGCGGGTATTGCTTCTCCGCAGTGCACCGGTGCTCGGAAAGAAGCGCGCTCAACAAGGCTAACCCACCGCGATCAACACTTCGAAAATTTATTATCGCAGTTCATATCGAGGCAAATATTGAATAGTGTATTATTCCAGACTAATATTCGAAATTTCGAATATTTAGGCAACACTAATAACTTGCGATTAATTTTGCATTAAGAGGTTCAGAGCTCAATCGTTGCACGAGGAATGGCATGTTCTTTACCCACTAAGACGCGTAACATCTTAGGTGCTTCGACTGTACAAGAACACATAAATAAATTCTGTATGTGCCTTGCAGAAGACCTTCACACCTATCTTGTTGAAATTGGTGGTTCACTAATCGGACACCACATACAGCACCACATATAGGAGATTGGGCTAAGTTTAACTGCAGTAACGCAGTCGGGTCCTCGAAAGACATCTGTGTCCCGCTTGTGCTCCGCTGTTATCCACTTTACTGGGAGTGAAAGGCGGAAGTGGTACCTGTTGACAGCTCCCAGACGTAGCTGCTCCTTGACGGCGTCGAGCTCGACCGAGAGTTGTCGGAGACTGAGGTCGGCGTGGCAGTGGCGCTCTCTCGACTCCGAGAGAAGGCTCTCCAGGCCGGAAGCGTCCGACCGAGCAGTGGCCGCCTCGTTGCGAGCGAGGGAGAGGTCGTCCTCGAGCCTCCGCAGATGACCGGACATCTTAGGCCGACAACGTCAAAAATAGAGGTCAACACTCGGTCATGAAAGTGGATTCCGAGATTGTCACTGCTTCTAGAGCTTTTCCATAGAACTTGCGACTCAAATGAAATTTACATAGCTTATCTGTCTTTACAATTTGACGACAAATCTGCAACTGGTTTTGATGCAGCCTAATTAGTTTTGTTAATATCAAAAGTTTAGTTTGTCAAGATTGTGGGAAGAATTGGAACAAATTGAAATGCTAAAATCAGAAAATAAACATATCTCAGTGAACGGAACGGTCTGTGGAGTTTAATAAAGTATAAATGCAAGCTCTAGGATGAATTATCAAGTTTCTTTCATGACACTCGAGTTTTACGGTTTTAAAATGACTTTTTGAGGGAAGTATAAAAGACATCTACAAAGACATGATGCCATATTTAACGTATCTGTACTCCTTATTGGATATCTTGCACATACACCTACCAGAAAACGAAAAAAAAAAAAAAAGATGAACCATGGATATGTGCAAGTGGTGATATGGCATCTGTAAAATAGCAACGTGGGGAAATATTTCATTTTGAAATAGGTAATAGCAAAAAAAAAAAAAAGGCACAGACCCTCTTTAGTATGTTTTCAAGTACATAACTTCGAGATAAAAGAGACTTATTTCACAAAAAAATATTTTAAGACAAGGTGATAAGTCTGCGCAAACCTTTAAAAAAAACTAAAAAAGGTTTATTTATTTTTTGCTTTAAAGAGCAGTGTTTTTCCTTAAAATTTGCTTTGTCAGCAGGAGCTGCTGCACATTTGTCGACAGCTAAGAGCAAGGTGAGACACATCAGTTGTCCCAGTGGCAGAAACTTCGAGATTGAACGTTCGTACTGAAAACATTGCAGTTGAAGTGTCTGTACATACTAGTTGCTCTGTTGCCGTAGCGTTTATGCCCAGTCTTGCCATTGCACGTTTTCCATAAGAACAGGCTACTTTTTGCCGTGCACCATTTTTGCTTGTTTGTACAGACGCTCGCGCCGTATTGTCGTGAGAAAGTTGGCAGCTGAGGCACAAGGTTCAAACCCTGCCGGCCTGGTTTACATTTTACCTTTCCGGATACTTTTTGGCGGCTACTGAGTGTTTTGGTTCAGACCTTTCCTGAACATGCAGCACGTATAGACGCTTTACAGCAGCTGTGCATGGGCGCCGCCATAACTGACCTTCAGTTTTTGTTCCCTCTTATTCCGTTCGCTTCACTTCATCATTACCACAGCAGGACAGGTTATTGCCATTTTAGATGCTACTGTGTTCTTGTGCCCAGCATAGACCCTTGTGAAGACCCGTCAACGCCCACTTCAGTGGCTCGGCATCTCGGTAAGACAAGAGAGGGGCGGCTATGGCGGCTCAATCTGGCGCGTGTGTAAAGCGTCTATAAAAGCGGGTGTAGCACATTGTTTTGGGTCAGCTACCCTTCTGTTGCCGACACAAGATGTATGTTCCTTTTTCTTTCGTCTTAGAGGCGCACGTTCGTCTTGTCATACATTTATTTTTATACTACACTCATTTTTACTTTGTTTCACCATAACTCGATTGGCTCAAAGGGGCTACGGTCCATTTGAGTCAATCAGGGCGGCAGAGGTGAAGCGTGTGGCAGCCCTCACCAAAGGGGGAGAGCGTGACCCAAGCAGTTTGAAAAGGGGGAACTCCCCTCTTACCCTGACCCTCTTGTGCGTCTCAGTGGTCGCTTTTGTCCCCCTCGAAGATTAGCCCGTCGCTAAAAATTCATACAAAAGTGGCTTTTCTCTCTCCGCTGCTCGTGGCTTTGACAGCACTGCGCGTAACTAGTGAGATAGACTATATTCGAGGGTCTCCATCAGACGTGCCTATGCAGAGCGCAAGTTCGTCCGCTTCTTGCACAGGGGCTGCAATGGTATCAGAATGTTGAGCTCTTATTGGCTAATTAAAAAAAAAATAGTGGGTAGACCTCGAGGCATCTAGCATTGAGATCTACCCACCATCCTTTCTATCGAAGCCAATCAGAGCTCGGTGTTGTTCTGACGTCACCGCAACTCCTGCGCAAGAAGCAGGAGGCTTGCTCTCCACATTTGCTCGCTGGGACCGCAGCCTTTGCCAAGTTATGGTGACACAGAGTATACCATTCGACGTCTGCGACAACATAGATGTTGTTCTGATGTGCTCGTGTTTGTTTGTTGGCGCCCAAACTGAAGTGTTTCCAAGCTAACGAAACAAGACTTGCCGAGTGGTTGGTGGCTTGCTCCTCCACCAGCTGCTTTTGTAGTTCTTTCAGCTGTTCTCCCAGCTTTGAACGCAGCTCTGTGCTCCGCTGCAGCTCTTCGCGCAGCCTTTGTCTGTCGGCGTCGCTGCGCTGAAGGGCTTCCTCCAACGAAGACGTGGAAGCCTCGAGGATCTTCAGCCGTTCCTCCTGTTTGACCGTCGTGGCCTCGTACTGCACACCACATGCTATCTGGTTCACACATTTGCATTTGACAACGACCGACTACGCCATAACTGGTTTTTAAGCCTCTCCGGTCGTGAGCGGTCGTAAGTGCATGAACCAGCCTTACGAAGTTTAAAAAATTCTCCCCAAAAAAAAAAGAAAATTTTTATGCAATATTTACGTCATTATATGCATACCAAGTTGGGAGCGATTCGAAAAAGGGCTTCTATTTCGTGACGTCAATTTCGAAACAGACACATTCTTCGAAATCGTTCAAATGAGCCTTGTGACATAAACATTACGTTACAATACTCTTATTCACCTCGAGGATGTAGTAAAAAAAAGTTTGGCTTCTCGCGGAGCATTTATGATTTACTCCTTCACGTGGTGAATGAAGACATCTGGGTGAATTTTAGATTTGCTTGCCGTTGTTTTATAAAGACGTCCACGTTTCAAATGCCAACAACATTGTTCCTTCCTCTGACAACAAAATTTTGCAAGAACTACTTTGTTCAGTGCATGAACTAGTTCTGACTCATGGGTCTTATCAGGCACGTAGCCAGGATTTTGTTTGGGGGGGGGGGAGGGGGGGTTGGGGGGGGGGGCAGCTGCCCAAGACAAAATGCTTTATGAGGCAGAGGGCGGAGAGGAGGCCCCAGCAAATTGTTGGAAGATTTTGGGAAGGAGGGGGCACAGGCCCCATGGGCCCCCCCACCCACTGGATATGTGCCTGGTTATTCAAACACCTAAAAAATGACAAAATCTTTGGCAAATTCAATTAGGAATCTCCGATCTTAAAAACACTTTCAGCCTTTCCACTCTGATGTAGAAGGGAGAGCAGCGGAGCTGTAGCTTATGTTCTCGGCGGCGGCTTTCCGGGCAAGCGATCTGCTCTTCTTTCGCAAAGGAATCTGAAGCGCTCGACGCAGTGGAACTTCAGGCGATAGCAGCTTCGCGGCGGTTGCGGAGCCATTTGTGCTGCTGCACACATCGCCGCTAGTTCCACTCCAGCTCTTCTTCCTCCGAAGAAAGGTTGCCGCCATCTATGAGTGACGAAGGCAACCAGTTGTCTGGTTGCCACCATCGCTCATAGGTGCCGGTAGCTGTCCACAGTTCAATGTCATCATTTTTAATCCGGTGGACAGAATCCTGGGGAAACTAGCCCTTAACAGCTCCGCTGTAAAAATAAAAAAACTTAAAAAATGTTCTGAATTTATTTTTTTTGTAAGTTGCAAACTACACACATTTTGATTATATTATTTTCAAGAAAAGCATGCTTATTCACTTACATTGGTTCAGATTCATGTATGCAGTCAGTTTGCAGGTAAGTTCTGAACAGATTTTTCTGTTTACTCAGAATAAATTTTTCTGTCATAACAGAAAGCTTTGACCCAGTACCTTTGCATCCGTAAAAAAATTGAATCCAAACAGTGGCATTTAAACGGGAGAGGAGGGGACACAGGAGTGGCGGCATTGGGGGGAAAGAGATTACAGCCGCTGAAGCGCTGGGCACCTCACCTGAGCCGTCTGTTCCTGCAGACGTCGAAGCTCTGCTCGGCCGTTGCTGTGCTTGGCCTGGCTCTGTTCCGTCTGCGCCCGCAGGTCGGCGTTGGCTGCCACCAGAGACCCATACTGCTCGAGCAGGTCCGTCCTTTCCTGGTCCTAGCAATGTGCGGGGCAGGGCATCTGTGTTCCGTGCACTTGTAGCCCCGAGCTGTGTTGTACGCATTAGAGCTACCCAAACTATGTTCTCTGAATCCCCAGGCTTTACTCTTACTAGCACACTGTTTAGAGTCTTTTAATTCAATATACTAGTTGTTATGGATGTGTGAATAGTTGGTTTTGGGTTCGAAGCAAATAGTGGGCCAAATATTTTCAAATAAAATATCGAATAGCTTTTTTTTAGCCTTTCACTACTACAACATGCTTAAATGAAACCTAAGCTGAACTTGTGATGGGCGTTGTCAAGCTTCCACTTGTCCATTTATAAGATAAGTTAATCTCAATCTAACTGTACTTATCGAGTGTGGCATCCAAAAGCACAATGCCTACATCGGGGTGGCAAGTATTTGACATAAAATTAAACTTATAGAGATGTCCAGCTATACCTAATCGAGGGGATTTATAACGATTCTTGCTACCGTATTTACTCGCAGAATGAACGCACTTTTTTTCCCGAAAAATCGATGCAAAGTTAGGGGGGGCGTTCATTACGCCAAGTAATTTTTTGTGTCCGTATTTACTCGCATAATGACGGGCCTTTATCCTGAAAAATCGAAGTAACTTCTTATCTCTTTGCGCGCGGCGCCCAACCCCGACCAAACTAAACTATGGAAAAAGAAAAAAACAAAAAACTCTTGTTTTCTTTTTCTTAGTTCCTCTTTTTTTTTTGCTGCCTTTCGCAAGCTGTTTTGTTTGCTTAGGTGTTGCTTAGGCGAAGGCTCTCCGCTTATCTTTCTTATCTCCTTGCGCGCGACGCAAGACGCCCGTAATAGCCGATTCACACGACGGACCGAATCGCGATTTTCGTCCGCGGACCGTGTACCACGTGACCGGCACGTCACCGATTCCTGCGATCCGCGCCTCCTCCGCGGAGGCGCGGACTGATAAAGTCGAGCGCCTTTTTCACTCGCGGACGTTTGGCGGCAGATTGACTTGGAAAGCATTTAGTCTGGCAACGGTACATTGTTTTCTTGGCTTTTTGCTTCTGGGCGTTCAAAACAAAATGGAGCATCGTTGTGTTTTGTGCGTTGTTGGTTCATTTTGACGCGCGATTCTTGATTCCACGAGTGAAAGAAACTCCAGAAACTTGTCTGGCTGACGCGACGCAGGTTTCGGTACTCTTCCGGGTCCGTGTCAAGAAGCTCCCGTCAAAATTTGTCTAGCACGCCGCGGTAATTCTTGCACGTCCGATCAGGATTTCACCGACCAAGACCTCTCTTGTAAGTTGTGAATGTGGTGTGCTTGAGTGTTGTGCACGAGCGCGGAGTGCGTGAAGGCATCTCCAAACGCCCCTCCGCGAGCCCAGAACTTCGTCGCGTCTACGCCGAGGCTTTCTCTGTCATGCTTTGGGTTAGTAAAGTTAGTGGCGCTTGGTGCGAAGCCTGCCCCGGTGTTTTGTCTCGATCTGTGCGTAACAGTAGCGTACGATTCTCAATCGCGGTAGCAAACGTCGATTTCTCTCTTGGACAACGGTGCCATGGTGCGATGTTGGAGTTTCGCGGCACTGTGCGGTGGCGAGCTGGATCGGTCCGTCCTCGCTGGCGTCTGCTCGTCGTCTCCCTCGTGTGGATGCGCTTGGGAGACGGATGAACCGCGGATATGTCATCACGTGACCAATCCGTCCGCGGATCAGTCCGTCGTGTGAATCGGCTATAACCAAACTGCGCTGTGCAAAAAAAAAAAAAAAAAGAGAAAAAGAAAAGCTTCTCTTTTTCTTCTGTTCTTTTTCTCAGTTCGGTAAGTTTTTTTTTTTTTTTCTTTTGCCGCTTTTCGCAAGCTGTTTCGTTTGCTTAGAGGGCTTCTCCGCTCCTCTTTCATACCTCCTTGCGCGCGGCGCGCGACCCCCCCCGTAACCAAACTGCGCTGTGCAATAAAAAAAATAAAAGCTCTGTTTTTTTCTTAGTTCTGTGTTTTTTTTTACCGCCCTTCGCAAGCTGTTTAGTTCGCTTAGAGCGCTGCTTAGAGCGCTTCTTTCTTACCTCCTTGCGCGGCGGCGCGCGAACCCAAAATCCAGACTGCGCTGTGCAAAAAAAAAAAAAAAAAAAAGCTCCTTTCTATGTTTTCTTTTCCTTGCTTCCGTTGGATCTTTGCGAATTTTTTTTAACGCCTTTTGCAAGGCGTTTTGTTCGCCCACGCTGCCCATGCATTCGCGACCTCGCTGCACCAGGATAGAAAAGTGCGTTCATTTCGCGCGCGTGGGGGGAGGGTCAAAATTTTGACGTCCGAGTTGGGGGTGCGTTTATTACGCGAGTGAAAAAAAAAGTCGAAATTTTGAGAGCCGACTTGGGGGGTGCGTTCATTACGCGAGTGCGTTCATTGTGCGAGTAAATACGATATATGCAAATATCTTTTCTTCAATTATGTGCTATTAATGCAGGTTGTCAGGGCATCTCTGCTTTACACATATACTCATGCATGCCAGGCTAACCTGCCCCTTGACCGCCGGCCGGTTAGCCCCACGGCCGGTTAGCCCACACTCAATGGGGCTAACCTGCTGCAATGCTTAGAAAAATATGAATATTGCAGTTCATCTCGAAGCGAATATCGAATAGCGTGCTAGTATTTGAAAATTTGAATATTCGCACGACACTACTAGTTTAAGCATCTCAAAGAGCTCCTTCCTGCCTCTTGTTAATTTTTATCGTTTTTTCCTCTGCTATATTCATATATATATATTTTTTTATGGTAGCTTTGTGTGGCCCGCTGAGCTCATGGCACGGGTGTTTGGCAGTCGGCCAACTTCAATTGTGGCGCGCTTCACTTTTCAAGGCTAAATCAAAGCTAGCTTTAGTAGTAATGCAATTCTCATTGAAGCTATAAAAACTCAGTTGAACACCTACTCAGAGCACGAAAAAAAATAAATGTGCAAGACGCTTTGTTTTTAAGATGATCCACTCGTGCTTGCCAAGGACTTAATGCAAGTTGAGTGGCCCACAACCCACCTAATCTACAGTATTAGAATGTGTGATGTAGCTTGTATTTGTTTTCACATACCAAGCACTATTATTGATTAATTCCTGAGCTGCTATAAAAGCAATACTGGATAATCCCCACGCCAACTTCTTTCCCTAAATCAATCTATATATGATGAGACACAAATTGGCTTATTGCACATTAATCATTCTGCAAAAAAAATGCATACTCTCAAGACCACTAAGTCCACAACCTTAAAAAGAACACTGACTAATGTAAAAAAAAAAAAAGCAGACTATTGTAAACAACTTAATTTTTGCTAGGATCTATAATTTTTGTGCAAAATTCCTTACATAAATATTTTATCTCATAGTAAGGAACATCTAGCCTATTAGTACTCTGAATAGCGAAATTGTGTGCTGGCAATGTATTCCCCAAAGCCACAGTTCGCAAAACTTGCTAAATACTGAGTTCACAAAAACAAAGTTGTTTACTGTATTTGGACTGTTTCGGTTACCCCACCTTCAACTGGAGGAGTTCTTGCACTCTCGCCACCTCGGTCACATACTCCTGGATCTGAATCTTGAATTCTTCTCGCTGCTGCACGGCATTGTCCAAGTCCGCCGCCATGTTCTGCACGTCGAAATTACGCTTAGCGCACGAAAACGCTGGCCCTACATCTCTTTGTCATTTCAAGTGACGCGCTCTACGACGGTAAGTGAACCTTTTTCGCGTGACGGGCGCCATCTGGAGGTTTATCTGCAAACTACAAACAAGGGGCAGCCCAACGTGCCTCCATTCGTCAGAGCGCATTGACATTGTGCCGTTGCGTCGTATATGACTGAATATGACGCACCAAGGTAGGTGCCGCAAACAACGTTGGTCGTGCGGGATCGTGCCCTCCAGAAAAGGTGACAGTGGGAAGCAAGGCTGGGGGGAGAGGGGGTGTACGCCTGTAGGGAGGCTGACTGGAAAAAGGTCTATTGTAGCCACGAGCTGTGTATCAACTGCAGCATAAAATACCGAGCATGCCCTTGGGTCAAGATAAGCGTCCACCCACTTCTTTTGAAACTCTCGAAAACTAAGCAAAAAATAAATAGTCAAGTGACGACCGGGGACTTCTGAGCCCAGTCGGCTAACTGAAGTGCTCGCCGCCATCGTCGGCCACATCTCCAAGCCCCCCCCCCCCCCCCCCCCCCCGTGCAAAGCAGTGAAACCTACCGTATTGTGTGCCCCTATTTTCCGTATCTTCCAGTCCATAAGTTACCCCCCTATAAACTGTAGTTTTTGGCAGGCGGAGTCCCTGAAGCCGCGAACCTACGGTGCCACATTTTGGACGGGGGTGCTATGCCTTTTCTCCCATGCCGTAAATGTAGATATGGCATACATCTTACACGGCCCATATTAATAAAAGAACAATGCATATACCTAAGTCACACCGTTGCATAAGAGAAGCTGACGGAAATCTGAGAAAACTATCGCAACTTATACGTCAGAAGATTGCGTTGTGTGTATGTTTACACGGTGGAAAGTTACTAATCAGCCCGACCGGGCATCTGGTGTCTCCTCTGTAGATGGGAAAGTTTTGCCAGTGCAGTACCAGTGCTAGCCTGGGGACTTTAAAGTGCACCATGTGGTGGCGATACAAGACTGCATGCCAGTACGACGCTCATCTAGATCAAAACGGGCGAGGGTGAGGATTGAACCCAGGATCCCCAGGTTCTGCGGCGCAAGCTTTCGCTCCACGCGCTCCGAGATGAGACGCATTAACGCGCTCTGCCACCGATCCTTTCTGCCCGTCCCGCATTTTTGCTCTTGGAGCCAACGGGAAACTACACCTCCCAGTTTTTGAGGGCAATCTCCAAATATCGGGTGGGCGCCTGCTTTACGAACACCTCGCTTCTAACATGAAGGTGCACTTTACACCGTGCTGTGCGGAAAGAGGGGCACCTCCCAAAGCCACGAGCCCGTGCTCGTAGCCTTAAAAATCTGAACAAAGAAAAACGCTGCTCCAGTCGTTGTACGACGCAGCGACCGTACCTGGTGCTCTTTAGCGACGAGGGTGAGGTTGTCTCTCAGCTGACCGTTCTCTCGGACGAGCCGCAATATCTCTGCGTGTGCGGATCGGGCGTCGTCGTCCAGCTCTTGGATCCGAAGCTTCAGTCTCGCTAGTTCTTGCTCTCTCGCGCGAATGCTGCCCTGGAGATTGCTGCAGAGAAGCGGATGAGACGCAGGGGCCTCGTTAGAACGGGCGCTGTGCTCTGCTGCGGATCGAGAAAAGTGGGGCAGGCTCGTTTTGCAAAGCCCTCTGCTCTTTCCAGTTTAGCAAAGTGCATGCTGGAGAACGGGCAAAAGAGGAGGTGAGTCCACCTGCCTGCTCTCCGGCATTTTCTACGCTAAAATTGGAAGGGTGGAGGGCTTTGTGGGAGGAGCCTATCCTGGTTTTCTTAACCCGCAACTAGGGTGGTGGCTGGGGCCAAGGAAATTGGCGTACTCAACGTGGTCCTCTGTGGCCTTGCAGGTGAGCTCCGTGTTCTTCATCTCTCTGTCCTGAAGAAAAGAAGACAAATATATATACCTTTCTTCTTCTCATATATACCGGCTCCAATAAAAAATATCGCTGGTCGTGTTTCCCTTATTTTTTTTTTTCTTTCTTTCTTTTTTTATAGTCACTAGGGGTGTTGCAAATTTTTGTCGAACCTTGCGGTTCGATTGGTTCAACCGTTTTAGAAAATTTGACCAAGTTCAACTGATGAACAGTGTCGCCCGGCTGATTTCGAATTTTGGGAACCAAAGTTTAGAAAGTTCATACTTGTAATCCCTTTACCCATTTTGTTCTTAGCCCGAGACTGAGGCAGGAAAAGAGGAAAGTTTCAAAGTAGAAGAAAAATGAACAGTCGAGCTCAGCGTTGAGCGTAAAATTCTTCATTAAGGATCATAAACCGGAGATGCCACTTAGAGTCGTGATCAATGAGAATGGTACTTGGCAGAAGGTAGTCTCCGTGTTTCTTCAAAAAGGTTTAAAACATGCAATTCTAGATAAGTCATTGTCACTGAGAAATTCGAGTGAGTTGACCACAATACTCGATGATCATCATGGAAAGGAAGGAGATGTGTTGTCAATGGACATCAAGGATCTTTATTATTCATTAGAGAAGAGCCGGCTGATGAAAAGGGTAAAAGGGATGCTTGAAATTAATTTGGTAAGGTTCCAATCACGGTCAGGCATTTCGGTGGACAGTTTTCTTGCCATTCTTGATTATTACTTGCAGTCAACGATAGTAGAGTATGAAGGGAAAAAGTATTTACAGAAAGAGGGAGTATGCATTGGGTCGAGTGTTGCACCGGCGTTAGCGGAAATTTACCTTAATTCTTTGGATTGTATTGTATCTGATAGATTGCAGGAGATGACGTCGGAGTCCTGTTTTGTGAAAAGATATGTCGATGACATTTTGATCTGCTCTTTTCGGGAGGGATTATCTGACACTCTGGAAGCATTGATCAGATCGGCAGCCCCGGAACTGAAGTTTACGGTCGAACGACCTACGAATGGTAGACTGCAGTTCTTAGAACTTATGATTCAGAATGAAAAAGGGCTATGTTGGGAATATGGAAAAGAAAACGCAAAACCGCTGCTGTCAAAAAAGAGTTGCCATTCAAAAACAGTGAAAGCGGGTATTGTAAAGTCTTTAATCACAAATGCAATGGAAAGATCATGTACACATTTCTTGGATGAATCGGTAGAAAGACAGTGGAGAAGGCTAAACAGTGCTGGTTATGAGGATGAATTCGTAAGGAAGCAGTTATCCGTAAAATTCGCAAACAAATGTACAGGAGAACCAAAGCAAAGGTCGAAAAATAGAACTACTGTAATTCCATTTTATCACAAAATTTCTCACAACTTAAAGGCTTGTGCCAAAAAGTTCAATGTAGATCTGGTTTTTAGTTCGGATTATAAGTTGAGTAAGCTCACACCCTTCCACAAAAGTGTAAAGGATTGCGAAACACATAGAGAAAAGTCTATTCCGTGTGGTAATGGAGTGGTATATGAAATCCCCCTGGAATGTGGCTTTAAATATGTGGGGCAGACGTCAAGGTGTATAAATGACAGATTGACTGAACACAAAAGGAATGTCAAAAACAACGTGGCCAATTCGGAAATAGCGAAACATGTTCAGAATGTAATAATTGTATACTCCACTGGTCTGAAACAGAGATAATACACAGGGAGGTAAACAACATCAAAAGGGTTGTAAAAGAAACAATAAGAATAAAATCAATGGGCAACTGCATTAGTCAGGTGTCGTTACAGCTTAGCAGCAGTGCAAAATCATTCTTGCGGATTTGAAAGTTTTGTAAAGTGCTTGTTGAATGTGAAGGTGTAAGTGGTTTCCTCCTTTGTGTATCACGTGGATTGATATCTTCTGTTACCAGGATGCTTTGTGAATGTGGGTCGGAGAGTAGAGGGGGAAAGTGTACTCTGTACGCGAAGGATTCATTCAAGTGTCTTCCGGGTGAGGGGAGCTATTGTTGCTTTGTGGAAAACCTCAAGGTCGTTTGACAATTGTGTTGAAAAGATGTGAGACCTTTGTTATCTTCTGGCTTTCGAGATCGGGAAGGTTCTGTGGTGAAAGTTCGTGGAGTGTATATAAGAAGGTGACCAAAAAAACTTGTCTTTAGCTGTGTTAGGGACGTGTCCTCGACTGTTCATTTTTCTTCTACTTTGAAACTTTCCTCTTTTCCTGCCTCAGTCTCGGGCTAAGAACAAAATGGTTAACATCCACCAGGTCGCCTGCGCAATCACTACATTATCATTGTAATCCCTCTTAGAAAGTAGTTTTGTTTCACATTTTATAAAATGGTTACCGATGTTTACAGGATATAAAATCATACAGAGGTACGTCTAATGCTTTCGTTATTAATGTGAACCAGTGAAGTGATACATCCAGCCAATATTGCACCCTTTCTCCGCCAGGTGGCGTTGGCTCGTTTTCAAATTTTCACGCATGTGCACGACAGTCGAATTTCCGTCGAACTTCGCGTTGGGAAGTTCGAGAAAGTCGCACTCGGTCGAACTCGAATCTCTGCGGGCCCGCGACATCCTTGACAGTCGCTGACAAAGTGAGAACGGCAGGGAGGAGTTTTGGTTGCCCCGTCTCCGGCGCCAGCTTCCCACCTGGGACGACGCTTCAACGTTTTGCAAGCTTTGAGCGTGCACGAGGAGGGGCATTTAAAAGAGATGCCCCGTTGCTCTCATGTTAACAGGAACTATAACAGATCTGGTTATTGAAAACTCGCAGTGGACGTTCGAGTCAAAAGCGTCCAGAGCTGGCGACCCTCCGACTCCAAACTGGGCTCAAAGTTTGTCGGACCCACCGTCCTGGTAGACCAGGAAGTCCGGGATTCAGCAAGCCGATCAATTCGGCAAGCCGATCAATTCGGCACGTTCGATGGCTCAAATAACGCAAACCCTAAAATAAAAAAGTAAAAGAAATGTATTGTACCTTCATTTTTACAAACAAAGTTGCAAGATGTGGAACATGCAGCGTGTTCCAAGCCATGTTGAGCGTTTATTTATTAGTCTTTCTGAACTTAACAAATTTAGCGTGACAGACACCAATTAGCATCGCCGATTTAGCGTCATGCGACCCCAGTGTCACGTGCCATTGTGACACTGTGTTTTGTGACATGATGATGTCATGTGACTATGTCAAGTGACCCTCTTAGCAGCGGCGGATACAAACATAAAAATACAAACAAGGTTACCGTATAGGATATGTCATTACAAAACAAAACAAAAACAAACAGCAGGTGAAACAGAAATTTGCTCAACAGATATACTACAGTCAAACCCGTTTATATTGGACTCACAAAAAAACGTCTACCAGTTCAATATAGCGGGTAATTCGATATAAGAGTTTTAATGAATTTGACTCTTAAAAATACTTTCTGCTGACATATTACACAATGAAATAGTCTTGCATCTCCTGCTGCTTTTTCTTCATTGCATTCGCGATAACAATATTTTTCTACGCTATCGACGGACTGTAAAATGCTGAGGCCGCTGCCTTCTATATTCGCGCATTAGCGCCGAACTATGCCAAGAGCACGGGGCAGATCGAAGCAGGAACACCTTCTCCTACAGAGTGCCGTTTTTCTCTGCAAGTTGGCTTTTCCCTAAGGCATGCTGCGTTGGGGGAAAGCCAGCTAGCAGAGCAGGCTGGCTTTTTTTTTCCTCTGGGCGGCCGCGTCAACCGTCCTGAAGAAAAAAAAATAAATATATATGTATATATTCTCTTTTGCGGACGAAGCGGGGAGAGGGTGCACGGGGCACCCTCTCCCCACTCCCTCCGCCGAAGAGAATTTTTTTTTTTTTTTTTCTTCCAAACAATTAACGCAACCACCCCCGCCCCAAAGAAAAAAAAAAAAAAAAAAAAAAAAGCCAGTGTGTTTAGCAAGCTCGTTTTCCCCCAATGCGGCCACTTGCTTTGGGGGAAAGCCAGCTTGCAGAGCAAACTTGGCAGTTCGATATATCGGTAGTGGCTGCTATTTTTGTTTGATGTAACCATAGTTCTTGCTATATATTATCACTGTAACATTACTGTCCACAAAAATTGTTCGATATAAGGTATAATTCGATGTAAACGGATTTGATATAGTCGGGCTTGACTGTATACATTTTGCTTCAAACAATCTTAAATACACACTTTTGCAATATACTGGCATACAACATACCTCTTCAAAAATTTACAAATTATATCATGGTGGCTTTATTGCTTCCTAATAGGTATTTTATAATTTATTTCTAATTTTTCGGTTATTGGGCATTGTTTTAGATTATTTAAAATAATTGGGTATTGATTTAAATGGTCTGATATAAAAAAACTTAACCTCTGCTCTCCATAATTTGTGTGTGAACGAGTTTAAACTACTAATATTAAGTTTTGCCTTAAGTTATATGGGCCAACTTTTGTGTGGTACTGTGAGGTAAACAATAATTTGTCCAGTTGAAATTTACGCCAAACTTCGAGGGACCTTTTATATTTGTGTAGCTTTCTTATGCGTACATTGTATCTTTTAAAATAGGGGATTACACGAGGACAATCTAAATTTGCACGGAATGTGGTTGATTAAACTAAAAGACAGTAACTTGAGCAAGATTGTACGAGGGCAAAATAGATCTGCCGTTTCACTTTTGTTGAAAGATGATATCTCAACTAACTTTAATAGACACATCTGAACTAGATGACCCAAACTCCAGGTCAAAATAATATTTTTCTCTCGCAAAGCTATCAAAAATTAAAAATGTAATCCTCACTTTTTTATTTTTTTTTTAAATTTAGATGTATAAGGCAACACTGAAAACTGGTTACAAGGAGTTTGATGGTGTAAAATAAAAACAAGAACTCACGCCAGAAAAACAACAAAAAAACCAAACAATTTGCGTTTTCTAGATGGCCTTCTCGACCTGCAAATGTTACAACACATGACGTCACCCTGTTAGAAAGTGCGTAGAAATTGGAACGTCGGTTTTGGCACAACCTTCATTCGCCGTTATTTCAACAGCTATTTTGAATATAGAGGTAACGAATGGCACGCCGTGAAGAGTAGAACTGGGCGTTCCGAAAATGAGTTTAGCTCGGGTAGCCCCAGAAAACACGCCCGCAGCGAAGCCTCACCCTTTTCCTGATCTCTTCCTGAAGGGCGGCCAGCTGTTTTGCCTGCCTGTCCCTTTCGACCCGGAGCTGGTCTCTGTGCTCGGAGAGTTCTCCCACCAGCGCGGACAGTCGCGTGGCCTCTTCCTGGAGCCAGGGCGGTCCTTCCGACGAGTTTTCCGTCGGCACCGGACCGGGACGACGCTCCTGGGACGGAGAGTTACGGCGGGCGCCTCGATGTTATTGTAGTGCATGCTTGAATTTTGTGATTTAATTATGCTCTCTGACGGACGCTAACCAGTGGTTGCAGACATGGGAAGGCAAAAAAACTGCGTCTTTTAATTGGATAGGGCAACGAATGAATCTTAATCTAGTACAGTAAACTTTCGTTAATTCTACCTCGAAGGGACCTTGAAATTTGGTCGAATTATCCGAACGATAGAATTAAAAAAAGGACAGAAAAACGGTTAAAATTAGACTTCCTCTTATTGTCCACAGTACTCACAGACGGTCTGCTGCCTTCTGCGCTTAAAACGCGTGTCCAAAAGCATGCTCCGTAGAGCAGCGTAACTAAACATCACGTCCCCGCAAAATCGCGCACTACAAAAAAAAAAAAGCAAGGTTTACGACTTGACTTTGGCGCCAGGCAGCCAGACCGTCGGCGACAGAGAAAAATAACAAAAATAAAAAAGAGGAAAGAAAACCCGCGCTTTCCGACGCGCAAGATGGACCGCACACGATGCTACAAAAAAGCGCTTTGAGAGCACACGCTGTCTCTCCGCCCGACCACGTGTATGTTCTCCGCGCAGCTCCACGCCAGATTGGCTGCGCTGGCTCGTGCCATTCACTACGGTCCATCTCAACGGCGTAGAAAAGCAGGCGCATACTTGTGCATCTTCGGCTTTGCAGCAAAGGGCCCGTGTTTTGCCGTACCTTGGTGGTTTTTCTGCCGTGGTGCTGCGCAATGTAAGCCCGCGCACGTTTGCTCGGGACGAATTATCCGATGCGGAGCCTTCTCGAGTTCGAACTATCGAATTTTTCCTCCCATAGAAAGGTATGGGCGCTCGCCGGGACTCCTGAACACGATCGAATTAAACGAAAAGTCGAATTAACCGAGGTCGAACTAACGAACGTTTACTGTATTAGCGGTGGAACGAATGAGAATAAAGTGCGCGCTTGTGCTCCAAGAGATTGTTTTCGCCGCTCCAAAATGAACTTGTGGCTGCTTCCCAAAATGTTCCAAACTTAGTGTTGCGGAAAAATGGCTGCGCAGATTTTCACCTCCATGCTGTAATACCACACAAGCTGCCAAAATGATGGCCGCCGTTGATTTGCGACAGCACGAACATTTCACTATTAGCCGGTCTTACAAAACACCCTTTCACTTCCGGTGAGCCACGCCCCGCAGCGTTGACAAACGGTGTCCGTCACTTTTGCCACTAGTTTGCGTGCACACGCTCAGCATTTATTAGCGTCCTTTCTTGTGTTGTTGAGATGCACAGGCATGGCCCCAAGAGGTTCCGTCGACAACAAAACTCGGCAAGTACGATGCACGACCGGGGACGCATTTGGGATGCGTAAACGCGTGCTTACTTCTCTTTTTTCCTCTTGGAAGCCGCTCCGGCGGCATCTGCCAGGGCCTTTCAGGCCGCCGACTGGTCAATTTCCGGATCGCCAGCTCGTTTTAAGTTCGGACAAAGACCGATACGTGTAAAAATTAAGCACCAGCCGGCACTCCTTTATAGGCCCGACTACTATGGCTGGTGCAGTTGATCACGACGCGAACAAACTGCAATGGGTATTTGAAAAACATTGCCTTCGTGCATAGAAAGACATTGGGCAAAAGTTCAGCAACGTGGCATCCGGCAAAACTTTTATACCTATACCTGGTCGATGCAACGCGTGGATCTAAAGAATGCTTCGTCGGTGTCGTGGATCGCGGTTCAGCTTACCTTTGGCAGGGTCTGTTGGCTCTCGGAGATCCCACGAGTGGAGGTCGGGGCTGCATTCTTGGGTCGCAAGTTACCAGACTCGAGGGTTTGGTGGAGTTGTACCAGCTCCTCCTTGTAGTGGTCTCTTTCCCTCTCCAAGGAACGGACTAGAGCCTGTAGCCCGTCGCACTCTGGGTCTTTCGGAGCCGGATCCCTGTGCTGCTCTTTGCACAGCCGTTCCATTTCACGCAGAAGCTCACGTTCTGCGAAGCGGAGAAATGGGTAAGAGTTTTAGCTATTGAAACAATTGCTAGCATCTGTTTATCTCGTCTCAAATAAACTAAAGGGCAGTTCTCCGCATAAGTCACAGCCTGTGCAGAACAATTTGTGTCAATGCTCTTAGCTTTTTTAATGTTTGAGTGAGGCTGACACATCCTTCATCACTCTTGGGTCACTCTCCAGAGAGAGACATGGTGGTGATGCCTCTTAATTGGTGAAGCGATTTTATTTGTTTAATTGCATCTGTCCTAACCTAACCTATCCTAACATCAAGGGGGGACACTATCCAGGAAAAAAATAATTCTGCAAAAAAGGGTGATTTTGATAAATGCCATCTTTACATCCACCAAAATCCAGAGGGTATTCCCAGAAAGTTTTACAGTTTACACTGCACAGTTACTTTTTTATAAATTATTTCTCGGTCCACCGATGCTAAAGAAAAGGAAGACGTTGGAGCACCTTCAACGCGTTTTTCTCTGTTCCACCTTTTGGCACAAATTTCACTTTAGGGAAACTATTGTTTCCGAATGGGATGAAAGGAAAGACTTACTCATTGTTTTTTCTAACTGGAATTTAATCGACAGTGCAACTTAGGCATTGTTTTTTTACTTTGTGGATGTCTTTTATAAAAGATATTATGATTTTAACGGTGACATAAAAGGCAAAAAATGTATTTGATTTTTCATCGTGATGTTAACATAAAATAAATTACTTTTTGCAAATTTTCTTTTCACAGTTGCACTGTCCAGGCATTCTGCTGCATATTTAGTGAAGAGAAACGTTTGGTATCATATTAATTTTCCTAAACAAAGTCAGAGTGTTCCTCATAAAAACAACTATAATTTATTTTTACAATTCATGTACGCAGATGAAACTCTGCCCTTCTTTCAGCCTCGCAACTGCTGGTATGTGCTGTAACTTTCATTCATATTAAGCGAAAGGTTAGATAGTCAGGGTGTCTAGCAAATTATTATTTTGAAATTCCCTGACTTTTCCAGGTTTTCCCTGACAATTTCAGGTGAAATTCCCTGACCACTGTAGAGGCGATTAAATATATAAGACCATTACCACACAAGGCGTTAAGCATTGAGTACTTTGAGGATCATTTTGCACGAGCTTAATCCAACTTGCACATTCCAAAATATTCGGGTTCGTCCGGTCCGGATTAAACGAGCACTTTCTTGCCGCCGACATTGTCAGTGAAGAGGCCCCCACTTCCAGAAACACAATAAAAACACGAAACTCAACCAGACACGTAAATAACCGAATGGCAGCATGGCCACCAGATGGACCCTTTTGGATACTTTTGCTTAAGGCTTGGATTAGATTGGGGTCTGCGGCCTTTTTATTTGTTACTAAATCTAGTAGCTCTAACTGGATCTAGCCTTGTGTCGTGTCCTCAATCCAATCCAATCCAATCCAAGGCTTGGACTAAATTTGTCGGCTGTTCCCTTTGCATCGGATAGCACACTACATCAGGTGAGCAGAGCCCGCGCTTCGCTCTAAGCAGAATTTACTGCATATTCTTCTGCCCCCAAGTCTTTGCTCAGGGCACTCAATGGCGTTTCCTGCTCGTTTTCCCTGACTGGGCTCAATTTCTGACAATACCCCTGACAATTCCCTGATTTTTCCCGGTAATCAAAATTTCCCTGACAATTCCCGGTTTTCCCGATCGCTAGACACCCTGAAAGTTTACCCTTTTGGGTAGTGTCCCCTCTTAAGGGGGGAGGCTGGTCTTTAAAGGAACACTGACAGGGTATTTATGGTGGCCAAGGTTTTTCTTTGTACATGACACGAGAGCCCAACTACCCAAAACACAATTTGCGGCTTGAAATTCGTTTTCTTTTCGCCCGAAAAACGCCGAACAAGAACTGGCCGGTTTGAGTCGAGCTGACCTACTCCGCGGTCGCGTGCCATCTTCTATGGTTTAGACGCAACCACCAAAAATAATCAGTCATAAGTCATCGAAGGCACACACTCAATATTAAAATAGAAGAAAAATACAATACCCATTTTTCGTGGCTTCTAAAAAGCTGCAAATACATTGAATGAAAAAAAAAAAAAGAAAAGGTTGCACAACTATGTGACTTTTGGAAACACCCTCCTCCTTTATACTTCTTCTTCCTCCCCAGTCCAGTTTAGGTTTCAGTGTCAAGCAGTTGCGTTTTTCAACTTTATTAAAAATATGTGATGCTGTAGCAAAATGTTTATTGGATAGTCTTCTGACATTATAATAAATTGCCTAACCACAAATAAAAAATAAATTTTGGGAGGCATCAGCACTCCTTTAAATGGTAAAAAGTTGGGGAAAAGTCATTTTTGAGAAAATGGCTTTTCTGATGTTTAGACATACCTGCCCAACTCTGTACAAAATATTATTGCTCTATCTAATTTTCAAATATGAAAAAAAAAAAAAATTTGAAGGCTTAATTTTCTATGAACATTCAATAAGAATACACATACTTCCAGTGCTTTTTGGGCGCAGCTCTTAGGCGTCCGTTTCTGGCTTGAGCGGTGTCGCCGTCGGCATAACCGCGTGGTGCATTATGGGAAACGTCCCATAATGCAACGCGCGGGACCGTTGTGACGCCACGAGGGCGACATTTCGGCACGGTGACGTTTCGGCAGTGCGCGGTACATTATGGGGAACAACCTATAATGTAGGATGTTTCCCATAACGGTGACGCGCGATGCATTATGGGACATTTCCCATAATGCACCACACAGGAGGGAAGAGGTGGGAGAAGGAGGAGGGGGAGGGAGGAGAGGAGAGGAGGAAGAGGAGCATACCGTCCCCTCTAAACCCTCCCCTTCTCCTCCTCAAGAGCTGCACTCTAATTCGGCATTACAGGAAGTTGTAGACGTCTTTCCTTTTTTTCTCTTCACACTTCTTTCACAAGTACCGATGCCTTACGGGCGTTTTCTGAAGTTTGTCTTAAACATTATTACCACGTTTGGTGCCATTTTAATCGGGAAGAATGAACCTGTGCAATGACGCTATTTTTATAATCTTCCAACTTAAAGAGAGTTTTATCCGATTAACTACTTCCGTAAATAACAAGAAAGCATGTCTTTCACACTTTAATTACAATCGTTTTTTAGTAACATAACCCTCTCAGGTGAGATCTAAAATAGCATCACTGCACAAATTACAGCTTTGTGAATGATTAACATTTTTTAATAATTTACGAAAAAAAAAAAATTTTAATGACTCGTAATAAATGATTTATTAAAATTAGAGATTTTTCGCAACTCGGGTTTTAATAAAGATATTCAATATCTGATTGCATATTTGGATTAGGTGTGAGATGTGTTATATCAGTGTATAGTATAATAAGTATTCTTTCATAAATAATAAAATTACTTTAAGGCCTCACATCCCCCCTTAAAAGATGAATGCAAAGGAAAAAAAAAAAAATTAAAAAAAAATTTATAACGAAAAAGAAAAATTTTTAGAGCTATATTTACGGCGCTAAACGAATTTGTAGTTGGCGCCGGCGGGCGCAGCAGAAAAGTGGCCCTTATTTAACACGTGGTGCTTGCGCTCTTTCGGAAGCTTCCTGTGGCCTCTAAAAGTAACTGATTTATCTTTGTTTGAAGTATAAGAAAAAAACGACGATTAATAAATAACTTTTAGAGCCCAAAGGAAACTCCTGAAAAAGCGCAAGCAGACATGATAGACCTGTGCGCCGGCCAGATGACGGCGGCGGCGCCCCGAAGCAGACAAACTTGTGCAGCGGCGGCGACGGCAGCGTGGAGAAACGTGTTGTTGCGGCATTGCACAATGCTCAGCATGTGGCGGCAGCGTGACTTCATGGCGGCGGCGACACAGCGTTGCGGCGCACAGGCCCGCCAAGTGACCAGCGGTGGCTCCCGTGGGCGCCAACTACAAATTCGCTTTGCGCCGTAAATATAGCTCTAAACTTTTTTTTTTCTTCGTTGTAAATTCGTTTTATAATATTCTTTTTCCATCTAGCCTGTTTTAAAAAAAAAGTTTTTTTCCTTTGCATGAGTTCTTAAGACTAACTCCGGTAAATTTGCCCACTCTAGCTCAACTGAGAAGTCTAGTAAGTTTGCTCACTGTAGCTCCAGAGCTCTAGTCACGGTGGCTCAAGCTCTAGTGAGAACTCTAGCTCTAAAGGCAGCTCTAGCTGTGGTGAGAGCTCTAGCTGTAGTAAGAGCTTTAGCTTAACTGAGTGCTGAGGGCTCTACCTCTAGTGACTTTACTCTTTCTAGCTGAAGGGCCCCATCTCTAGTGAGAGGCCTAGCTCTCGTGAGAGTTCTAGCGAGAGCTCTAGCTCAAATGAATGCAGAGGGCTCCAACTCTAGAAAGCTCTAGTATCTGACAAATCCTAGAGCTTTGAGGCTCGCTCAACACCACACCAAACTTCAACCTCTTTCAGCACCAGTGTGGATGGCAAGACTCCAAAAAGCTCATATTTCAAACTCTAAATGCTCGTCAAAAGAGGCTTACTTGTTTTTGCATTCTGCTAGATCGGAGTGTGGCACTGTCCCCACGACTATGAAATCGTACACCAGTCTTTCTGTTCGTGCGAAAAAAGAAGTCCCGACGCACCATTGCTGGCCATCTGCTGCACCCGTTCTTGGAGCGTCCTCTTCTCCAGCCGCAGAGCTTCCAGCACCTCTCGGAACTTGGCATTCTCCGCACAGGATGCGTCTTCGCCGCCACTGCTTGCAAGGCGCTTCTGATCACGTGAAAAGCCACCCACATTTCGTTGTTTTTGCCCCCAAAAACTCTATAGAAGGTTCACGAATACTACGAATTGGCATCTGATAATACAAGTGTCTGCACGGAGCTCAAGTAAATCAGACTTGTCCAACAAGGAGTTTCGAGCAGACCAGAAGGTGGCGCAATAAGAAAGCCGCTCGTCTTTCGCACATCCTAAAGGCACTCCAAATATATGGCATTCACGGGTCTCCCGTGACAACACAATGTCAGATCACATCAACCGACACTACCACATGTCGCACTGGTGTTGTGAAGTGACGTCACAAGGGTATGAGAAAAGCACATGGTCAAGTGACCTTATGTCTTGCAACCACGTGGCATCACAGTGTCGCAAGACATCACAATATTGCGCCGTATTATTACCTGATTCACGACTGCCATGCCGTGACCTGTTTACATGATGATGTCACAATTAACTTTTTCAAACCCTGATGACATCCTGTGAACGCCCTTACGCCATCACAGCGACGAATTACCATTGATGCCACACTTTACGGACATGACATTGTTCGGGGCTGGCTTCATGAATGATATGCATCTAAAAGAATCTTGCTAATGTGCCAGGTTCAATACTCAAATTTCGTAAGGAGCTAGTGCAATTGTGCATGTCCATAAACACAGATTTCCCTCTCAAATACTTTTCCGCAATCCGGAGGTGCATGCAGGAGAAGCCGCCATGCTGGTGTGAAGTAATGGCATGCTGCCTTCACACCCTAAAACTTGCAAGATGAAGCAGTGGCTGTTACACAGGTATACACAATAGCATGCACAATACATAGACTAGCACCAGTAAAGCAGCACAGGGGTGCACAACATGCGGCACTTCCTGTGCAGCCCGTGGACAGGACACTGCGAGATGTGCTCAAGACAGCAACCAATGCGATGGTGTCAGATATTGAAAACCTATCTGCCAGATGTTGAAAACCCGTACAGTTCCCAATAAACATTTTTTTTGGCCTGCACCATTTTTTGAGTTGTGCACCCCTGCTTTAGCAGGTCTCTGCGCTTTTTAGAAGATCGCAAGAACAGTCACTAGTCCGATTACTGTCAAATACCGAGCATGCAAAGGACATATATCAAGTGCACCTTCTCAGACTTCTGAGCTTACCTAGCTAACGAAGGTACCATCGCATTTAATAAGAGCTGAAACGGTACTTCGTCCTCCTTTAGCACACCTGCCACTTTTTGAGAGAGCTGTGGTCCAAACTACTTAGATATGAAATGTAAAGTTGAGGTCTCTTCAGACTCTTTGACAAACCGTAAAATATAACAGGGATCGTGGAGACAGCGGACAGAGAAAAAGGCTGCATCTAGTGTTTCGAGTCATGCTGATCGTGACAACGCACCTCTACAACAGTCACTTCTCCAAGCATCTCGGTGCAAAGCGGTGAAGCCCGTCCTCTCAGCGCCCCAAGCGCATTTTTGCTCATGGGCCAAACAAGTGCATATCCCCCGTTTTTCGAGATTATACTTCCAAATGGGCCTTTTTCTAGTAAGCCTCTGCGCGTCCGTACACCCTCTGTCCAGACCCTATCTTCCCGCTGTCGCCATTTTTGGAGGGCACTGTCCCGTACAACCGATACTGTCGGCACCTATCTTCATCCATGTTACGTCCTATTTTAAGACTCCTTCGGGAGCATTGGTAGCATGGTGCATAAGGAGCAAATGGAACCCAATACAATGGCATGATGCCATTGCGTCTTGAAAAGCAGAGGAATTCTGGGTTGCCCTTCATTTGTAGTTTGCGGAGAACCACTCGGACAGCGCTCGTCACCCGCAAAAGGCCCATTTCGGGTGGGCACTTGCTCAATGTTTTCCGGTAGCCCTTTTTCTCACAATTTGCTCGCAAAAACGAACAGTTTTCCTCACGTTTTTGGTCTGCTTCAGGTCCTTGCCGAGTGGCTCTGCCTTGCGCTGCAGGTGACCAAACTGTAAAGGGAACATTCTTCAGCATCACTTAAACGCCCGACCGCGTCAAACCCCAAAACTCACGTTGACTTTACGGACGTGTTTCGCCGGCTTGAGTGCCGCCACGGACTTCCGTAGCTCGGGACACGGCGCCTGGTCCGCCGGAAGAGTGACCTTCGGGTCTGGCGCAGGCTCCTCCTGAGACGTTGCAGATGAGCACGGGAGAAAAAAACAATACGAGCACAATCACAAAATCGCGATCGTTAAACGACAATCATTACATCACTCCTGCCCGTAGGTTTTGGTTTACTACCCTATAAAAGTTTGCCTAGAATAATGAAGCCCACACTACAGTCCGTGACAGGATAAGAACAACAGAGAGATCCTTTGGTTGTCCCGCCTCCAGTGAAAGCTTCCTACCCTTGACACTGCTTCTGCGTCTTGTAAGCTTTGAGTGTGCACATTAAGAACGGTGGAAGGCAATGAGCACGTGCGGAGGCCAGGTATTAAAGAAATAACACCCGGGCGTTCCTATTTTTATTTAATTATTTAACGAAGCTACAGGCTTTGGGAGGGGGGTCTGGGTGGGTCAATCTTTTTAGTGACTACAGTCCAAGTCGTACATTGGTCGGGCGGACCGATGTGCGTCGGTCTCTCCTCACCTGTAGCTTGCAGCTGCACCTCCCGTTCTCCGAGAGCGCTTTGTAGGGAATGCCGTCTCGAAGCAGCCTGGAGAGACGCTCAATCTCCCTGTCTCGCGCCTCCACCTTGAAACGAGAAACAGTGGGTGGCAACATTGGAGGGACACTAAAGTGGATTCCGAGGTCGTCTTTGTATGGCGCAAACTCGGCCTATGCACCCTAGAAAGCCCTGAATTACGCCCCCTCTTCTGAGACATACGTCTCAGAAAGAGAGGCATGTTGCAATGTTCAATCACAACATCAACACTTGTCCTGTCATATATACAGGTCAACGTCGATTTAACGAAACCCGATTTTACGAATTTCCCGATTTAACGAGGCTATTCGGATTCCCCGCGCAGCCTATGCGCGAGGTCTCCCTTCCTCGATTTTACGAAGTTCCCGATTCAACGAAATAATTAGCGGCTCCCGATGACTTCGCTAAATCGAGGTTCGACTGTAGTCCTCTTTTGTCCTTGTCTTTTGAGCTGTTTTTGATAACCATGTACAACAAGATAGTTCAGCTTCCAACTTTACTACACATAGATTGAGTTTGTGCATGAAAAACCACGTTCAAAAAGTGCTTTAGTGGCCCTTAGTCTGAATCAAATGTATATAGTACATAACATACATGTTCGATGCCCATTACTGTCGGTTTCATTTTCTGCAGTTTTTATTGCGGCAGGTCTAATTCTCTCTACCACACGATCAGCACGATTTGCATGCTCCTCCTACATGCATGCAAACGTAAGTGGTAGAGCCCCAAACTCTTCTTTGCAAATCAAGCTCGGTAGATGCACGCTTCACGGCACTGTCGGCACGGCACTGTCGGCACAAACGTGACATCTGCGTTTCTCTTAATCTTAGGGAAAGGCTATTGCCGACCACCAAGTTTTACAGCCAAGTTAGCAACCAGGATAGTGGCCATTCCACCACACTGCACTCCGATCCAATCCAAGTCAATCCAGTGCTGTGCGAGGATCTCGTGGCGTTCGGTTGGGGTGCAGTGACACGTGGGGTACGTAGTCACGCGATGCGTTTACGGCGCCTGATTGGCTAAAATGGCCCGTAGTGACCGCTGCAGTCCGTCGTGAGCTAAAACCAAGTATAGTAGCTTTGGTGACTGTGTCTCAGCTGCCTGTGAAAGACAGCACAATCTGCACCTGCAACATTTAAAGTTAGGTTTTGGCCAAGTACCCGGCAATGCAGCCTCTGCCCGTAGCGCATAGCAATCTGAAAAGCGAGTCTACGGGTCCGGCGGTGGCAACGTTCGGTGACTCCGGCGCGAACCCTAGAAGGGAGCTGGGCATACTTGCCCGTTGCTGCAGTAGCTCCAGAGTGGCCCTCGACTGGTGAAGCGACTCCTTGAGCTGTTGGCGTTCGTCTTGAAGCTGGTGAATCCTTGTGTCCGCCAGCCGAAGAACGTCAATCTCGCGGGCATCCCTGGGATGCCTGGGTGTAGTAGCATGGCCGCCGCCAGTGCTCCCTTGCTGCCGCGTCAGCAAGGAAGTGACTTCCATGCCTTGCGCACGGTGCGATGGAGCGGCCTTCGTGGCCTCTGTGGGGAGAAATTTTAGATATTAAAATGCAAAACTTCTTGCAGTGAAATCATCTCTCTAAGAACTCAAAAAATGATTATGTGTGTTGGTGAAAATGAACCCCCTTCCCTACCCCTCCTACCCAAGAAAAAGAAAAGAAAGATCTTGCACTTTACCCCGATTTTCTTGTATTTTATTGTCACTTCCAGTATTTTGTCCTCACACAATTTGTGTAGTTGCCGTTCCCAAGAGTGCAGATGGCTTACAACATTATATAGTGCGATTCGGATATTTTTCATGGTCTTGATGTATTCGAGGAGACCCTGCAACTAGTGTACACCGTCTGCGCTAAAGCCATGATGTTGCTGCGTTTTTATAATTTCATTTTTACTTTCTTTTATATCTGTCTTCAAATTTGCTTTCCTTGTATATATT
This sequence comes from Ixodes scapularis, assembly GCF_016920785.2. Classification (NCBI taxonomy): domain Eukaryota; kingdom Metazoa; phylum Arthropoda; class Arachnida; order Ixodida; family Ixodidae; genus Ixodes; species Ixodes scapularis. The sequence goes on from NW_024609839.1 coordinate 31,256,072, forward strand.
GTGTGCATTCTGTACCTAGGTAAATTCTGTATCCACCATATGTATTATCTCCAATAGCCTTAGGTTTTCTGCAGCTTTGTACAATTGCTTGTACAGAAAGTGTACAAGTGCACTTTCTTTTGTCAAAGGGAAGCTTTAAAGGGGCACTGACACATCAAAATCGTAATTTATTTTATTATCCGAAACGATTGAAAATGATGCCGGGACATTACCCTCAAAATTCGAAACTTGGGAATTCAGTATTTGTGAATTAAAAAAAACAATTTCCAAATGCCGAATTTGAAGTTCCCGCGCGATCCGCGCCAGCGCAGTGAGTCAAATTTTGCGGTCTCCTGCGACTCGACTTTCTTTCGGACCTCCGCACCACGCTGTGAAGCAAAGCGCCGTTGCTACCGCGACCCGAATAGAGGAGGAGGTGAGCAGGCGGGATAGAAGGGAGCCGACACGGGGAAAAACCGGTCTTCCCCGACATGGCGATAAGCCTCTGCTCGAGCGCCGCCAAGGTTTCCGAGGGAGAACACAAATTCAGGAAGCGATATCACACCGAAATCTGATTTTTGGTATTCCAAAAAGAAAGGCCGTAGTGCGTTCGTCATTGCGTTAAAAAACATGTTTTACGATTGCCGTTATTAAATGTTATAGAAATGTCGCCTACAAAGCTTCAAAATTTCCTGATTTTTGACGTCACCGATCAAAAGAAGCAAGGAGGTTAGCGCGGGAAATATAAACGCCAAAAATAAAAAGGCGCGCGCGCGCGCAAAAAATTTTTTTTTCGCGATGCGATTTTCTTTGCGTGTCTATGACTACAACTTGCATCGTTTTAGACAATAAAAAAGAATACGACCTTTGGGGTGTCAGTGCCCCTTTAATATGCCACACAAAAAGCATTACAGTTGCTTCTGGGCACTACAAGAAAAGCAAGGCACCATCATTGTACTTTGTTTCATCATGTCTGAATGCAGTCAAAGACACAAACAGATACAACCATTAACACTACTAAAAGTGCAAGTCGATGGGCCTTCCCTGTACATAATTTGTTTAGCAATGATAGAACACGTAAAGGGGTATGACAAACACCACGATGTTGCGCTTTTGACGCCGTTTGAGTGGTCCCATCGGCTCAATAAGGCACATTATTATTATTATGCACGCTAGATGGAGGCCAGAACTGCAATGTGCGGTGGAACAGAGGTGGCCTCTGGAGCAATACCGGAGGTTGCCAGACCTGTGACATGTATGATGGCTTGCGCCGATGCCCGTGACTGAAGTTGCAGGATCCTGTCGGACTTGAGCTGCGATTCTTTTTCCAGGAGACTGACCCTCTTCTGGCACTCCACCTTCACAAACTCGCACTTGCGTCGGTGCTCCTCGGCTTTGTGAAGTAGGCCCTCCAGCTCTGTGCAAAACACATGTTGCAAAAAAAAAGGACCAGTTCTGTGTGAATCCACAGCGTGGTCGGAGTGATGGCTGTGACACCTGATCAGAACATAATGTATCCTTATGCATGTTGCAAAAAACGTGCGATGACCTTATGATGAAACTGCGATTGATCTTGCGAACCGCGCGATGGCACTGCACATGTGCACCAACCCTTTAGCGGACGAAGGATGACGCACAAGTTTATTTTATATGTACAGAAGCCCTCTAACGGACCCGGTGAGAGAATCAGTCGGCGCGATCAACATTACCGTAACTGTGGTAATTTATCATTTATAAAGCTTAAAGGCCCTCATGGGCATTATATAGGAGGGAACAACGGTACAGTAATTTGAAAAATGAAAACCAAGCAGCAACACGCACAAACAATAGAAAACAATGCATGCTTACAAAAAAAAAAACAATATATCAACGCATTTCGGCACTTTCAGCAGTTATAGAAATGTTTACATAAAAAAGGTACCATAAGAAAAGGTGCACAACATGAAAGAAAAAAATTTCAATTCAACAAAGCCTACACAAGCAGCATCATGTTTAGGGTGGCAACGAAAGACTCGCAATCACTGATGGAGGCAATTTCCCTCAGAAGGCTATTCCAATCCGAATTGGCAAGAAGAGGAAAATTTTTGAACATGTTAGTCTGTGCATATTTGGGTTTATTTTAAAAAGGATGCGGTTTAGTTGATGGGTTGAAGCAGCCGGCGTGGCTCTTTGGTAGCATGTTCTCTTCGCGATCAGCGGACTTGGAGCCAATCCCAAGAAAACTGTGACGGATTTTGGGAGTTTTCTTTTTCAGGCATTTGGAGACATAGACGACAAGCATCCTACGTCATTTCGAGCGGGGGAGAAGACCCCCTAACAGCTTTTGCTGCGGAAGATTGAGACGGTCATTCTGATGGGGAGCACAGGCAGCACAGCCTCCGAGAAAAAAAGTTGGCAACTGCAGAGCACACTCTTTGTACTCGTCTGTAGTCAAGCTTGATTTGCATCTACCACCGAGCAACACTATGCTCCGAGATGCGGAAACAATTGAGAGTGCGATTCTAAATTCTAAGAAGCTTAGTTCTGCCCTTCCTGAAGGGGCGACATATGTACTGGTAGCCCTGGATTTCACTGGAGGAGGGGGCTAGGTGAATTATAGAAGAGCACAGCAACGAAGAGAAGGTGGTAGTGTTGGTGGAAATCATCTAGGGAAACTTGGATAAAGTAAAACTAACTAGCACAGCTGGGGGACAGAGAATTGGGACTTCACCCCATGTGACTCTGGCCCAAAGTCTCAACCCTGTCTTCCAGGGTTCTGGTGTGAGCTGACGCTGACAAGGTTAAACCAGAGGAAAATTAACGACTCCCTCGTCAGGGGGTGGAGGCGGAAAATCGTCTTAGTTGTTTTGCTCATTCCCCAAAAAGACTGCCTGGTGATAGTTACAAAAATGCATTGGCTTAAAAAGGGGAAAGAAGAAACCAGATTTTTTTTTTTTTAGGCCATGTGGCGCATGCTATTGGCCGTTATAAAGGGTACAGCCTAGTATCTATCCATCCATCTATCCAGCACTAAGTGGTATTCACTGGTGGCCATAATCAAGTCCATTGCTGCTAAGTGCGAGCTTATGATGAGTTTCCACAATGCTTCCCCAATGTGCATCCCACACCACCAAGATTATAGTTCTTTTATAAAAAGTGGGGGCTCATTCTGAGTACGCACTGTGAATACCGCGCTCAAATGTGGCACTCAGTGAATAGCACATATAGTGAGGTGTATGAGGTTAGCCTGTAAATTTGCTTCTAGAGAAATGATTGTGTGCAGTAAATAATTCAAAACCTTGCATGTGAAGTTTCTGCTTGGGTCAAAATGCCGGACAAGACTTAAGTGTTGGCAATTTGTACCAGGTTTTCTTCCCGTTATTAACGGCCATTATTTCGCCGCCAGCATTTGATAGCATGTCGGTAGCACTGCAAGTTGATTCCCGAGGCAAAACAAAACAGACACAAAAGTTAGTAGCATGTAATCACGAAAATTATAATAATGGAGGTTCTCACTGTGCAACTATTATATAGTAGCGTTGCTTTCAGAATGACCTACGCTGCTGAAAAACTCTGATCGAAGGATTTAAAAATACATGTAGAAAGGACATCGCAAGTAAAACGATTATCGTCGCAATCACCTTTCACTTTTCGAAGATGATCTTCTTTGAAATACATCATGTTTTGGTGCAGAGCATTCACTTCCACGATCGCTTTGGCGTTCGCTTGTCGGTAGGCTTCAGCCATAGCGTCCTTTTCCTGCTTTTCCTGTTTGACGACAAAAAATCGATAAAACAATTAGACTAATGCAGGTCAGGTGGGTTTCTCCCGGAGGAACAGACCCAAATGAAAGCATACCTGGAGCACCGCACGTAGCTTGTTCCTCGCATCGGAACATTGCTCTTTGTAGGAACACACATCCGCGAAAAGTCTAGCTATCAAAGACGCCGATTCTGCGCCGAAAGTCTCCGAATAGCCCATGTCAACGAGATCATTTCGAAGAGATTCGTACTGGTGCCCCATCGGTCGTCGCCTCTTGTTTTCGTCGTTTCGGAGCGATCAAACCAAAAATAAACCGTGTGAAATTTGATAGTCGTTTGCCCCAACTCCCTGGCTACCTTTTACAGCACTTGATCGCATTTTTAGGCGTCGAAATATCGTATTATCACCGTTTCCGGACACATTCGAAGTTGAGTAAAGCTATACGCACTCCGGAGTGCGCTTCGCGCGGAAATGGCTATACGCACTCCTCCGAGAGATCATGCCGCTCGGGCCACCCTTTTCGAACGGCGCGTGAATCACTGGGGCGCTCGTTAACACAGCCCCCCGCCTGCGTTCACGCCGCTTCGCGGCGACAGTATCGGCTGTTAATTACAAAGCGTAACCAGTACACGCCGCTTCGCGGCGTCCAGCCGGCAATCCAAGCCCCGCTGCCCCCGATCGCACCTCCGGAAAGGGAGTCCGATACCATTTAGTTCTGCGAAGTTTCTCGACAACATTCGATTTTTTTTTTTTTTTTTTACTGTTCATCGCAAAAAAGGAAATGTCGTAAATATCGCCAAATGCCTCGACAAAACAAAATGTTTGAGAAAAAAAAAAAAAAAAAAGTAGATCCACCGCGGATCGAACCCGCGTCCACTTGCGTATGAAGCGGGCACCCTAACCCCTATGCCATGGCACCGGTTAGGAAGCTCGTTGTGTCCACTCTTTTTATACGAGAAAAGCGGAGTGCGTATAGCCATTTCCGTCCGAAGCGCACTCCGGAGTGCGTATAGCTTTACTCTTCGAAGTTTGTAATCTAGGCCCCAAAGAAGTTTAAACTGAACCGCCCCATAAAACAGTCCGCCAGAAAGGTCCTTGTTTTGTATAAGATTGCGGAGCAGGAGGCGCTGCCAACGAGTCAACATTTTCGGTTGCTGTCGTCTGCTCAGGAAACTGATTTTTGTGAAGTGCTGGGGTATCCTCGCAAATTAATATAAGTTACGGCGTTATGCTTAACTTTAGTGCGTTTTGCCAAGACTGAAATGCATGTTACAAGCAAATATTCGATCTTTTACCTGGTCTGAACATGTTCCGTGTTGGTTTCGCCGCACCCTTGAAACCAATCATTACAGTGACCCCAGGCCGGCTTGACTGGCTTGACAAACTCAAACACGAAAACAAATGCCCGGTATATCATTTATTCAACTATATTAACTGCTACGCTGTCCCAGAGACAACGAAACGCCAAGAAACTCGACACATCCCGACAACTTAAATGTCGGACGTCGCGAACGCTACTGAGTGATGATGTTTTTCCTCGCTTGGTGAACACACTTCGTGAAGGCGTCCACTACCTTGGAACAGTTCAGCGGGGCGTGCTGATTTTTCTGGTAGCACTCCAACACTTTATGCTGTTGTTCCTCGCAAATGGCCACGCACTTGTGCTTCATGTACTTCTGCTCGACTTCGTTGACGGCGCCGGCGAACTTGTCGGTCGCCAGCTTGTAGAGCTCTTGGTTCTGTCGCTCGACCTCGGCGAGTCGCTCCCTCCACGCGTCGTCCACTTTTTTCAGCTCTTCGTGGTACAGCTTTCTGGTCTGCATCACGTCACCGCTGCCTCGCGTGTCATACGGAGCGCTGGCCGTGGTTCGAGGCGCGCTCGAGGCGGTGATCGCTTCGGATTCACCCTTCAGCCGCTTCACCACGGAGTCCGAGATCTTGATGACATCTGGGGAGTTCTCGTTGACGATGGTCACCCTCCGAGTGCTTCCTGACGACCCCATGTCTGTGGAATCCAATAGAAACCAGCAAGAAATTGGTTTTAAAATCGGGAAAACAAACACCTCGTGAGAAAAACGATCACGCGAGCGCTGCTACAGCGGTATCTCCCAACAAATTCAAGTAACCAATGTAGCTACAGTGCACGAGTGCAAGCGATTCGAGACTGTTTAATTTAAATGGACACACCTTCGAGTCTCCAGGAAATATGCCTTGTTTTTGCTTGTCACGCGAGAAACTTGAGGACAGAATATTTCGGAAACTGGAAAGTTGAAACAGCCAGCACAAAATCCTTCAAGCGCCGGTGGCGCCACTGATGAAGACATCCGAAACTAAACGACGTCAATGTCAACCCGTTTGTTAATTTTTCAAAATACTGTTATAATATTATACATGCTTGAACTGTTTATTTATTCCTTATAGTTATACACCGAGGTAAATTAAATGTGGGGTAGTTTAGTTTCGTTTTATTGACCAACGGCGCTAGCTACCGTCCCATTCAACAATGACTACGGTAATGGTCCATAATGTTATCTGTTATGAACTTGTCGTTGTCCATCCATCTCTTCTAAAGTTGCGAGGTCCGTCATGGCGGGCCGGTCTGTACCGTTGGACATTTGTAAAAGTTGGGAAAGGACGGGGAAATCGGACTTGTAAGTCGACACACACATACCCTCTTTGAGTAACAAAGCTTACCGGCGGTTTATAGACACTAAAACTCTGCCTTCATCTTTGCGCTTTCGAGAAATTACGGATTATGTTAGGCCTATGCGTAGAACCCTGCCGATTTGCGCTTGTGTAACAGCCGATGGCATTCGCTTGCTATCACAAAGCAAATAAAGGTATATGTAGCTGTACTTCCATTTACAGTCATAATTATGTACTAAATGGACTGCGATTACATGTACTGAGACACGTTTTGTTTACCTTGATGCGTCTTCCGCTTCCATTCATCTTTCGCCACGCGAACGGGCTCCCAAGAAAAACATGCCCGCTTGGCTGTTAGTCGCAGAAAAAGACGTTATAACGGTATGTATCGTTATAACGTAGTTTTCATGTGTAACGAAATATTTTTGCACTCGACAGAGCGGTTATGACGATCTTATTGACAATATGTGATCTAAAAAGTTTATAATTTTTGCTTCTTCTAGTGTCAAACTATGTCGCTCAGCGGCATCATGCATGCAGACGTCGAGGCTGCCTTTCGACAAAGGTGGAAAAGGTAAGCTATCTATGCACCTTTTGCACTTGTATTACCTGGGCTGTACTCGACTACTGTACTTAACCGCGATGGGTCTAACGTTGAAAAGTAAAGAATCGCAGATATCACCTTTATATAACGAGGTGCGTAGTTGGGTGAGTCCCAGCATGATCAGAATAACACAAAACAGCTCCAAGAGGGACACATGACAAGTAGAAGAGAGACACTAACACAGCCCTGTATGTCTTCTACCTGTCCTTGTGTCTTATTTATTGTGTTGTCTTATTTATTGGGATCGCATTTAAATGTTTCGGATAAATTCATCAGCACGAGTTTGAGGTAATGGTTTTAATACTATTTTGCCGAATTTGTGTTCTAATTCTAGAGACCATACTTCACTTTTAAGTTTACTGATAAAAGGTCTGCCAAACCTGAAAAGTTTTGACTTTTTTTTTGTGGGGGATAAAAGGAAAGCGACATCTTCATCCTATATGTCGCTTTCCTTATCCCTGTAACTTAGCGCGCTCAAATTTGTAAAATTTCTCGTTTTTTTTTTTGTATAAATTCTGTAAGACAAATATATGCATTTCATAGGTCATTGTGTAAGTGTGTAAGTTGTATTTATTCTACTAAAACAAGGTTTTATCTATTTTGTAGGATCTATTCTTGTAGATTCTATATAATAATCTATACATGACCTGCATTGATGCCACATAAGTGGCCGTTGTGCTGACGCTTGCCTTCTTTAGTGTCTATTTTGCACCTAAATTAGTTTTCCTTGGCATGATCAAGTAAGAATGACCACCCGCATGGTGCTATGATGTCACATACAAGCCATGCGTAGAATCCCTGTCGAGACTCATGATAGAGGGATGATTTAGGCTGTGAGGATTTGCTTACCCATAGTATGGTGCCTGGAATGTATCTCTTTACTTGTCTGTTTACTACAAAAGAAAAAGAGAAAAAATGTGGGCGAGCTGGTAAATGACATCCATAATACACGTGGGACAGAGGAATAATAAGAAAGCAAGCAGAACAATCAAGTCTAAGCACAGCTTTGAAGTTAATTCAACGAAAATACCTCCTTCACAGATTCAAAACACGTCCTCACCCAAACTACACAGTGTACCCTAAACTCTTATCAATATGGATAGACCGCACACGAAAACCGAAACACAAAAGAACACAAACAAAAGGCACGAAAAAAGAATAAACCCAAGCCACAATCTTCTTCCCGTACTTAACAAGGTCAAAATATGTACCCCGCAAATGACCCAACCCCCTTCCCCCCCCCCCTCCCCCCCCCCCCCCCAAAAAAAAAAAAGCAGGTAAGTTACAGAGCCAGGAAACTTTCTGTTCCCATATCAAGATACAAAGGGTTGACTGATACAATTTCCAGAGCTTACAATATGCATAATTTCTCTTAGCACTCGCCTACTGTTTCTTGCCTCTCTATGTAAGCCCTCAGTGCTCTTCCACTTGGGTTCACAGTTGTTACATTTGTCCAAATGCTTTGCAATATAGGAATTTGTTGCTTTATATTTAATTGCCCTTTTATGCTCTAAAAGGCTATCTTTTAAGCAACGACTAGTCTGTCCTATGTAAAAAAAGACACAATTGAGGGGTATGTCATGAACAACCCTCATTTTACAAAACACCACGTGATCCCAGTGTTTTTTTAGGATCATAAGCTTGTGTAGCACTCTAAAAAATGTGTTAACACCAGACTTCGACGCCACAGCCTCAATATTATGCGAAACGGCTCGCCAAAAGGGAGGAGAAACCACATCTTTCAGCAAGTGTCTCCGGAGGACCATAAGCAAACCGCCCCAACGGCTTCGTCACCACACTGGGAATAACTGACTGTACCCGGCCTCCAAAAGGCTCTTCAATTGCGACATTCTAAAAAGTGGTCCCTTTATTTCCATGTGGTGACGTCATCACATTGCTATGCTGTCGCCGTCTGTGATCCTTACAGTGTCGCAACAGTGGTGCTGTATGTGGCAGACGCCTGTTCTGTTGTGGGTTGCCCTCCAGCTTGACGGTGCGCGCAAGCTTCGGCAGCTAGGAGCATACCAACATCACCAGCCAGTTTGACTATGCCACTCCTGCTGCAATGCATTGAGGGAACTTTAGTCTTCCAGCATCTGCAGCAACCTTGACGGAGCTCTGCGTGGGTAGGGCACGAGACGGCACAAACCGTTCCGCCCCTGGCCGCCTGCCTCTAGTGAACTGAAGTTAGGGCAGCATCACGTGTGCGCTGAACGCTTGGTTGTGTCGGTCTGTTGGAATCCAGTGATAACGGCGACACTCACATTATCTCGCACTTTTGTCCAGAACTACGTCCAACCGCCAGACTTTCAACATCAGACAGCATGACATTGACTTTTGTGACATCATTCGTTGCCACTTCACGACCGCTTTCGTTGCATGCATAGAACAGAAGACTAAACGTAGCTGTGAGCGATGTGCTCCAGGCACCATACTGGAAAGAGTTCAAAACTTGTTTCCACTTCTGGGTTAACTTTGTGCTGTTTGTTTGCTGCTGCAGAGATGCAGCTTCTGTTACACGACCTCTGCTGGCACGTGCTGGAGGATCGCCTGAAAGTCGAGCAAGCTGTGTCGGCACTGGCCGAAGTGACTGTAAGTCTGGGCCGAGCCCATCCAGTGACGGCGGCGGTGGCTGCGCTTGGTTCTGTCCGCCGCCACTGGAGTGGAAAACAATCTCCAGAGTGTCACTGTCTCGTCTAGGCCTTGCATCAGGAGCTGCCCTCGATGCTGGCCGACGTCATCTTTCTGCTGGGTGAGCTGCTCATTCTTGTGTTTCTCTATCATGCCCCTGGGTCACGTCTTTGTCATGTCGATCTGTCGCATCTCTCTGTCATGTCTTTTGTTGTGTCTTGGTGAAGAAACATGACATGTCTTGCTCATGTCTGTGCCGCGTCTGTCATGTCTCTTTCACCATTCTGTCGCATCTTTGTCATGTCTCGCTGTTGTGTCGTTCTGTCAGGTCCCTGTGAAGAAACATGACATGACTCTCCCATGTTTGTGTCATGTCCCGCTGTCGTGTCATACTGTCAGGTCTCTGTGAAGAAACATGACATGTCTGTGTCGTGTCTCTAACATTTTCGTGTCACGTCTCCGTCATGTCTCGCTGTCAAGTCATTCTGTCAAGTCCTTGTAAAGAGACACAATGTGTCTCTTTGTCATGTCTCTTTCACTGCTTCGCTTCACGTCTCTGTCACATTTCTCTGTCATGTCTTTCTATCATGTCTTTTTGTTAGGTCTCTGCTCTGTGAAGAGACATGACATGTAATTTTTTTTGTGTCATGACTTTGTGAAGAGATACGAGAGGTGCAAGCTCGACACTTGCAGCAGGCGCAAGTTCCCAAGTGTCGTGGTTTTTCAGACATGGAGACGCTGTCGGTGGAGAACCGTGACCAGAGGGACCGTTTCTACTGGCTCGTCGGCGGCTGTGCAAAGGTGAGCCGTCCCGCCTGACTCGCGAGACTTCTGCAGCCGGTAAGAGTGAGTGCAGCGGGGCGCGAGGCTTCGGGCTGCACAGGATGCAAGCGTGAAGTAACATCTTTGGATACCATTTTCTGGCTTTCATTACATGATAGATGCCGGAAAATGCGACGGTGCCGCACCTTTTTGACCATTTTGAATGCAAATCATTCATAGGGTCAGCTTGTAGTGCTTTCGTGTCTGTGGGAATTAGCCTCAATGGTAACATTGCGGTGTTTGCACAATGGCATTAGCGTGACGGTCGTTCTGTAACATTGTGGTGTCGCACGACGTAGCCCATTGTCACATCGCGTGACGCCACAATGTCCCATTGTGATGTTTCACCATGTGACTCTACGACATCGTTGTGACATCGAGTGATACCGTAAGACGGGTTGGTAACCCGTGGCTTGCGAGGGAGTTTTATGTGCCGCTTCCTCGCTCAGATTCGAAGGCCACACTGCAGTTTTGATCTCAAATGGGGTTAGACAGGAACTGGGAGCACTTCCGATTGACATTGTGTAGCATCCCCATACTTCGGCAGTGAACGTCTTTGCTTTCTTTTCGGCCTTTTTTTTTTTTGCACGCTCCCCTTCCCCAACTTTCGCAACTTTTTGACCTGTCCCCTCAGTGCCGTCTTCATGGGTTCGGTGCCACCGGTGGGTTCAGATCAATCTAAGGGTGGCTGTAGTTGTAGGACCGTAATTGTAGGCTTATGGTCTTGACACGAGTGCCAGAAAAGTGCCACTACAAGACCACACCAAAGTGCTTAGAAGAAGCTATCTGGCTGCAAGTTCGATAAAACGATTAGCGAATTCTGGTGTGGCCATTCGTTTGCAGGTTGTTCCCGACTCGCTGCTGAAGGAGCGGCTGGACATCGAGACCTTGGGAGACGGCGGGATCGTGAAGAACAGCCGTGTCATGCTCACCAAGTTTGTCAAGATCAAGACACGACTGTTGTGAGTGTTGCCATCGTGCCGTACCTTGGCAGAAGTGGTATTAAATATAGAACTTGTTTTAGGGCTAGTTTTCAGGTCCGGGGTGTCACAAAAAGTTGTGAAAACACGATAACACGGCCGGGTGTCACTTATGAGGAAAAAAAAAAAGAATCCCAGTTCCTCGTCGTGTCCTGCGGATTAATTCCGACAACACCCGAGGCGCAGCATTCTCTGCTGCACACAGGCAGTTTCCCGCTAAACTTAGCGGAGAAATCTGCCTGCTAAATTTAGCGGCGAAATTTTCTCAGCGTTGTGGTGGGTGTATGCACAAAGCCTTTCCCCATTAGTGTAATCCCTATAGGTTACGTGACAATCTATGTCTAAGATGTACCTGCCTAGCGTCTTTATGTCACGTGACATTTTAGCGGTCATGTGACATGGTGACATCAACTGCATGACTCATAGTCACTAGTGACATCGGAGATTGCGAGCCGCCGCTGCCACAGTTCGTCGTAGGAGAGTCACGAAAATTTTAATTTACCTCAATACTTCGCATCAAGCCGACTGACACAGAGTGCATTGTCTGTTTGGGACGGGGTCCTGACACACTGACCTAAAGGCCAAACGAGCAAAACAAGCAAAGGTTCGCTTTATGCGAATTCTTCCGTGTGGATGGTGGATCTTTTGGCCACATCCACGGTGGAATCTGTCCGACCTACGACATGGCAGTTGGAAGGCTGTCGGACAGGTTTTTTGAGGGCTACTTGTTTTGATTCGTTAAGTTTGGGATTGTTCCACGCTTTTATTCGATTGGTCTTAGGATGGAGCTGTCCCGTGCTTTGCCTTGATTGGTTGGAGGATGGAGCAGTTCCACGCTTTGATTTGATTGGATGTAGGATAGAGCCGTGCCATGCTTCGATATAAATTGTGGTTGTACGTTACAATGGCGCCCGGTCTGTCCCGCGCAGCTACAAGCAGAACAAGTACAACCTGTTCCGGGAAGAGAGCGAGGGCTACGCCAAGTTGACCACGGAGCTGAGCCAGGAGATCACCAGCAAGATCAGCCCCGATTACATGATAGAAGTGATGCGCTCGCTCATTGGTGAGGCCCGCTCGACACTCTTTCCATTTATCTACTCACACATTTTTACACTTTCAAGGTCCAGAGCATTAGAGAGAGGAACTTTCTCGACGTGTGTGACTTCAGAGACGGTAGCGAAGGAGGCAGGGAGGTGGTTTGAATTGTTCGGTGTTCCCGGGTCGATGGAGTCAAATGCATGGCATGCGGGAAGAAAACGCTTTAAAGCCAGGAGACATACAGCAAAGCGTCGGTTGGCCATAAACGGCAATCGTCTAAGGAGCCGTGCGATGATATTCAGTTGGAATGTTACTCACTGTCACCGCTGACAAGGAAGCTTCTTTGTGGCTGTGCGATTTCAAGGATGAAGGCTTTCGGTCTCTCCTTCGCGAAACTTTGTGTTGGAGTCACGGGCGTCGCAGTGTTTGGATACCCGCGGGGTGATGATTATCAAATGTGACTCAGACTGGACGCTAGCACTGCGTGAGCGCGTGATTTGGGTTCGTGACGGGCCAATGCCTCGACGAGCACTCGGGTAGCAGTTCGTGTCAGATAACCGTAATGACCGAAGTCGCTGAACCCTAACATTGTCTGGAACTTGGCACATGTCCTGCACTTTGCCAACTTGCGCGTGACTATGATTGTATGGGCGGTATACAATTGGCACCAGATCACGTAGCCGCCTGTTCTGGCTGTTAGTTAAAGGAGGGAATGCCGCTTGTTTTTCTTTAAAAATTTTCCGCGACTGCCACTGCGTAGAGAAAAATCTAATCTGTGTTTTCTAGGTTATAAGTGCCGAGGAATAATTTCGAGTGGCATTTACTGAAAGCTTGTTGCACTGCCTTGTTGCAGTTTTATTTGCTTTCTTGAGTGGTTTTGTGGGATAATCTGTTCCCGTTTGTGCTTGATTGGGATGTAGTCTGACGAAATATATTATCTCCTTTAGCTGTCTTTACTTTTTCCTGCTAGATGAATCATTTCAAATCGTTGCCACCTTGACTCGACTAATGTCACCTTGCTTTGACTCGTCCACGAGTTGGTCTGCCTGTGTTTCAACTTTTGTCGATCCTGCACAGTGTTTTCATGCGGTGCTCTATGGTAGTGTCTGCCTGACCTTAATTACCCTCTTGCATATTGTAGAAATCGTGCATCTCTTTTACAATTAGTTATTTATTCTCGCAACTGTTTTAAAGGAATGCTGACACCCCCCCCCCCCCCAAGTTTAATTTTTATTTTTTGCCAGGAAATTTAATATACCATAGAATACCGCACATTCACCCGTTCCACATTAAGCGCCCATTACCAAATTTGTAAGATCTGAGAAAATACACACAGTACATCTGTATGTAAAATTGATGACCGGACAAGCGCCCATCCCCCATTTTTTGTGATTATCTCCAAAGTTTTAGTGAGCGCTCGCCTGGTATTTTACGGTAGTGTCAAAAGGCTACCCAATCAATATTTTGCTACAGATTCACGTATATTTTTAACCCCTTGCCTACTCATTTTTTTTTTAAGGAATGTACAGCAAAATTGTTGTTTTAAATGGGCAGTTTGCTTTAAAATAAGACACAAACGTATTTGACTTCCATGTGTGGTATCTTGCTCTGAATTGGGACTTCTGGTCCGAGTCTCGGATATGCAGACGCCGAAGTTGATGGAATGCTTGAAGGATTCGAATCATTTTCATTACTCCTGTCACTGTCCATCAAACTATCGTCTGATTCCGAAAAATCGAAGAGGCCGAAGGATTCGTTGTCACATGAGCCCGAGCATTGATCACTTTCAAAAAGAAGGTTTTGTATCTCTTCGTCGGTTAAAGCGGGCCTCCGCGCCAAAGCCATGTAGTCCTAACGCAAACGCTTACAAGCTACTGCTTTTTTCTTTCTTGGCAAAATGAAGCGTTCTCTCTCTCAAACTGCCAAAACATACAACATAAGCTAAATGGAGCAACAGGGGGGGTTTTGCCTTCTGCTGGAGAGCGCGCTAAGCAGACACTGAAACCGAAACATGAGTCACGCTTGTGGTCGAGCTTCATGGTCCGTTATTAGTGGGCAAGCTGTTAAAAAGCCAAAAAACGCAACTGCCTGAGACCGAAACACGAGCAAGAAGTAATGGTGCGACTTATCCACTAGAGAGGAGGGAGAAATATAGAGGAGGAGAGAGTTGCCGGAAGTTATGGGGCCACATTTGACCACCTTTTTTTTTTCTTTTTCTTCTTTGTCTTTTTGGTTGTGCGAAGCAGACAACAGTTTGAGGGGAGCTCAGTGTCCCTTTAAAGGGACATTGAACTCTCCCCAAACTGTTTATGTACCTGGACAAGGCAGATGCTGTTAATGGCTTAGTTTTCACGAGGACCTTATTTTTAAGAAGTTTACAACCTAAAATATATTGCCAAAAATTGATCATGCGAATGTGTCAGCCTATATAGCACACATACACGGCATGTCGCTTCAGGTAACGAAATTTTGTGTCTGCGAAATATTTCCGGAACCCACACTATGCAAAATTTGCAAAATCATTCAGCCCGCAAAAATTAATTTGTTTATAATAAGTCACCAAAATAAACCTTCATTTGAAAACACAACTCTTTAGTGCAATGTTCTTTTTTTTGCATGTTTTGAGTTGGAAGCAATTTCGAAACGTGCTCCTATTTTGAGACGTCAACCCAGAGATAGAGGTATGTTTTGGAATCGCTCTTGACTTCAAAATAGTCTTGTGATGCAAGTAGTAGTGCATTTAAAAGTGGCAGCTGTTACTTTATTGGAAATTTATTTTGTGACAAACGCTGTTCATACAAGCAATTTAAGTGCTTTTAAATTATATTGGGATTATATGAGATGCGTATGTTTAGTTTGTGACTGATTTGTTGCTCGTCTCTGCA
The DNA here is from genome assembly GCF_016920785.2 of Ixodes scapularis. Taxonomy (NCBI): domain Eukaryota; kingdom Metazoa; phylum Arthropoda; class Arachnida; order Ixodida; family Ixodidae; genus Ixodes; species Ixodes scapularis. The sequence goes on from NW_024609839.1 coordinate 31,271,398, forward strand.
GGCTGCTTCAATTTGGACCCCAACCGCGTGTTGGACGTGGTTCTGGAGGCGTTTGAGTGCCGACTCCATCTGGAGGACTTCTTTGTCCCTCTGCTGACAAAGTTCCTTCGCAACCCTGCCACCATAAGCCAGGTGCTGGGCTTCAAGTTCACCTTCTACCAGGTGAGGGTCAGTACTGGGGTATGCATATTCTGGTAGTTAAAATGCGTTCGTAACATATATTGACTGGAAACTTTCCGATTTTAAGTGAACAGTACTGACAAACATTCGCCCAAGGTAAACATTATGAAATCCATTAAAACCGAAAAACACCGCTTTCTAAAAATCGTTGCCCCAGCTAGGACTGCGTTTGTGAAACCCTCTCTTAGATTTGAACTCTTAGTTTAAATGAAATTTTCTCACCAATGGTCATCGTTTTTTGCATTTGTCTGAAACAAATAATCCAAATACAATGATATCACAAAAATAAACAGTGAAAAACATCTGCCGATTTCTTTTTTAGTGAAAGACGGGAAAATCTCTGGCCTCAATATATTTTATAATTTGTTTCAAATGTACTTCGGCGCATAGGGAAAAAAACACTCTCGGCACTGCTGTCCGGAAGTCGGCCAATTATAGACTATCTCACCCAGTCTGGTTGGAACAGGGTCGTGGGCAAAGCCTTTGAGGTGTTTCTTTTTTAGGATCTTGACATAAAGAGCCTGGAAGTTGGGTAATTTGATTTGACGAGCAGGTTTCTCTATGTAAAAGGAAGAGGAAATATTTGTCGATGTGGCGTCTTCGGCGCCTCACTTTCTTGACCTTGCACAACGCGACTTTGAATTGCTGAGAGCCGACCGTACAAATGAAAATTTGTGTATGAGCGAGGGATGTACGAAGGCATAGACTGAGTACAGTTTTTCCAGATCAAAATTTTGTATCGGATCTTCAAACTTCAACTAGCTTGGGGCCCAGTGGGCTGCAAGCGTTGAGAGTTTGCCGCCAAGTAGGGTCGTGGCAAGGTCGTAAGTCCAACACGGACATTTAGTGTACTTGCACGGTTAAGATTCCGGTGCGGTAGAGTCGCTTCTTCGTAAATTGACGTCGTCGACGGTACTATGTCTACGAAAGGGGTATTATCTGCCTTGAATGGCAGCGAAGGAACTTCCCAGTTTCGTCATTGATGAAACAATGCAGCGCAGAAGTCCGCAGACCTCGTAAACAGTAACGTGCATACTAGGGAGTGTTTGATACACAGTCTTGTATCACATAATAACACAAATCTCCTAAAAAAAAAAAAAAAAAAACTACCTAAAAAATTACTATTATTATTTAAAGTTATGTTTGTTAGCATGTGGTCCTATTAGCTTGCAGATCATGTCACAAATGTTGTTTGAAAGTTTCAACTTGCTTGCACATCTGAAGTGCAGCTTTCTGAACATTCAAACGCATTTGTCTTGGTAAAATCTTTTTGCCATCAAAACGAATTGATGTGTGCAGCCAGTTTTTGGAGTTTCTATGCTGAAAGTTTGTAAAGGACGAAACTGTGAACTTAATACATTTTCATGCTCTTTTCTAATAAAAAGCTGCTATTTCTTTAACCTAGTATACATGCAAAAACTAAATCGTCTAGATCCTTTTTTTTTTATTTATTTATTTTAAATAAAAATTTTGCTAATTCTGTAGTTCCTCTCTGCAGCTGTGTGGCAATGATGTTATACTATGTTTCATCGGAAGAACCTGTCCTTATCATTACCAAGTCTAAGTGGTAATGATAAGGGGGCACGGTGGTTGTTCAATGTACTTTCATGTGGCAACCTCTTTTACAGTGTTCAATACGTCCTGCAGATTTCATACAAATCTTGCTAACGGTTAAGAAGGTTGCCCTTTGGAGTAGTGTCCTCCGTTAAATAGCGCAGCTGGAAGAACACTTTACTCGTGGTCAGGGAAAGTCGAGGAAGTTTGAGAGCTCGGGGAAGCCTGCAAGTGTACTCCAGGGAAATCCCGGGGAACCTAGGTGCGCAGTTTGAGAGTGAGTTTTAGAAGTTTGTTGCCAGGACCCCGGTCTGATGACGTGTTTCCCGTCGATTTGCAGGGCGAAGCGGGGGAGCCCACTCCAGCGTCCCTGTACCGGCTGGCCGCCCTCCTGATCAGGAACGAGCTGATTGCCCTGGACGACCTCTACTCCCTGGTCGGTCACCCGCTACGCTTAGAGTACCGATACTCCGTTGCCCGATTGTCTTATGGGAGCCGCCATTTTGTTGCCTATACTCCCTTCACCCCAAAAGGCTACGACTACAGTCAAGCCCGACTATATCGAACCCATTTACGCTGTATTATCCCTTATATCGAACAATTTTTATGCACAGTAATGTTACAGTGATAATATATAGCAAAAACTATGGTTACATCGAACAAAAATAGCAGCCGCTACCGATATATCGGAACTGCCGAGAGCGTCGTTTTGCTCTGCGAGCTGGCTTTCCCCCAACGCAAGGGGCCGCATTGAGGGAAAGCCAGCTTGCAAAACATGCTGGTTTTATTATTTTCTTTATGGACGCTTGCATTGATTGTTTGGAAGAAAAAAAAAAAATCTCTTTTGCAGAGGGAGTGGGGAGTGGGTGCTCTGTGCCTCTTTCCCCAATCCGTCTGCAAAAGAGAATAAGGAGTTTTCGTGGATCGTATTCGCTGTCCCGCAACCCTTTACGAAACCCGGAACTCTATAGTCAAGGCTATCGGCGCGCAGGCGCAGTAGCAACTTCTTCGTTGTGGAGTGCTTTGCAGAGGAGGACATGCGGTCTACGAAAACTCTCTACCGTAATATCCCGAGTCATCGCCCACCCCCTACCGCCTGAAATTCGTTAAAAAAGTGGGGTGGGCCATGTCTCGGTGGGTGAGCACAAACACTTGAAAAAAAGCGGAAAAAACCGCCTATTTTTCTCTGCGTATCTAGCGCTGATGCACTAGAGATACATCAAACTCAAAACTTGATTTAGTTTCATTATTTTATAGAAAAAAATGCTCACGAAAGAATATTTTACTATAGCGAAGTCCGTTGCTTGCATACGCGCTAGAAACACCGCTTTGTTCCGTGAAAGGATGTCACCATGTTCTCCTAGTTAGTAAAAAAAAGAAAGAAAAGTCTACAAGAAAATAGAAAAACCGACCAGGCGCAACGAGCGAGCGAGCGAGCGAGCGGACCAAAGAAGCGACCAAGAGCAATGCTGGGAAAGCGGGAAAGCCGGCGGTCGCGTTGGCAAATACTTTGGCGTCGGGCCAAGTCGGGCGCCTTGTCAATTGCAAGCTCTTGCGCAACTTTCTTGTTTGGTGCGTACATACGCGCGTCCGTGCACGGCGGGCTATCAATGCACGGTTGGGACGCTCTGCAAACGTCTGTGTAGGACGTTCCAGAAAAGCTTTATTTACGCTTTGGCTTTGCCTAAAATATTGCACAACCGCGGTCTCGAGGGGCGGGAAGGAGGAGCGGGTTCGCGGTGGCCTTACTTCGGCGGACAGACTTTGACCTAACACTCTGCGGTTACATTAACAAACTCTTATTTTGTTATCTCCATCGTTTTCTTTTTGCGCGGATACACAACCACTTTGGGGTCGCTCACGGAGGAAATGCGTAAACAAAAAGAAGTGTCTTTCCCTCCTTCGTTTTATTTTGTCACGGACGTCCTCGAACTGTAAGGTCCGCGGCCGCGTCATTCGGGTAGGATGAGTGTTCGCGGATCGCAGAGTCCGCGCTGGGGTATTTGAAGGGGTGGGCGATGACTCTGTGTTTTTTCGGAAATCGATATTGGCCCAAAAAATAGGGTGGGCAATGGCTCGGGGATGGGCGATGACTCGGGCTATTACGGTAATATTATTTTTGTTCTTCCGGGCGGTTGACGCGGCCACCCGGTGTACAGAGTGCATCTCGTTTGGTGCACTCTGTACACCACCTGTTTCTGCTCCTTTCTTGCCTTTTCCACCCCTCTCCACTCCGTCTGCTTTCTCACACCACCTGCTTCTGCTCCACCCGTTCCTGCATGCTGGGTCTGTAGCTCGGTTTGCGGCACGCTCGGCTTCCACGCCGGTGACCGGGGTTCAACCCCTGGCACCAAGCCTGTGACCAAGTATCAATCCCTGACTCCGGCTGCCGTTTATTTTACAGTGGAGCTGTTAAGGGCTAGTTTCCCCAGTGTAGTGTCCGTGGATAAGCGACATGTCGACACAAAACTCCAGACAGCTACCGCCATCTATGAGTGACGGCGGCAACCAGACAACTGGCGTGCCGGTTTGGTTGCCGCCGCCAATCATAAATGGCGGCAACCTATTTAGCCTTTCCACTTTGGTTTTGACCAGAGCGGAGAGGCTGAATTTCTTTAGGCGTCGTCCTTGAGGTCGTCCGACAGGTTGCCCTCGAGGTCGTCCTTGAGGTTGCCCTAGATATCGTCCTTGAGGTCATCTGAGACGTCATTCTTGAGGTCGTTCTAGAAGTTGTCCTTGAGGTCGTCTGAGAGGCTGTCCTCAAGGTCATTCTAAAAGTCATCCTTGAGGTTGTCCTAGATGTCGTCCTTGAGGTCGTCCTAGACGTTGTTCTTCCTAGACGTCGTCCCTGAGGTTGTCCCAGACGTCGTCCCTGAGATCGTCCCAGATGTCCCTGAGGTCGTCCTAGAGGTCGTCCTCTAGGTGGCGTCCTTGAGTTCGTCCCAGAAGTTGTCCTTCAGGTCTTCTTAGACGTCGTCCTTTAGGTCGTCCTAGAAGTTGTCCTTGAGGTCGTCTGAGAGGCTGTCCTCGAGGTAATTCTAGAGGTCATCCTTGAGGTTGTCCTAGATGTCGTCCTTGAGGTCGTCCTAGACGTTGTTGAGTTTTTCCTAGACATCGTCCCTGAGGTTGTCCCAGATGTCCCTGAGGTCGTCCTAGAGGTCGTCCTGTAGGCGGCGTCCTCAAGTTTGTCCCAGAAGTCATCCTTCAGGTCTTCTTAGACGTCGTCCTTTAGGTCGTCTTTGACGTCCTCTAGGCGGCATCTGTCCAAGAAGTCGTCCTTGAGGTTGTCCTAGACGACGTCCTCTAGGCATCGTCCTAGACATTGTGAAGATAACAGCTTCACTGGTCCTCTATCTTCACATGAAGTGAAAAGGCTCTACATATTTCTCTTTCCGGATCGTTTAGTGGTCACAAATTAACTGACCTACAGATTTCATGCTTATGCGGCTCCTGAGGTTGCTCGATGTTGCTGTCGCGCTTTAAAAGTGCGATAGCATGGAACTTCGGCTTTGAAACATTCTTTTGCAGAACGAGTGCTCGCGCTAAAAAGGCTTGTCCCAAAGCAGGTGTGGTCTAGCTGGCGCCTGTAGCCTTGGCTGCAGTCTCATCTTACGAGTAAGAACGGAGTACAGTGAAAGGTCCACTAGCCCCCATGCGTTTCAGTCGCTTGCAAACGGCGGGGCATAGACGTGCTGTTTCTGTCTGGCAATGCAAAAATGTGGATGATATTCTTGTCATTCATGTTTTTGCACCGCCAGCCTTGTGCCTGCTGAACGAGTGTTAACTTTAGCACACACCTGCTCTTTAAGTCTTCTTAAAGTTACAGATTTAGGGGTTTTCGAGGACGCTCGGCAAGTTTCTGTGTGGAGCCATATGTTTATTTCCACTAATTAAAAAGTTTGTTAGTAAATTTGAGGAAATTAACGAGCTAATGCGGAGGGCAAGTTCGTCTGCTGCTTGCGCAGGGGGTAGTGGTGACGTCAGAACGCCGAGCCCTGATTGGCTGATCGAGCCCCCCTATCTGAGCGTCGTCTGCTTCTTTGCAACGTCGTCTGCTCGCAACGTCGTCTGCGTCTGTCTTACGTTTCCTGCGACTTTCGGAAGTGCAGGCCAGATTCACGAAACGATCTTACGCCAAAAATGTGCGTAAGACAAAACTTAAGAACAAATTCGTATTCACGAAACGAAATTTTCGTAAGTTTTGCGCAGGTTACGGCGAAATCCTACGGCAGCTCCGAAGCTGTCTTACGCACTTCTTACGATCAAGTCAGCATGGCCGACAGTGTCGCGGTCGCGATGACCCACGGACGTTTATTTTTCTACGTGAGCTTCTCACGCGTCCTGACTTCAAGCAGCAAAAAAAAAGTAAAAATTACTTGAAACAGAGCACGACGAACAAGAACGCTGGATCCACAGACACCGGGGAAAAGCTCCAACGGCGACGATTCCACCGAACGCGACCAAACGAGCTGGGCAATTAGGCCTAGCAAGCACTCCGCGACTCGGCGACCGTCTGCCCACGACCGGCTGACGTACTGAATGGAATATGCCCGCGCGACCCTTGTGAACCCTTCCCGTGTTATACTTTGATCGCTGACCTCAATTTTAGATTAAGAGGTCAATTTCTTCCTCTTGTTATCTCCTTGTTTCCCGAGGCAACGGTGACTCGCCGGTGAAAAAGCGGCGAATCTCCGACAGACGCAGGAAAGGTAAAGCAGCCATCGCTTTGACTAGCAGACGTAAAGCAGACGACAAAAAACTGTGCCAACCCGCCGGCGCCGTTAAAGAGTGAGGGGCCTCGCCGCACACGAATGGAGGTAAAAAGTATTTGGGAGGGAACTTGCGGACACTAAGCAAACAAACCTCGGCGCCCCGAGACACCTCGCCAGTGGGTCCTTTGACTTCCCTCCTTGATGCGCGTCTGCTAGTTGTTAGACAAAAACAACGTACCGCTCGAGTTATTTCGTCTGCCCTCCCTTAAAGGCCAAGTCGAGTTCGCTCCGAAAGTCGCAGGAAAGTTAAGACAGACGCTGACGATGTTGCGAGCAGACGACGTTGCAAAGGAGCAGACGACGCTCAATAGGGGGTCGCGATCAGCCAATCAGGACTCGGCGTTCTGACGTCACCGCTACTTCCTTTCTCATGCGCAGAAGACGAAAATGAGCCCACTTGCGAGGCGTATTAGTATGCTTTTTGCAACCCCCACCTCTACTGTGGCTTGCAGTTTGTTCGCGAAAAGCGTTTCTGTATTTGTCAACTACCCTATTGGTAGGAATATTTAAAAGTCTTCGCCGAAGCACCCGGTGTGTGCCCGCGTTGCCTCGAAGACCGTTGGGAGGAGCTGAAAACATGCCGTACATTTTGTGCCTCCCAAGTTTGTCCGTAGGATTTTATTTATATATTTATTTTGTATACTTTCGGGGCCTAAGGTGGTAGAGAGGGGAGTGGGTATGCCCTACTCCCTTTTTTCGTTTTCCTTCCGACGTGCAATGCCCCCCGAAAGAAGAGGTGCGTGGACGAAGAAGTTCTTTATGCCGAGGGTTCTCAAACGGCGACCGAAGAAACCCTCCTCCTTTCTGCGTCTATGCTAGGCAATGTCTCTTCAGCGCCTTCTAGTTTTCCCAGTGTGAAATGCCGGCTTTCTTCGTCGTGTGATAGAACCGAAGAACGCTCGCATCTGATGGGAGTGCGTCGTGGTCGTTCACAGCTGCTGCCCGACGACGGGGCCCTGTCGAGGCAGCACAAGAAGGAGGTGGCGGCGGCTAAGACGTACGCCCGGAGAGCGACCGTGGTGGTGGTCTCGTCGGACAAGAAGGACGAGGAGAAGAAGGAGGAGGACAAGGACGACGACCTGACCTTGGTGAGGCTTCGGTCCTCCTTGCTCTGATGTCTCAGTGGCTTCGTTATCTCGAGGTGGGGTCGACGAACGCCTAGTTTGCGCATTTGCGTTTCAGTGCGTCAGAGTGCAGTTTGTTTCCTCGTTGCCGCTTAACACCCTGGCGCACCGGCTCGCGCCATCTATTGAGTAGCCCCGGGTCGCTTCTAAACTGCACCCGGTTTTTTTTTTGCACAATGGTTATTCTAACATACACCTGGTTTGGGTCTCGCATCCGATAGCAACGCAAAGGAAGTTGTCGGGCGTTTTTTTCTTCTCACGAAAGGCACATGTTAGAACGCGGTAAGTACGGTAGTACTAGGTGTATTTTTCTGTGCCGTGCTCGGAGCGGCGAGCTGTGAGCCGCCGCTTCAACTTTGTCGTGGAAGCTCGCGCGCGTGGCGAACATGAGTCTCTTGCACGTGGGTTTGCAGGAGGAGAACCAGAAGCTGGGCCTGTGCGAGGCCCTGCTGGAAGTGGGCGACTGGCCCAACGCCCAGAAGCTGATGGCGCGCCTGCCCGAGCACTACGCCGTGTCGCAGCCCCACATTGCCCGGCGCCTCTGCCTCCTGGTCCACACCCTGGTGGAGCCCTTGTACCGCAGGTGAGGGTGCGGCGCTCCCCCGCCGGATGCCAGGGGTCCCCCTTCGTTTGCTCACCTCCCCGCGTGGGGAAGTGAAACGTTTAGGGGCTTCGTTTTAAATGCTTAGCATTTATGGGACTGGGTCAGCGACATTTGTATACGCACCGGGAAGTTGCCCCGACGAAGTCACGCGACACCACGATGTCGTCCTAAAGGTGCCCTGAAAGCGTAAAGTTTGTCTGCGATGTCGCGTGACAGTGCGATGTCCCGGTGTCATGCAAAATTCCGTGGTCATGTGACGTCGGGTGACAGTACGATGCAAAATCAAGACGTCGCGTCGCACGATACTGACGTCAGCTGACACTACAACATTGCGGTGTAATGTCACGTTGCGTGGCATTGTGACGTCGGGTGGCATCGTGATGTCACGTAACATGGCACTGACAGCTTTATATATTCGCAAAACCCTCGCAGTGCGCCCTTCAGTGGTTTTTCGGTGCCCGCAAGAAGAGGAGAGCGATAAGACCCTGTAAATGCTGCGCACTTGAAACACCTTTGGGAAATGTCTTATGTTGAGTGGTGCATTTATTTTTGTTACAGGGTTTCTTGGATTTTGTAGTATAGTTTCTTTGGCAAGATTACAAATGACGGTGACGAAAAAAAAAAAAAAAATTGCGGTGGCTTAGCTCGGTTATGCCAGGATATAAGTAGCACGAGCTTATGCGCACAAAATGAGAGGCGCTATCAAGATGCTCCGGTGCAGCGTCAGGCTTGGCTACTGCGCAACGGAGGTGCACAGCTGGGCACGCGGCGGTGCCAGTGCGTCTGCCGCGGCTATGACGCCAATCCTCTGGAATGCGCAGACCGGTGAGGCAAGTGCGGCGGCGCAGGTGCGCCAGCTGTGCGCTGTGTGACGTCACTGCTCCTCGCGCATGCGCAGCACGGAGCACGGCTTATTATGCGAGCCACGCGAAACTGCTCAACCTCGGCCAGTATAGCTCACGCTACAAAAACCACGCTTTGTCCACCGACAGGCACAGCGGGCTGCCGGAGGGCTTCCGGCGCTCGTACGCGTCGTCCCGTCGGGGGGGCCTGCGGCCGCCCGTCCTCGTGGAGACCTTCGGGGACTTCCAGGCGCGCGCCCTGCCCATGCTCGTGGCCCTGGGCCCCATGCTGCACCTGGACCCGGTGCTCATCGTCAAGGTGGGAGCCCTCGGCCGCCCTGAGATGCATCGACGTGCCGCATCTCGGGGCGCAATTAGCGAAAGTGCGGCGCCCGCAACGCGTCTCGACCGGTCCGTTTACTGTGCCCAAAAGAGTGCTCTCTCGATCTCCACCCGATCCCGGCGGCATCACGGCAGCGGGGGTTGACGTGACAGATGCCGGTTTTGCCGCGGGTGACCCTTGCTCTCCGTGCTGAGCTTCGACGAAAGTTCGATAGTCGCCGGTTTGCCTCAAAATTAGATCGACACATTAATCAACACGTCTGAACCGGTAACCGAAGTTGCAAATCATGGTAAGGTGTTTTTTTTTGCAAAGTTATTACATTTTAAAGTTTGGTGCGAGAGGCCGAGGGGGCAGCACTAAAACGTGACGTCCGACATTGTAATTCGGGTGTATGTCAGTCTCGACGGGCACTTTGTCTACACGCTCAACACCCGTTGGCGGCACAACAGGCGAATTCGCACGTCATCACAGAGAAACTACCGTGCGCACAAGTGGATACCAACATATGTTTAGGACGAGAAAGACGTAAAGCGCAGAACAATCACTGCCAGAAGCCGGCAGCAACCGGCCAGCCCTATGCTTGGCAACCCTGGCTTCGCAGACCACTTTAAATCGCGTTCGTTTGTCAAGCATGCAAAGAGGAAGTGATCGCCAATGGCAGAGTAAGAAGGAAGCGCATCATGCACGCTTCGTGATTGGCCGCTCCCTCAATACGGGCACCCATGTCAGAATACGGGCCCCTAGAAAAGTTGAAATATTTCAACTTTCAGTACACGTACAGGAACATATAAGAACGGAGCGGTGACATCGGAACCAGAAGTGGGAATCTATACATCTTTCGGCGCACATACAGTGCAAGCTCATTACAACAGATCTGGTTACAGCAGGCATTTGGATATAACATACCGATTTGTGAAGTTCGGTTGGTTTTCCTCTACATACCATTGACTCAACTTCATATCTGTATAATACAACATACTTTTCTTACAACGGACTGAAATCTTAGTCAAAATCAAGGTCTGTTATAACAAGCTTGTAGAGAAATATGTGTCTGCTTGGACCGCGCTTTAGGGATGAACAGAGTATAGTGGTTGCACTGCACCGACCATATTGTCACGAATAAAAACAGTGTAGAAAAATGCAAGAAAAAATGAATAGGGGTGTGAAATACTCAAATATACAAATTCAAATATAATAGAAAGTTTCCAAATAATTCAATTCGTGAATCGAATTCCTAGTATTCGGTTACTCGAATATTCAATATATTCGGCGAAATACGCGCGGACGGCGCGGAGCTGACAAAAAAGTCGTTTTTTGTCCCGATCTAAGCGCCGTGATGTTAGACAGATTATGCGAGAAACACCTCTTGGTCCTACCATTCCACAAAAATCTAACGCACAGGTTAAAAAAAAGAAAAGTAACGAACGCCATAAACTTTATAGCATGCAGATTTACTCACGGTCGTGACACAATCTACCCTTGAATCACAACCGAAACATCCCGTTTGCGCCGCTTCCAGTGAGGAATTGTTGGGAAGCCGGAATTTGCGCCAAACCTAATTCTTTTCATGAGTAAAGCCCCTTGTTTCAAATTGAAGCGCCGATGTAAAACAGACTTGCCGTAGTCGCAGAAATTGGCGACTGCACTACTGCACGATCACAGAAAGAAAACCACGTTACCACGCCGATGAAACCAGCCGAGTTATCGTCGTCGTTCATTTTGGAACCGCAAATACTGCAAATTCTGATTCGGAACGAAACGAAACGGAAAAATAGTGTGCCTAGATTTGAAAGAGTTTCCAACAGTTCGATAGCCGCGTTTTAATTACGAACTGCGAGAAGGTGACGAAAAGACGAAAGCGTCGATTGGCATCGGGCAGGCAGGGCAGGCGTCGTTTCTCTTCTGTTTGCTTGCCTTTTTTCCACGCGACAACATGACACATGCGCACTCACGATCAATCTGCTCTAGAGCTGTCTCCCTGGTTTCAGTTTCAATTGCTCCCTCTTTTAAATCAAGGCTTTCTAAAACAGGATAGATAGACGGAAAAATGGATGCATGGCAGCAGTTGGACGGTGACTTGCGCCACCTAACAACGTTTTTTTTTTTCTTACTTCAGATTACATTGTTTAAGCCTGTTTGCTCAGATTTAACACCTATCTATTTATTTATGTGAAATCAAATCCCGGGTGCTCTTTTGTTTTCCTTAAAATGGAGACCAACTATCACAAAATGCCCCTTTTCTGAGATATAAAAATATTTTTCAAAAAGTCGCGGTGTTAGGTTGTGCTTTTACGGAGAAAAAAAGGCACGCGTGGCTGCAACTTTGGGTTTTTGTGACGTTTAGGGTAGATGGATTATGTTTACACCATAAAATTGGATCTTTAGTGCCCAACGTCCAACAGCAACTGCTTTTTTTTCACCAGAACTTTTTTTACATTTTGGCTTTTGTTGTGTACATGACGCATATTCTGCACCAGGCGCATACTCTGCACATATAATAATTTCATTCGCAGCACACTTTGAAAAATTCCTACAAATAAAATCGCTATTCAATATTCGACTTTTTTTTTCTTGATTCAATTCGGTATTCGATTCGAAAACTATTATTGTGTATTTGCACACCCCTAAAAATGAATGTTTAATGAGGTGAACTTGCACCTCAAAATAAAACCGGAGCTATACCGTGCATTTTGTCTGACCCGAAGCAGCGCGTTACTGTTTGCTTTTATGCGGGCGATTCGTGCGGGAACATTCCGAACCAGAACACTCGATGACAGCCGGGGATGTGTTGGAACTTTCCACTAGAATACAGATTAATAAAAGAAGAGAAAGAAAAAAAGAATGCTGTTCCTCCGTGTGGCAGCCGCATAGTACGTTCCAACTCAGCCACTCGTGCGGCAATATTTCTTGTCTGATATGCAAGCCAGTGTCTCCGTGCCTTGAAAGCAGACTGACCTTGTGCTGTTTAAACACGGATGTCAAATTAGATTTTTTTGTTCATGGCCAAGGTGGTGCGCCTGGCCAGAGCGCACCTGCACAAGGCCAGCTCCTCGGCGGGTGGAGACCTGCGGTTCGACTTGCTCACCCTGGTCGGGGAGAGCCTGCTGCCCTCCCTGTCCCTTCTCGACTGCAACTGCTGCGTGGCCGACGAGATCTGGTCCCTGCTCAAGCTCTACCCCTACCAGCAGAGGTGGGTGGTCGTCGAAAGGCCAAACTTCCGCCAAAATATGCCTTCTTGGAACTTTGAGGTTTTGGTAGTTAAGCGGGGGACATAGGTCTTTGGAGCCAAAAAATTTCGAAAGCTTCATTCGTTTGGAATTTGCAATGTTGACGTCTACAGCTGTTGTTCTTCTAAATCTACCAGGTTTTTAATTTCGTGGATGAATGTTGAGCTATGCGTCAATATAAAATGTCTATGCGGGCTGAATGTGCCTTGAAACTGACTCTGAAACACCTTTTCCCAAAACAATTTTTGGATTCTGAAAATTTCTTGGCATGTAGGACAGATAGGAGTATAACTTTTTTGCAACATGCAGCTAAGTGTGTGATGCATACAATGTTGAGAGCAGACTTTTTAACATAGGTCTATGCTATTATAATAAAACAAAATATTATTTATATTTTGTTTTATTACTTGGAAGCCACACATCAAGCGCTGCACTTCAGTGTGTGGTAAAATCACTAATAACGGGTTAATCTTAAAAGTACTTCTAACTCGGGAGGCCGCGAACCTCCCTAGGTTCGATTTTTAAATATTTCGATATTTTCGAACTGAACTGAAGTTTGAATTCGAAAGGTTTCGATATTTTCGACCGTACAGAGATTTGAATTCGAAAAATTCACAACTTTTAAAAATCGTGGAGTTTCGAATTTGAGAAGTTCGAAGCTTTCACGGTTTCTAAAAGTTCGGGTTCGATTATTTCGAATACTTTTTTACTTGAGGTTCGAGAAATTCGAAGCTTTCGAACTTTCTTAACTTGAAATTCGAGAGATTAAAATGTTTCGAATTCTTATAGACATAAAATTCGATAAATTCGAAGATTTCAAATTTTTTTCTGCATAAAGTTTGAAGGTTTCGATTCTCTTTTAGCGCAAATTTGGAAAACAAACTTAGGTTTAGAACTTTTTTAAAGGGATACTACAACGAAATTTCGGCGCTCATTTTTTGGTCTATCTGTGTTCAAAGGAGCAGTATCACATCGAACATACCAATATTTTGTTAAAAAAATCTCGAAAAGGAATTTAAAGTGAATTAAATGATTAGCAAAGAGCACCTGGTGGATGTCGCTGACGTCTCGCTTGTAATGCCCGTCTAGGAACCTTGACAGCTAGTGACGGAGGTTGTCTCGCCTCCGGCCACGACGAGAGAAGGGGGGAAGGAGGAACTCCCCTCTTCCCTAGAATGCCTTTTGTGTGTCGCAGAGGTCGCTATTGTCCCCCTACAAGATTATAGAAGGTTAACCTGTCACTCAAAATCCGTACAAAAGCAGCCGCTTCGGTGGCTGGAATGACTAGGCCATCCCCTCGACGTCAGCCTCGCCGTAGCTTTGCTCGTCCCGAGACGACCTACGTCACAATTGCGTTAGATGTCACGTGGTCTCCGCTGGGCCTTCTCCGAGCGCTTGACAAAGTGGGCCGTTTATAACGAAAAGTACAGCCACCAGGCTCAAAATACAAACGTGCGATTGTCATTTACGGATATTGTGGATCATATTCAACCTATTTTTGAACGCGACGGGAATATTTCAAATTTCGTTGAAGTATCCCTTTAAAGTCCAAGTGCGCAAAGTTCGAAGTCCGGTTTTCATGTTCCGCCACAGTTTCAGTTTCAAATAACGTTTTCACGCTTCACTGGTTTTCACGAAATCAGGTTTAGAAATGTTTGGGTGTGATGTTCAGATTGCGCGAAGTTTTTTAGGCAATTAAATGAAACGACGAGTGTCCCGGATGTACTGAATTATTTGCCAGTGCAGAGTGACGTGTGCAGATCAGTAATTGTGGCCGCCATCCCCGGGGGGGGGGGGGGGGGGGGGGAGAGGAGGGGGGGAGGGAGGGAGGGGGAGGGGGGAGGGAGGGGGAGGGAGGGAGGGGTGTCTTTAACGTGCATCAGACAGTAGTGATCACACGAACGCACTGTTTAACGATACTCATCCAGTTCGAATCGGCCAGGGGCAGGCAGGTGGTTGAGGGTCACTTGACGCTCAGAAAAACCTTGAAGCGATCTGGCACACTGCCTCCCCACCCGTTTGCACGCTGGTAGTAATCCGCTTGAACGCCGCCCGAGCGAAGCTGGCATATAGTAAGTTTAGTTTGTACATGATGCAAAATCCTGAGACTGGGAATGAAATTTGAAAGAAAAAGTGTAAGAAGACAGAAAAACTTGGACAGGACAATGTCTCAAACTCAACTCAGCTGAAAACTCAGCTCAGGAATAACGTCTCAAACTCAACTCAACTGAGTTTGAGACTTTTTCCTGTCCCCTTTTTTTTTCTTCTTACACTACCGTAAAGTTCCGAGAGAACGCCCACCCTCGAGAGGTCGCCCATCCCGTTTTTCTGGCTAAATATCGGTAACATAAAAATTCCGAAACATCGCCCACCCCCCGATTTCCGTCGGACGTCACGCAATGTCCTACGGGAATCGCATCAACCGCGCAATTTGCTCAGACAAGCAAGTTTATAGCGGATTCCCGCGTTTTTGTCCGCGATCTGCGTGGGTGATCTCCATTCCACGCGAGTTGGTCCCGCCTGTACTATATTGCATCGTGAAATACGATTTTGCTGCGTTCGCGATCTGCGGTATTTGTTCCCGTAACATACGAGTTCTGTAGCGGATTCCTGCCTTTTTGTCCGCGATCTGCGCGCGCGATATCGGTTCCTGTGTCAGGCAAGTATGTAGCGGGTTCCCGCGTGTTTATCGCATCGTGAAACGCGAATTTGCGGTGTCCGCGTAGTTTGTAGCCGGCTTTTGATAAAGATTTGCTGTGGGGTCCCCAAAGATAGCCCACCTTATGTTTTTCACCATTTATCTCTTCTTTTTGGGTGGGCGTTCTTTCGGAACTTTACGGTATTTCTTTGGAATTTCATTCCCAGTCTCGGGATTTTGCATCATGATCAACATACACCAGCTCGCATGCACCTTGACAATTTTTTAGCTTGTAATTGTTTTGGAGGTTTGATTTCGGAGACGGAGGAAACGCCGAGCAAAATGCACAGTAGCCGACACAACTTGAGGTCGAGGAACGCTCTACCATACCGGCAGCGTTGGAAGAGGAAAAACGGGGGAGGGGGGGCTCCAGTCTCTCCCCCCCCCCCCCCCCCCCCCAAGATATTTTGGATTGTTAAGGAAAACAATACGGGGAAACAGGGCATGGTCGAGCTTATTTTAATCTGAAATTATTTATGCATATGTGTAGCTACTGTCGCTCTTCACTGCATAAAAAGTCGCGTAGATGGTCATTGTTAGAAACTCGTTGTCAGAAGGCACTACTCGTCACATGCTTAGTGGTTCGGAAGTTCAAAGCAATGTCTTTTCGATCTAAATAACTGTGCCATTGGTAAAAAATAAATAAATAAACATAACAATAAATGCAAAAAAAAAAAAAAGCTGGAGAAAAAAAATCTATCAAGAATCTGCCGGAAGTGTGGTATTCTTGCATATTCAGAGGCCCAGAACTAAGAAGCAAGTTTCTCCTACCAACATATGTACAGGCTAAAAGAAACACGTCCCAAAAAAGTGAAATAAAAAAAAAAAAAAAAAAAAAAATTTGACAAATGTTTTTTTTTTTTTTTTATGACGTGTTGAATTTGAACAATGTTAGAAATCTTTTTCCCCGAGCTAATTTATTCCTCAATGTGAAAAGAACAATATATACTTTAATTTGTATTCTGCAGATAGTAATGATATGTACTGTCTGTGGTGTTAATTTAAATGCAATACCTCAAACAATTTTGACGAAAAAAATTACAAAGTTTAGGGCATAATTGCCCGTAGCGTGCTAGTTTTGGAAATACTTGGTGGGAATTAAATTTTGAAATGAAGGGTACCAAACTGGCCTGTGGGCCCCATGCAAGGGCGGCAGATTTCCGCGATCGTTTTCCGTTTGTGAAAAATAGGCTGCCACAAGGTATAAGTTGTTTACAATAGGTGGCGTATAGACTAACTTTGCACTTGTTAATTGTTCTGTTTGATAGTAAAACCAATCACAGGCTTTCAAAGACCAGTGTTGCTTTGCCTGGACAGTGCAGCCAAATATTGTTCCACAGTTTCAACACAGATGGTTGAGCCTTATTACAGGAGCGACGCGTTCCATTTTAGCGTTACGCTGGACTGACGCGCAGGACTTTGACATCTGGGTGTCACGTGACACCATACAGCCACGTGACCTCGACACATCGTTTAACGTCGCACACATACATGGCATGTGCCCGGTTGATTCGCAACATATCTTTTGTGCATCTTGAGTTTATCGGGTACGATCGAGGCACGCTTAATTTTGGCTCTATGCTGGAGGCTGTTTGACGGGTGCCTGTTGTGGCCCTGCCTTCAGGTACCGTCTGTACAGCCAGTGGAAGAACGAGGCATACGTGAGTCACCCGTTGCTCATTCGGGTGAAGGCGGACTCACTCAAGAGGATCAAGTACATCATGAAGTGAGTATGAACTCTTAAGAATTACCACTTTTCTGTCTTTCGTGCGGCATGAGAAAATGAGACTTGTACCTACCCAATGCGGTTGACGTAAATCGTTTCTCGTGGAGCACGTTCATGATTCGTCATAAATGCGAGGTTGGGGGGACACATTTTTTAGTTTAACCTCGGAAGGTTTATTGGGACTAGGACAGCTTAAATTGGAAATTACCGATCAGAACCGGATATTCCGAAGGAGGGTGACAAAGTTTGACCCATTGTTTCGTCGCGGAATGCAGTCTAAGCTCATTACAACAGACCTGGTTACAACCGACATTTGGATATAACATACCGATTTGTGAAGTTCGGTTGGTTTTCCTTTACGCACCATTGACTCAACTTCATATCTGCATACAACATACTCCTTTTACAACAGACCGAAATCTTAGTCAAAATCAAGGTCTCTTATAACGAGCTTAGACTGTAAAAAGGGGGAGGTGCGCCATAGCAACTTTTCTCGATTTCCCACGGACGTTACAACTCTCGGTTCTGGCTAAGGGATCTTTTGTCATTCTTCCAGAAGGGAGGCATTACTTCTCTGCATATTTTTAGCGAGTTAAGAGCATAACAAAGCCAATATTTTAGTAATCCAATCTCACCCAGTACGGCCTTTTTCACGCTCGGCGCCACTAGCGCGAATGGAGCTAGCCTTTTTCTCGGTACTTTGTCTTTCCTTTACAAAGCCGGGATTGCCGGTGCGCTACTTATTGCGGACGCCCAGCTCTTCGGAAGCTCAGAGAATTTGCAGTAGCCGGCACAGACGCTTTGGAAGCGGTCTAGTTAACTTTGGAATTGAGTGACCCTTCCTCCGTCGTTGACCATATCTGACCACTTGCACTTGTCTCTGATGCTTGTGCAGGAGACTCAGCAAGGAGAATGTGAAGCCTTCGGGGCGACAGATTGGCAAGCTCAGCCACAGCAACCCTTGCTTTCTCTTTGACTATGTGAGCCTCTTTTTCTTCTTTTTTTTCTTTTTTGTGTGTGTGTTTGTGTCAAGGACATGTTTTTCTTCCCTCTTCGTCTTTTATTTTTGTGTTTATGGAAGTTAAAGGAAACAAGAGACGGGAGTCGGCGCTCTCTTTGTGTCCTTGCCTTTGTCTCCACGTTTTTGTGGCTTTTGTTTGATATTTATACAATGTGCAGACTCATCTAACCCCAAACGTGTCGCTACCATTCATTAAATGCGGAAGTGCGGGAGAAAAAAAGGTACCAATCATTGGACAGATGTCACAATTGGTGGCATTTTTGGGCTCCCCAAAAATACCAGCACAGGGCAGGTTTAACGTACATTCCAAATTTGATTGCCACCTTTGCCCGTAGCTTGCCCAAGATCTAGTAGTAAAGCCGCGAAGGAAGACATCACTGCCTTTGACAGCTTGGGCTCTGAAAATCTTTAATTGATTTTAGTCCCTTAGGCAGATCTTTCCTTTGATCAGTTTGTTTAAAGTGCATAGCATCTATATGGCCAGCTCTTTGTGCTTGTGCTTCTGTGCCTGGGACTTAGCCTCGATAGAGACATCACGGTGATCACAACGGCTGGTGTTTGACCCCGGTGCTGGAATGGTCGTGGGTCCTAGAGAGGAAGCTTCCTGGCGATAGTTTTTTCATGACACTTTACGTCATGTTACCCTGTGATGTCATGGCGTCATGTGATATTGTGACGTCGGGTGGCACAATGACGTGTTGTCATGTCACAAAGGACCTATAAGTGCTGCGCATTTGAGCGCCTTTGGGGTGTACCAGAGAGACAGGCAGTTCTTTTTAGTTGTGATGATCTCGACTGCTAAGTCACAATCGTTCGAAACGAAGAGAGTTTTTAAAGTGTGTCAGTCCTTTCTGCACTAATGACTTCCTTTGTGCTTGTGGGAGCAGATCCTGTCCCAGATCCAGACCTGGGACAACCTGATTGTGCCCGTGGTGGACTCCCTCAAGTACCTCACCATGCTGTCCTACGACGTTCTCGCCTGTATCCTGCCCTCTGTCCCCAAACACCAGGATTCGTCACTTGGTTACAGGCTTAAGTTGAGCTGGTTGGTACATATTAGTGATGCGTTAGCTTGAACTTACAGAAATAGACGTCCTTTCTACGTCCATTTGTAAGTTCAAGCTGTTGCATCACTAATTATCGCTTGATGTGGAAAGGATACTAAGACTATTTTTGCGAAGGATACTTATAGGAAGAATTTTGAGAATATGCAAAGAATGTTTACATGCAATACCATTTCTTTTCGCTGCCTCCCCCCCCCTTGAGGAAAATTCAGATTCGTCACATGAAACGATTGCGCACGTGCTGGGGAGTATACGGTGGGACCAGTTTATAACATACTCCATCAGACACGCAACTTAGTTCGATATATCCCATAATTGGCTATATCGAAGCCGGGCCTACCGCAAATTTTGAGGCCGGGGCTTCGTAACAAACAATTATTTTCTTGACCCTATGGTAAACACGTTAATGCATACTTCAGTGAACTGCCAAAAAAAAAAATTATGACCCGCGAAAAAATATTTGATAATGCTCTTAGCGGGCTAACAGCTGGAACAAGAAACAGGTTCTGAACTGTTTATTCTGCGAGGATACTTACAGAATCGGAGCACCCAGGCGCGCATGGAAAGATAAATCTTTTACCGTTTTAGTTGACCGCGAAGCCTTTTCGTCTCAACTTATATCCACGATCTGCAGTACGGCAGTCGTGTCCTTAAAAGAACTGTGATTTTGCTCTCGTGAAGCCAGTGTCCAAACAAAACCAGTGGAACCGTACAGAGACGAAAAAAGAGCCGCACAGAGCAGCTGAGCCGCAGCGAAGATCGTTGGTTGCAAGCAAACGCAGTCTCCTATTCAGCCGCGAATGCCCCATGATCGCAGGCAGAAGTTCGACGATCGCCAAAATCCGTACGTTGCTCCAAGGCATCATTTCGAGCTAGTCAAAGAGCGACAAAGACTGTTGCCGTTTCCCGCGTGAACCGGATTATCACGCGAAGGTCAAACGAAAAAGAGAGCTAACGAACAAAACATAGCAAGCGGTGGTTAGGAAGCAGCTGACACGGTCTCTGAAATTTGGCAATTGTAGGACACTTGGCGAGGAGAAAGACAAACTTCAAGTGGGGACTCGTCTCAACAGCGTGTCCTGACCTTGGCTTTTCTTTCTGTGTGTGTGCGTGCAAGAGTTTTTCTGCACTCTCTGCAGTCACTCTTTTTGTTTGCTGTTTGGGATGCTTTAGCTTTACACATTCCTCTTTCTTTTTCTTTTTTAAACAAGGCAGGGGCACTCGTGTATCTTCAGTTTTCTTTTTTGGTGCTCGCACCTTTTAAAAGTCTGCATTTTTAGTTCAATATACCCAATCGGTTGTTCGTTACAAAGGTACTTTCTTTTTATGCACAATTTTGTTCTAAAATTTTGGCTGTTCGATATAGACAATAATTAGCTGTATTCGGGTTTGCTGTAAATGGGTTTGACTATAATAAATATGATTATAATGCAATTAAACGCAAAGGTGCAAGCGAGCTGGACAAGAATGACGAAAATAATCCCTGGAGAAGGGGAACCAGAGGGACAAAGGACAAACACAAATCTCCAAACACAGCAAGGTGACTGGTGTGCGACTGAAAAAATTAGTTTGGTCCGGGTTTCGGTGGCGGCGTCTTTGGTTTCCTTGACCGACCTTGCTTGTAGACTGCGTGGCGGAGGCGCTCTGCAATCCGGAGAAGGACCGCATGAAGCACGACGGCACCAGCATCTCCCTCTGGCTGCAGAGTGAGTGGGATTTCACGTGCCCGCCCTGCCGGCGATGGGCGCAGTCGAGAACCTGCTTTTTTCCTCCGTTTCTTCGATGCCAGGTCTGGCCAGTTTCTGTGGCGCCGTCTTCAAGAAGTACTCCATCGACCTGACGGGTCTGCTGCAACTCGTCGCAAATCAGCTGAAGGCAGAAAAAAGGTGCCCTGGTTTTCTTGCTTTATCTTTTTTTTTATGCACGTTTGGACTCCGCAGTAGGCTCGCGATAATTAAAACTCGGATATTTCTTACTTCAGGTTAATTCAAGCAATTTTCAAAGTTTTGGTTGTCTCGCTAAGTTTTCAATATATTTATAAGCCACTTAGTTTGAGTGGCATTTTCATATAAATCATACTTTCTTGTCTCGCAATCCCTTTTGAGCACGCTTCTATCCGAGCGCTTGTGCACTCTACTGAGGCAACACCCGTGCCCTGCTGTTCTCATTTAGTCAGTAACTATGGATGCAGCATTGCTCGTAACTTGCCACGGGTCGAGGGAGAGGTTGTATTCCACCAGGCACGTAGCCGGGGGGGGCCATGGGGCCCAGGCCCCCCCCCCCCCCAAAATCCTCCATTTTACTGGGACCTCCTCTCCCCCCTCCCCCTCATATAGCATTTTGTCATGGGCGGGCCCCCCCCCCCCCCCCCCCCCCCCGAAACAAAATCTTGGCTACGTGCCTGTATTCCACTATGTGCCATGAAGTTCTAGTTGCGTAGCCATGGAGGGGGGAGCTCAGGGGGCTTCAGCACTCTATAATACACAAATGCATTTTGACCTCCCCCTTCCCTCTGCATCCCAAGTCATGCACATCCCAACTACCTTAGCCCCCTCCCCTTGAAAAAAAAATTTCTGGCTACACCACTCTCCAGTTGAGATTGTACAGTGGACTCGCATGAATTCCAACTCGGATATTTCTTACTTCCAATGAATTCGAACGATTTTAAAAATTTTAAATTGTCCCGTTATGTTTTCAATGCATGTATGAGCTGCCTAGTTCAAACTGCATTTTCGCTTAATTCATACTATTTGTTCATTGTGGCAAGTTAGCCCCGTTGAGCGCGCTTCTCACCGAGCACCTGTGTACTGCGGGAAAGCAATACCCGCGAAGCTTGCAAGCATTGCTTTTCCCCATTACGAGGTTGCTCGGTGAGCACACTCACCTGTGCTCGTCAGTTTTTTTCAGTGCGAACGAGACTCATGCACGTCGGAACTGTCCGATCCGACGTACGTAACATCAGCGCGATCCGACGGGTTTGGTTGTGCCGGATCGTCAAATCAACGCTCCCGCACGTGACCGACTCGCCAGATGTTTGCCGCGCAGCGGTCCGACCGTCCGACGGGCACAGCCGATGGCAGCGCGGATGGTGGCACAGACATCATGTCGTCACCCGACGACCTTCCCCTTCGTATGGCGATTCTGGAACCGGGTGGAAACGAACAGAATGACACGTCGTGAACTGTCGCGTCCGGCGACTCGGGGGGGCCTTTTTCCCGGCGTATCGGGCGTCGGATCGGACGGTTTGGATGCACTCATGTCCTGCGCTCTATCATTCCTAGTGTTCTAATTTGCAATGGTCGAGGCGCGCCACTTGACGGCTTTGACGACCCTCGCAGCCTTGACCTGCTGGTGCTGAAGGACATCGTACAGAAGATGACCGGCATCGAGTCGACGGAACAGGCAACGCAGGACCAACTGGAGGCGATGTGCGGTGGCGAACTGCTCAAGGCCGAGGTTCGTTTGCACCACTCGTCGTGATCGTCGTCATTGTCATCGCCGTCTCTTTATTTCTGCGCACATAAACAGCCGATAGTCTAATCTGGCACAATGTGCCATATTTTCAGGATTATAGTCCACACTAGAGCCACTACATAAGCTACGCTTCAGAGTAACAACCTTTCGGACATCTTGGAACTTAAAATTGTGGTTGCCAGTTTAATGAAGCCTTATCGGAAAGTGCAGGAAGCACTTTTTTTGTTTCGAGAAATGTTTAAACAGTTTGCGACAGAAAGAAGCAATATCATCTGAGCTTTCTAACGCTGTATCTAAAGCTGAGGAAGTCGCATTTTTGAATTATGAGGATGTTGCATCTGCTTTGCAATAAGCTCAAAGATGGCGGTGCCCACGAGAAAATCGAGGAACAGAGAGCCGATACTGTAAGCAAAGCTCATTGAGTGACTCCAGTCCACACCTGCTGTGTAGTCTGGGAGGGCAAATTTTCAACCGAAAAAGCAGATTTTCCTTGGATAGTCCACACCCGATGCTTAGTTTGCAACTAGTACAAAGTCTGGGTGCAACATTATCGTACACGGCACACCTTGAAAAGTTCCCGCTTTATTAGCGCACAAACAAGCTTGCGTCGGACAGGAACCATCACTATAAATAAACTGGCATTCACAAAATCCATCTCGTCTTTATGAACAACCTTGAGGAAACAAATCCTTGTATAGCTCCCACTAAAATTTCAGCTTGTAAATGTGTAGAGGCCGGGAAACGTGGTAATACAATGTAAAATACTTACACAAGCTTGATTCTGCTGACAAGGACTGGGAAGCACAAAATAGGTTGCAGATAAGCTGGGCAGAGGCTGTGTGTGTGTGACATGTCGCTTGACCTCATAATGTCTTGTGACATTGTGACGTCCTCATGGGCTTGTATACTTTATGGGGGTGTTTAAATTTTATTCATACATGTTTTTTTTTTAAATTTTTTATAGAGGGTGAGAGTTAGACAAGAGCCGTCTTTACCATATATTTATCAGGCTCGGCGGACTTTAGTTGAGGGGATGATCGTCACGGTAACTTGCCAAATTAACTAAGATTCGTTAATTAACTTTTTAATTGTTGGTTTTAGGGGTCATGTTGGAATTGCACTAATGGCGGTGTTAGAGGCCAGACCATTTAAAATATTTTGCGAAGATGTAATAGTTTTTAAGATATTCATTTATAATTTTCGCGTGTTGGAGCCCGATTCAGAAATTGTGCGCAAAAAGAGTGTTGCAAGCCTTGTCCACAATGACGTTAAGAAAAGTGGCGTATAGTTGTGACGTCGTCTCTTCTGTCGTTGGTGCACCTGCCAAGGGTATGCTGCAGAGATAGTGACGTCATGATTGAAACGACTACTTCCAAGTATCATTATGGGCAGGACTTGAGGCACTCTTTTTGCGCGTGACTTCTAAATTGGGCTAAAAAACTTGCAAAATTATTAGTATCATAAAAACTATAACATTTTTGCGAATTATTTCAATTGGTCTAGCCTCTAATAGTAATTTCCATCAATACTGCAATTGTAACAGGACGTCTAAAACCATTAATTAAAAAAACCATTAATTAAAAAATTAATTGACAGATCTTAGTTATTTATCAACTTACAAAGATTATCCCCTCATCTAATGTCTGCCGAGCCCGATAAATACACGTCGAAGACATCACTCGTCTAACTCTCACCAAAGAAAGTTTGCAAAAAAATAATGTGATGCTAGAATTGGGCTGATAAAACACATTCTGCATTGAAGCTTGCTCAACCGAACATGCAAACGGTGAGCGTTCTCAGTCACTCCTCCCTGCAGGGCGGCTACTTCCACCAGCTGCGCAACACCAAGAAGTCGTCCCAGCGGCTGAAGGAGGCCCTGCTGGAGCAGGACCTGGCCCTGCCGCTCTGCCTGCTCATGGCCCAGCAGAAGAACTGCATCCTCTACCGGGACCAGGAGGCCTCCCACCTCAAGCTGGTTGGAAAGCTCTACGACCAGGTAAGGGCTCGCAGCACGCCCGCCCAACTGCCGGCAGCCTGACCGTGCTGTCCGTACCCTGTTCATGTTAAGGCTGCAGCCAATGCCATAAGCGCGAGATCGTGACTTTGAAGTGTTCTTTTGGAGGACGAGCGCTCGCACTGGAATAGCACGTCTCAAATCCAGGAGCGCCGGCTTGCTTGTGCTTGTAGCTTTGGCTGGAGTCTCGGACGAGGTATAGAAAACACCATAGTCGCTCCCAAGACTCGTAGGAGCTGTAGCCGCTTCGCTGGAAAGCGCCTGGAAACCTAGTCTCTCTGCTCTGATTGGTACTCTGTCGGTATCTAATCGGTACTCTAAGCCTAGCTCATCTAGAATGGGCAGTGTGGGACGCTGAACACGTCGGTCGAAGACTCATTCCAGGCGTTTTACGGCAATGCCTGGATTTGTCTGCAGGAACTTGTCTCTTGAAATGGGCTCTGGTGCATAGAGGCATCCAGGGGTGGTGGGCCTTCCGGCCACGCTGAGTGCCGTGCGGTGTCGTTGCAGTGCCAGGACACCCTGGTCCAGTTTGGCAGCTTCCTGTCGAGCAGCCTGAGCACCGAAGAGTACGCCGGCCGCCTGCCGCCCGTGGACCAGCTGCTCTCGCGGTTCCACGTGCAGGCCGACGTGGCCTTCTTTTTGGCCAGGCCCATGTTCGGACATTCCATCGCGGTGAGTACCCGCACTGGTGAACGGGGACCTTGAGGGATCATGCAGAATCGAACGGTCGCATCGCCCGAGTAATTTCTGTGGGATGTAAAACCTTTGTCAGAAAACCTCATTGACTTTTCAGTAAGTACAGAAATGAGTTTGCACGGTCCAGCACATTTTTATGAAATAAAACTGCGCTGGACTGAAATTTCGGGTGAAGTTTTCTTATTCTTTCGTGCCACGCAGGTTTTTGCAGTGTCATTTGCAATTGAGGCGGTATTTTAATGCGGAAGGTGTTTTAAGGCCGGTGTCTCCGAGGAAAGTGTGAAGGAACATCACGAAAGCAGATACGAAATCTGTAGCACATACTTCGAAGGACGATCCATAGAAAAGAGTGCATAATTGGGAAGATACAATAATTGAGAAGCGAGAACAAAATTCTGAACGTGCCCAGATGGGAATCGAACCGCCGACGTCGTGATTACGAGCCCGACACTCTGCCACTGCTCCAAAGAGTCGCGACAGATGCAAAGCTCGTCGCCCTTGTCTCTACTCGCCATTCAAACGGTGAGTAGGAAGAAAGGCGGCTAGCTTCGCGGCTACCCACTAATAATTCCAATTGGAGCTCGGTCCTTCGATGTCTCTATGCGCTCTCGTCTCCTCTCCCTCAATTTCCAGCCGTATAATCGAAGCAAATTAAAATAGATCAAGAATAACGGCAAAGTCTGCCGCAAGCCCCAAAGAAGGTCACGTAAACACGTTGTGCGTGTACTAACTTTATTCGTAAAATCAAGATATGTTTTTCCTTCCTCGTGTTTTGCCGAGCATGGTTTACACGGTTCACCAGTCGCGCTGTCCGACTCTCGTTCTGCCTCAGCTCAAGTTCGACGACGCCAAGAGGAGGGACAAGACGTTCAAAAGTCTAACCGCCGCGCAGAAGGTGAGTTCTCTCGACCGCCGTGTCCCGCGGTCCCAGCGCCTCGCACCTCGCAGTTGCAGCGCTACGTCGACGCGGTGGACCAGGTGATGTCGCGGGTCGTCGAGAGCGTGCGGCCGCTGCACCCGTCCAAGACGTGGGAGGACCTCAGGTGACCCGAGGCGTCGCGCCGGCCGCCCGACGCACGCGTGGCTAACCGCGGATCGTATCCGCCGTCTTGTGTCTCCATCTTCGCAGCCCGCAGTTCTACGTCACCTTCTGGTCGCTCTCGATGTACGACCTCCACGTGCCCACATCCAGCTACGAGAGGGAGGTGGGCAAGTTGAAGCAGCAGGTGGTGCAGGCAGAGGACAGCAAGGACATGGTGAGCCGGGCGGCACGGTTGGTGATCCTCGACGGTGGGGTCGGCAGCGACGTTTGGACACGGTGTCTGGAGCGCGTCTCCGACCGGTGCATTTATCCGATGCCACCCAGAAGTTGTGGTCCGCACCGTCCCTTTGAGCCTCGTCTTTTGGATGGTATCGGTTTGCCGCGTACCCAAATGTGGTTCCTCGATTTCCACCCGACGTTATTGTAGAAGCGTAGCACTCCTGCCTGCCGCAATCGTGATTGTGGCACGGTAGCAGATGGCGGCGCGGCGGCTGCCCCTCCTGCTGTGGATCGCTCTCCAGCCAGCCGTCCCACGGAAACTGGAGCAGACGCGAGAGGGGACGCCGCGACGACAGCGGCTCTCGCACCCGATCGCCTATTTTGCCGGGGTCGCGACCTGGCTCCTGTTGGCGTAATTTGTTACCACTTGGGAACCGCTTTTCACGCGTGGTTCGGACAAGACGGCGAATGCACCGGTCGGAGGTGCGTTCCGGGCTATGTGACCCGTTGTAGCGTGCGCGAGCGTGTGTCTGTGTGTGTGGCCATGTGTACTGGTGCAGTGCTGCAACTCTCTTCCGCTTTCCGAGCTCAGGTGTTTGGGTCCGGCCTGTTAGGCTGCTGTCAAGGGCCGGGCCGTAGCACTGAAGCTCTTCGGGACTTCGTCGGCCGGCAACCCCGTGCCGTCGTGGCGGTGCCTGCGTTGCCAAGTTTGTCACGAATTAGATTCTGCGGCAGCCGTCTGCCTGTCGCCGCCGCCACCGCCAAAGAGCACCAGTAGGGTCGGAGAAAACGGGCAGACTGCGGTCGACGTGGAAGGCAAACAGAGCTGCGTCTCCTCTCACTAGTTGTGTACAGAGGTGACTGCGTGTTATTCCCACCTCGACTGGGTCTCTAAGTAATAAGAAAATTGGCAACTGCATTTTGAGGTAGGTTATCCCTTCCATCTAGCTAACCGATTCTCTAAAAATAAAAAAAAAATGCAGCTTTTTTCTTTACTTTTTATAAATAATGGACCTCTTTCCAGTAAGGAGTGCCTCATGACGGTTTCGCCGCCAACTACAAATGGAGGGCAACCGGACTCGCCTTCTCCCATAGGAACAGATTAGTGTCGCAAGAAAACAGTGCCCCCCAAGAATGGCGAAAGGGCGGTCAAGGTCAAGGGAAAAGGGTGTGCGCGTGCGCAGACGCTTACTGGAAAAAGGTTCATTACGTAACCGTGCGAGGTGTGGCGCACCTTGCATGGTTACGTAATCGGAGTTAGCATCTGCTTGAATAAAATTCTGCATTCAAATGCTCTCTCGCTCTCATTTGCCGTCGAAGTGAGCGAACATCCCAACTTTATTTTGTTGTAGTTCGTGCCTGACATAGCCTCTGCGCTCCTCTGCGCAATTTCTGAGGTTGAGTATAGTTACGCGAGGTTGGCATCTAGTCAGCGCTGAGGTTTTAGCCCGGTGGGTCTTTCTAGCCCCGAAAATATGTGGGATCAGTGCGGCTGCTCGGTTTTTCCTTCTCTGCTTCGTTAAAACGTAGTCGCAGTCCTGGGGGCCGCATGGATTTTCCTTTCTCCGAGATGTACTGCGTGCCTTGGTTCCTAATTTGTCCACATCACAATGAATATTAACAGTACTTCATTACTGGTAAGGCAGAAGTGTTCCAGTTCTTTTATTTATTTATTTTAAATTAAGATCCGTTTTAGTACGACGTTTTCGTACTAGTGGGGTTCAGTTAGAGACCTTGTGGATCGGATCAACTCTATTCTTAATGCCGCGCGCCTCTAAAAAACGTCAGCCAGGGAATGACGATAGACCCTTTCCCAAATTGCTGCTGGCAACCGCGACAGCTGTTGGGGTGATGAGTGCGAGTGATGTGGCCGCCGACGGTAGAACACAAGTCTGGCTGAAATTAGTGATCACTTCACGGTGGACAAAAATAATGAGCGTACTACGCTGCCCCAAAAGTTACTTTGTACCGTCATGTCTGGAAACTGCGACGTTTCTTTATGGTAAAGCTGACGGTTACTGCGCGTTACACCGTTTACGTTAACAGTTCTCAAAGCTTGTACTTCGTGTATACGCAACTTAGTGAATTTCGTAATGGGGACGTCTGCGTGGGCATCGCGTTGTGTGGTAATCACTTGTTCCTTGCACTCACCACTGCATATCTTGGGAAAGGAAAGAAGGGCACCTGGAAAGAGGTGCGGTTATAATTTACCGACGATGTACGACAACATTGTCATTGTTGCACATCGTCAGTAAGTCAGGTCAAGAGCGTGCTCCGCTTTAGAGCTAGGCACAATTCGCCACAACACCTGCACATTATTTTGGAAGGCTTCCGCCAGACGGTGCAAAGTTTGTGCAAGGGACTATTGATGGAGCGGGAGAAATTATGTTGTGGTACTGTGAGTCTAATGATATTTCTGCTACTATAATTCTATCCAGAGGTATTGGGCTTTTGCTAAACACCTTCGTATGAAGATTGCATAAGGGCCTGTCACCACAATTTTCCGAAAGAGACCAGCAAATGGGAAAGCACACAACATCCAATCTGGTAGAACTTTACCCTGATATAAATCAACTGGATACTGAGGTATGGAAGAGAGGATTCAAAGTGGAAGAGACAGACAATGTCTCAACATTGAGACATTGTTTTTCTCCCTTTTTTATTGCTTTCTTCCACTTTTCATTTTCTTTTTCCTACCTGGGCTAATTTTCAACATGACATGTGGACTCAAAGTAGCAAGTTGTGCAGGCTTACATGTCTGGGATCTTGGGGTGCCTTGCCGCTTTGGGGTCCGAACGTTATCTGTGCCCCTTCATTCGCTCGTTCCCTGCCGTTAGTGGCCGCGATTTGCTATTATATGCTCTGTGGGAGAACAGCTGCATCAGTTGCCTTCACAAACAGTGAGGGGGGCTTTACATGAAGAAGTGTAGTCAGGGCCCCGTGCTTACTCTGGTTAATTTTCTTTCTTATGCATTTCTGGGAGCAGAAAAGGGGGAACGGATAAGATTTGTTTCATCTTTCGTGTTGATGGTGACGTGAAATCGGTGCACGCATGGCATCACCTGCTGTGCTGACGAAGACCATCCGGCCAACGTTGGAGCTTCACACGGTCTACGGTTCTTCGAGCCACGTGTCCGTGTTCCGTCCCAAGCCACCGTGAACGCCCCCACCTCCAGGGCCGACTAACGACTATGATTGAGGAGCATCTCACCTTTCAACTGGCCCGTCTACCTGCCTATCTTCCTGCCAACGTCTTCGGCGGAGAAAAAGATTCAAGAGTCAAAGGGATGTCGTGCTGACAACTTACTCGAGCTGCAAGAGGTCTTCGAAATGCTTCTGATCTCCAAGAGGTGTCTGGTGCCACCAGAAGTTCACAAGGTGTCCACAAGGCGTCCCCGGAAAGACCTTTTTCACCCACTCACAGACATTGACGACTGATGAAGCTCGAAGGAGCCTCACGACAGAGTGCTACCGAGTCATCTTCGACTTGCTGCTCAGAGGCCGAAGCATCACGGAAAAGAACCTTTGGGTTCCTTGTCACATCGTCTCGAGAACCACTATTGAAGATTCAAGTCATTTCCAAGATTTCGTATGCAGCTTGCTGACGCTGACACATCTTAGAAGCATCCGCAACCTCGCAGATTAGATGGCCATTTCTTACACTGACCGTCAAAGTGCCGAATGACCTCGGTTGAAGTGGAGCATCGACCACAAAGTTGCTGTCACAACATGGGCAGTCATTCATCTTGAGAATGTTCCAGTCATCGAAGTCTTCAAGAAGATTGCCCTGCTGCTCTCTGATGATTCCCGTCCACACCAAGTTTAGTCCCTCCCCCATTGCCCGTGTGGCGAATCTTGAACCTTCAGATTGTCGTCACTTACCAGTCAGTTAAATAGTTCTCTCCAGTTGTCAACTGAAGGGCACCCACGGAGCTTACCCTAAACCCTGCATGTAGGTCTTCTTGTCTGGGCACATTTCTGTATCCCCTGCATTCTATCTTGTCCCCGAGAGCAAAGTCAGACAAAGCAGCCGAGTTTTTGAAAAGAATCTATTTTACGAGTCTCCTTGACGAAATCGGTTACAAGAAGACAGCAGCTGTCCATTCCAACGACGACGCGACAAGACCCAAGATGAACCGTATCCACTGGAATGTCTAGAGCCTCTACATTCTAACGTCTCCACAAGCATTGTCTTCACAGAGTGTGCCCAGTCTCGCTTCATCAACATCCAGACTTCAAAATCAAGTAGATGTTAATTGAGGTCAAGGGCCATTGCAAGGAAATAGCGGCAGCTTCTAATGAAGTAACCGTCACTTATCTTCAAGGGACATCATCAACGTAGGGATGACACGAACACCTCAACAAACGATCACCATGCCAGATGCCTTGAGCACCGTCGTCCGAGGTCATCCCGTCTTTCACCAAAGCGGAACGTCGAGCGTCTTGGACGGCGTCGAGCAAGATCGCCCAACTCTCAATACTCCGTCGGAAAGACCGTCCTGCAAGAGTGCTCCAGACCAGACGACCACCCGGAGAGACCAGATCCATTGGGATGGAGTCCCTGCACTATCCCTGGGAGGCACTGATTATGTCCAGTCCAGTCCTGGGTCGGCAACTCTAAAAGTCTCTGGCCCAATCCTGGGAACAGCCACGTCCGGGGTCTACGTCGGAAGTGCCGGAGCAGAAGCCTTCGAGGGTTCGTCCACTCAACTTCGTCGCAGCTTCGGGCGAAGGAGGAAGAGTGCCGGGGTGGTAGCTCGTTCTCAACATCCTTCGACCTGTGTTTCAACCAGAGCCATCGAGATCACAAGCCGTGTCTGCCGGGAAACCTGCCGCTCCACCGTTGCGATGGACTCTTCATGTGCAGAGACAGTGCGTCATTAACTTTGATCGTTTGTGCTGGTTACGGGCGGTTACTGGGTTCTTTAGGGAGGAAGAGTCGGTTTTTGATTGGCAAGGCTGGGATCGATCGGTGTGCTTTTTGAGGTTGGGTGAGAGAATGAATGGGCGGCGAGAGTTACAGGGCGCATATCGGATGCTTGGATGCTACGAATCGAATTTTGTGTTAATCCAAGTTCAGCAAGTATAGGAATCAATCAAGAATAATTTTTTTTCTACTGCCGGTTCAAAAATTCCATTTTCGTGAAAGTTAAAACAAAATGGTTTGGCAGGTTTGTAAAATATTAAGGTCCCGAAATATCCCATCCTTTCGGTATCCAGGATTACCGTAGAATACCGTGCAAGTACTGACCCAAAATTTGAACATGCAAATTGGGAGGTGGCCTTCACCACTGTGCACCAGCGGGCATGCAACAAGCAAGCTTCACTGCTTTGCATTGGCGCGTGCGTGTCAAGCTCAGTTTTGCGCCAGTGTGCATAAAGAAGCAGCCGACGCGAATGAGCATCTCGGTTAGCTAGGGTGGGGCTCGGAAGTAAGGAGTAGGCGCTCAATATGTCCTTTGCATGTTTTCCATACATTTCAAAAGTAGTGGGCTGGCACTTATTGCGATATAGCGGCACGCTTGGTATTTTACAATAGGCTTGGAACTCTTGGACTTTCTAGAGCGCAGCTTAGGCGCCCGTTCCTGGCTTGAGCGACTTCAGCATCGCTGTAGGCATAACTGCGCATTGCATTATGGGACGTTTCCCATAATGAATCACGGGGATTTTCAGTGGAAAAAATTCTCCACTAGATTTAGCGAAAAATATTTCCCGCTAAATTTAGCGGAAAAATGTCTCTGCTGAATTTTTTAGACTAAATATAGCAGGGAAACTTTTTCCGCTAAATTTAGCAGAAAAAATTCCCCGCTAAATTTAGCAGAAAAATTTCTCCGCAAAATTTAACAGAAAAATTTTCTGCTAAATTTAGCAAATTATTTCCTCTCTAAATCTAGCGGAAAAATTCCCTGCTAAACTGTAACGGAAAAAGTTTCCCGCTAAATTTAGTGGAAAAAATTCCCCGCTAAATTTAGCGTAGAAATTTCCCCGCTAAATTTAGCAGAAACATTTTTTTGCTAAAATTAGCGGAAGATATTTCTCGCTAAATTTCGCGTAAAAATTTCTTCACTAATTTTTGCGGAAAATTTTTCCTGCTAACTTTAGCTGAAAAAATTCCCCTCTAAATTTAGCCGAAAATTTTTACCGCTAAATTTAGAGGAAAAATTTTCCCGCTGTAAGCGCCGTCAGATTCGATACAAAAAGCACTGTCACTCGCTTTGTGTATCGGATTCCCAGCAATATCTCTTCAGCGCTGTCATTCATTATCACTTTGTGTATCGCAATAGCAAAATTAAAGTTAAAACATTTCTTGCAAAGAAGACCCGTAGTGCTCGATGACGTGTCACCGGAAACAACGTGCCACGCGCGGTTTCTGAGAAATAGTGAAATGTCATAAACGCGAAATAAATTTTGTTTATTCGCACACCCATATTCTTTATGAAAAAAAAAATGCTGCAACAGACCGACGCGGATGCCTCGGTTTTATGAGCAATGAGCAATTTTTCGTGCAAGGTTATCAGTCGATTTTTAAAAAAATAGAGAAATTGCTCGCTGAGGTTTTCTTCGGTAACCACCGATATGCCAGGCGTATCAATTCCGGAGTGGAATAAATTCATTACCCTGTCTGAGCAGGGCCTATTGCAAACAGCTGTAGCCAGGTTAAGCGGCCGCCCGGTGTCGACCGGGCGACAGTGCGGCGACAGAAGAGCACCCCGAGTGACGGCGGTTACAGCGCGCCACCGGCGAAACGCGAAAGTCCCAGACGCCCAGCGCGAGGGTTGAGGATATCTTAGTAGGGCCCGCACCCTCGCACCCATGTGCATTTTCATTAGTTCTCAGGGGCCCTCCAGGTGGAGCAGCCTGTATCGATGGCCACGCGTTCCGGCGTTCGGGTTTCATTCCGTGCTGATTGTACACATTGAAAGATTGTTTAATTAGGTTTAAAATTAGTTTTCTTGTGCCTTTCAACGAAAGACTGGTATCTTTGAGGTTAGGCTGTAACATGCAACACATTAAAGCTAAAAAATGAGCGCTGGAATTTCGTTTCTGTACCCCTTTAATAGATAGATAGAGAAGGATGGGTATCTGTTCTGTTGCTGTATAAGTTTTGTGTACAGTGCGATCCACTTATAACGATACTGAGAAAACTTGAAAATTCAATCGTTATAACCGATTATCGTTGCGTCTGGACTAGAAACTGATCATTCCCAATCTAGAAACCCTAGAAACTGATTGTTATAAGAGGTACATCGTTATATGTGGTATCGCTATAAGTGGATTGCACTGTACTGTCAGGTTTCATAGAAATGCGAACGGTAGAGCATGTGGCCTACAGTGTATGCTGCGCTACCAGAGATCGCTAAGAACAGGTAGAATTGCAGAGTGGAGTTGCAAGGGCGCATGCTATGCCATATGTATACCTTTGCAGCCCCCGCTCTCCGCTCCGGAGTTGCATCGATTCCCAGGTGTCTTTAGGTAACGCAGCTTGCACAAAAAGGACGTGCTTTGCAGTTCACATTTTATTCACACCCGATAATACCTGTTGAACTCTAAATCCAGACAACGCCCACTTGCGTTGTCGTTTTTAATGGATTGCCACTTCTACACAGAAGGTGCCATACATTTTACCAAAAGTGCAAGGCGATGTCCTTGCTCTTGTGGCCTCAGCCTCGCTTGCCCTTCTGGGGAAATGAAGTGTACAGACTAGAACTAGCCGTAAATCGGAAAGGTACAAACTGGAAATGTGCAACCCGGAGACACTTTGTACGTGATCTCGCGCTTCCTTTCCCAGCTGGAAAGGATATCATCATTGGGGCTGTACTGGTAACCGACTCAGCTACTTGTCCTTGGAGTTTTGTGCCTTCCAGTTTTATGGGAGGGGAGGGGGGAGAGCTTGAGCAGTTGTCAGTGGCGACTCATTCTGGATCCTTCTCATACTCTGGAACGACACCGGAATCCTGCAGGTTTCGGAACGACACTGCGATACAAATCATTTCGTTCCTTGTCCGTGGAATTGTGTTGCTCGGTCGTTTGAGCATGCCATAGGACGAAGTAAAACGCGTGGAGAATTATGGTACGGTTGTCTTCATCCCGTAAGTGGAATATTTTCGTCCGTTTACAACACAATCATCGCTAGACGTTTCGAAAGGACGTCTGACAACATG
This sequence comes from Ixodes scapularis, assembly GCF_016920785.2. Classification (NCBI taxonomy): domain Eukaryota; kingdom Metazoa; phylum Arthropoda; class Arachnida; order Ixodida; family Ixodidae; genus Ixodes; species Ixodes scapularis. The sequence continues at coordinate 31,306,163 of NW_024609839.1, forward strand.
TCTTAGGGAAATCGTTACCTCTCTGTGTGGTTAGTATGGCAGTTCGTACTTGTGTCAGCAGTTTGCACGCATGCCAGCGACTGCTAGCTATTGTAAGGGGAAAAATGGTGGCATGTACTCAAATGAGCGCATCCACCCCGCTGACCTAGCTGGCAGTAGCAGCGGCCGTGAAAGACGGGCAGGCCACGTGCCACTGTTGGCTGGGCAGCCAAACCTGCTGCCCAATGTGTGCGTTCATTCGCACACACACCGACAGCTTTTTTTTTTCTTTTTTTTTTTATATTAGTGATTTGTGGCACCCCCTTCTGATAGCGGCGATGAAAAAAGAAGCTTGCCAAGAAGGCGCCGGTAAACAAGCGATCTTGAAAAGTCGCTTGATTTAGTCGTTTGTTTTGCGAACGTTTACTGCGATTTCTGCGGCACTGCATCATGGTAAAACAAAAAGAGCTTAATGTTGGAGTTACAGCTTGCATTTCCTTGTAGTCTAGCTTGTTTGGAACCACAGCACATTCTATTTTAGCAAATAAGGCTGGAAGGAGTCCCGTCGGACATTGCGTGAATTAGGTGGGGTAGCCAATGTTTCGGTACTTTTCCGCCGCAGATGTTTAGCCATGCGACATTTTGGGGGCAGTCATTGACCAGGTGGTGCTATAAAAAAAATTGTGCTTTGAGCCACACACAACGCAACGAGTTCAGCTGACTGACAAAGCAAGCAGTTTAACTTGGGATGCTTGAGGGTTGCTAAAGCCATACAAAAAAATAAGGTTGTTAATCAAGACTGTTGCTTGTTTTGTTATAAGCCATTCTTGCAGAATCGGCAGTGTTTCTTTGTTTTGTTTTTCCCACTTCGGTGCATAATGCATTTTGCTATTAATCTGACAATGCCTGCTCTTGACTTTAGAGATCAAGGTTTGTGTGTTTAATTTTTCAAAATGCAGTACAGATCTAGGCTGAACTTCATGCTTCATTGCTCTGAGGGTCAAAGCATATAAATGCAAGTGGAAAAAAAGAATGAACACAAGATCAATAAGTCTTTAATTCTTACGTAAACCACACATTAATTCTAAAGGAGATAATTCTGCAAGAACTGGCTTCCTTAAAAATAACATATCCTGACAGTGGGAGGTACTGTATAGCTAGTGGCTACAACATAAGGTTGCAATGTTAGTGTTGCACATAATAAAGCTACAACATTAGTTGCCATGAGTATGCTCCCAAGGTGCCGAAGAAAAATTTTCCAACGAAGAAAAATGTGCGTTTTGGGTATGTCCAAAACATGTCTGTAACGTATTGAGGGAACTGACACCAGTTCCCTCATTGGCCTAACTCCAGCTGGAGTTAGGCCGTTGGACAGAACCTGACGGAAGTTCTCACGCGGCGCTTATGTTCTATTCACACGTCCAACGTGAAAGGGGCACTCAAGTGCTTTCTGTAAAAGCTTGTTTTTGGCAGCATATTGTTGTGCTTTAGAATGACCAGTTCCAGAGGCAAGACGTCCAAGTAGACTCGCAGCAATAGAAATACACGGGCACCATTTTCTCTTGTGGGGGAGGGGGGAGGAAGTGGGCGGGGTGACCATCCTGGGTCCCCACCTCCTGCATAATATTCGACCAATAAAAATAGTTAAGTACATGGATATTACTGATGTTATTATTATTGCTCTTTTGAAGCGCGTTGTGCATTATCCTTTGAAAAAAGAAATTTAATATCTTTGGGTGTAGGAGTTGTGATACAGCAGTTACTGTTTCGGAACGCCATCCGACGGCGCCTCCTGGTGTCTGCTCCAAGACTCAGAAAGAGGGGCGTGTTGCAATCTTTGAATATTTTTTTTTATGGGGAAATCAGCCGCCCATGAGCGCAATTTCGTTTTCTTTTAGGATACTTATAGCTTGAAGATCTAGTTATCACCATAAATATATCTTGGAATCCACTTGAGTGCCCCTTTCACTTCAGTCCTAACATAAGATTGTGCTCCTGGGTTGCGAGCAGACGCCACGTGCAGAGAATCACGAACCGGTTACGCAGCCGACAATAGAGGTCACTTAGCTCAAAGTACGATGGTGCGAATGGAGTATAAAAGAAATCCGCACACCCGTCAGGTTCTCCGCCGACAGTCCCATTCGCAGGAGGAGCCTTCTGACGGCGTCGCTGGGCGGTCTTGGTGCAGGTGCCCAGCAAGCGCAAGAAGGAGCGCGACCGGTGCGAAGCACTCATGGAGAAGCTGCAGGAGGAGGAGCGGAAGCAGCAGGACCACTGCGGGCGCGTCCTGGCACGGCTGCGCAGCGAGAAGGACGCCTGGTTCCACTCCCGTCAGTGGTCGACCCCTCTGGGGGCACGCGGTCATTCATTTGCGCGACATTGGACCACGGGGGGCGTTACGTCCGGCTTGATTTCTCCGGAGCTCCGCGTTTACCGACGTGAGAGACGTGCACCGGATTCTGTGCTCTGTTTTTCTCGACCGAGCGCAGAACAAAAAGACTCGTGCCCAATTTTTTTTTTTTTTTCCGCTCTCGGTCGACAAGGACGAAGTTAAGAATTGGTGAGTGCCCCCTCCGTGTTCGGCTTCGCCGACAGAACCCGAGCCCCGGCCGAACGCCGACGCTACTGCAGTGTTCAGTGTCTCGCGAGCCTCGAGCATGCGCACGGGGTCTGAGCATGGTGGAAGGCAACGAGGTTGAGCATCGGAAAGAGTTGCCCAGCTGGCCTCGTCCTTTCAACGATTGTGGCTTGGTTGGAGAAGAGCGTCCATCTTGCGAGACCAGACTCCTTTGCTTTCCCTTGTTAGATTTCTTGGGCCGGCGACCTTTTTTGCACGCGCCTCGGTGTCTGACCTAAAGAGACGGCACGGGGTGTGTTGATTGCCTCGTTCCTTGGTTTATGCTTTCCTGGTTTGGGCAGGGAAGGATCCAGACAAACGTTAAGCATTGCGTCGATAGAGGCCCTCTCGAAGACTCCTTATTATCTGCTCTATAAATTGACTTCTGGCTGTGTTGTTCGGCATAAAATAAAAGGATGATTAATGAGCAGTTTGGGTAACAGTTGGAAATATTTTTGGACTTCTGACAACTGGTATTCCTACGTAGTTACGCTACTAAATTACGCTACCAAATTAGCTTTTGCTCTGTTGTAGCTTAAGAATAAGAAAAAAAAAGATCCTAGGTATGTCGCTAAGGCAGTAACTGATGCCGCGGTACATTGAAACACGACCTCGCTCATTCTACAGGGTGAAACAAGGAGACGCCAGGCTTTTTAAATCAATCGGAAAATTAGGTTTCTTAGCCTATCGCGTTACGTCTTTGTGCAGCGTTGCCCACAGATGGTGCATTTTGTTTTGTAAAATTTGCGAAGAGCGAACTTACCTGAGGAAAAAGTAAAGAAAGAAAAAGGCTTAGCTCCTATGGAAACACAGCGATGCCACCGGTCTGCAAACAACACGGCGCCGTTTTGCATGGGAGACAAGAGATGGTGCAACAAACGCCGCCAACGAACGAGCATACGGCGTTGAGTGCAGGCCTTTTTAGCAGACAATCTTTTCGACTCAAAAGCGGCGCGCGTTCCGCAGGCGGCGACAGTCGCAGAAACAAAAAAGACAAGCGCGGTAACAGCAAGGAACTGCAGTTCCTTGTCTGCAAAAGGGCCGGCTCTCGGCGTTGTGTGCTCGTTCGTTGGCGGCAGTTGGCGTTGCGACCGCTTGCGCCATCTCTTGTCTCCTGTGCGAAACGGCGCCTTTGTTGTTTGCAGACCGGTGGCGTCGCTGCATTTCCATAGGAGCTAAGCCTTTTTCTTTCTTTACTTTTCCCTCAGGGAAGTTCGCTCTTCGCAAATTTTACAAAAAAAATGCACCATCTGTGGGCAATGCTGATAAAAAGTCGTAGAGCGATAGGTTAGGAAATCGAATTTTCCGGTCGATTTAAAGAGCGTGGCGTCTCCTTGTTTCACCCTGTGCATTCAAACGGTGCCTACCGTCCCCTTGGTCAGTGACGGCTCTGCCATGCTCGGATTGATGGTACGTAGCACGACGCTGCAAACACAAACTAGCCATTGCAATTTATTTTTTTTTTAAGAATTCAAATGCCTTTGAAAGTACTAGTGTGGGTGAAAGTGCTCTTTCGGGCCGCTACATATCTGCCAACACCCTTTCGAAGCAGAACGTGAGAAAGCGTCGAAGTCGCGTTTGCGCTAAACAGAGTCGGGCTTGGTGCTCACCGCGATTTGCCCTTGCTCGTAATCCGGTTGCTTGGCTCCGTTTTTTGCAACGTCTGCGTTTTCGCCGGGGCACGGCAGGTTCGGCCAAGAACGAGACCATCACGCAGTTCCTGCAGCTGTGCGTGTTCCCACGCTGCACGTTCACGGCCCTGGACGCCCTCTACTGTGCCAAGTTTGTGCACCTGATCCACATTCTGAAGACGCCAAACTTCTCCACCCTCATCTGCTACGACAAGGTGAGGGGGTGCCACAACCTTCTGCTCTCCGCTCACTATACCCTGTTGCGTATTAAGAAACGCAAGACAGGCTTTTCTCACAAAGACCTCCACTTTAGAAACTTTAGTGAGCATATGTGAGAGAGGAAGCAAGCCCACTAACCTGCTTTCCAGCATTTCCTCTGCCAAAGTGGAAAGAGTGATGGCCCTTATGAGGGGACATTGTCCTGCTTTTAACCTGCGACTGGGTATAGAAGTTATACAAATACTCAAAACCTTGAATATTTTGCATTTGTTGTTTGATTCCATTCCCTGCACACTTTTACTGTTAGAAGAATTTGAGTTTTTACTATATTCAAAAATTATAAATAGTATTTTCAGGATTTCCCAATTTCTCGGGGGAGCATTATTTGTTAGTTTGGAATATTTGCACACTTCAGACGGAAGTGTGTTGTGGATCGAATTGAATAGCAGACACCATTCGCGAGTTATTCGAAATTTCAAACATTTCTCGCAGCTCCAGTTAGTTTTGCGGTTGCACGCCGCATTTCTCAAAGGCCGAACTTTGGAACGTTTTCTGCTTGGCAGAATGTTCCTTTCCACACCCTTCTCTTCATTGCTCCCTCCTCCCCCAGAAAGAGCGAGTCTGGGGTAGATTTTTATAGAAATTAGAAGATATTTCTGCATGTTGCACTTTGTTGAGGTTGTACTTCGGAAGTGGGTGCATGCAGGTCGCTGGCCTTTTTGGCCACACTTGAGCCGTTCTACCCGAAGCTCGGGCGTGCTTTAGAAAGCTGCATCGATGTTCCGTGCTACCGTGGGGAGAGGACGCAGTAAAACTGTGCAATTGTAACGAGAAATGTAAGTTGAAACAGGAAGAACTCAGTCCCTCAGTCACTGGTTAAGCCTCATAGCTGTTAGATTACACTGGTGTGTCTTTTGACTGTTGTGGCGCCCTCTATTAGAAATGTAACAAAGAGTAACCGTTCGAAGAAGAAGTGAAAAGAATGTGCCTAGTGCATGCTGGGTGCATGAAGCATACACCGGTGGTTCCAGAGACCCCACATGGGTCATCGCAACATAGTGCTGTGCGTTTCATGTTGAGTTGTGAAATTAAATCACTCTCTGTAGAAGTCAAGGTATCCAAAATGCACGGCAGGATGTATTTCTCTTTACAACATCTCAGAGGGCAAGAACTGTGAACTGGAGATTGATTTGAAGTGATAACCAAGTTACTTTGGGTTCGGCCGTTGCTGCGTGTTTTCTGGTTTTAGCGCCGCAGAATGTGTTTTATCAGCCGTGTTCTGTGAGGAATCCATTTAAAGAACTGTCGTGAAGGACCATGACATTACTTTGTTGCACGAGTGTGATGTCACGGTGCCATATGATGTTGCTTGATATGACGCGGCATATGTGCCCAGTTCATTCGTAACGCAATCTGTGCTCTCCGGTTTTTCTGGCAGATTCAAGCTAGCGTAATTATTTCTTCTCGCTATTTAGTTTACAACCTGGTATGTTTTGTGTTTGTGCTGTCCAAAATCTCATTCGGTGACAAACGTCTGAGGGAGTGCATAAATGAATGTGTTGGAATACCAAATACTGTGGAAAAAGGCTGCAGACCTCTCTGCCTTGGTATCGACCAATCAAAGTGGAATCGCACTGCGGAGACAAGCCTGGAAGTAGAAAAATCGAATGCTTTGTTTCATCTCGGTACTCGTGTGCCGTGGTGAAAAGCATTAACATGTCTATCGTTGTGGAGGTCATGTTTGTAGAAAGCCTCAACCCTGGAACATTATCGACCTTTTCACCCTCCGCCGCATGGGCGCTGCCATCTTGGAATCACGTGATGCGGCCGCCATTAGGTTGCTTCAACTTATTGCTCCGCTCTCCCGTCCGCTCCTTGGCGGATGCGTTGAATTTGTGTTTTTCGTCGCGTTTCACCGCGTCTGTTGCCTTACTCCGTAAAGTGTCTTTCGATGCTTATACTTACCATGCAATTGCATTACATCATTATGCGCGCAACTTCTGTAGTTGATTTTGTAACACGTGTTGAATATTTTTTTTTTTTACTGTCGGCGTGCGGGATACGGGTGAAAAGATTTTATAGGAACAGGAATCAGCGTTAGCACTTGCGCACATTGAATACATATATGACCTGAAGAGAGCCTCGAGGGTTCAAACACCAATAACTTATGAGAACTGAGGTTTGGTTACTAATAAGGGCGGAACATTTGCAATAGGAAGCCCAATGTTATTATGTATATGAGTGCGCATTGGCGTCAAGGAAGAAAACAAAAACACTCAGCGTAATTAGACACTTGTTTTTCCTGAAAACATGCTGTTTTGTAGATCCAACAGATCGAAAACAGTTTCTTTTGGTTACACTAGGAAACTAGTGGACAAGGCGCGGGAACAAACATTTAGTTTGAATTTTTTCTTATGCTAGAAATAATGGTACCTTAACATTAGGCAACTTGTTTGTTCGCAATATCACACCTATTTCTGTTTTACGTTCTTAATCGCGTGTGTGATATAAGCATTCGTTTTATCGGTTTATTTATGAATTTCACGGAATTGTATATTGTGCTTGGTCCCATGTCTATAGTCTTTCAGTTGCTTCAGTAATTTTTTAATATAACCATGCAGTTTCAATTAATTTATTTCAACACAAATATTTGAACTCCCCGCGTAAGAAACTGCCACAGACAGCTTGATAGTGCTTATGATTCATAAAATAAGACGCCGAAAAGAATCCTTCTGCATGAAAATCACCCGAGTGCAGCCGGTTGTCGACTTCGAATAGGTAGTTACTTTCAGTAGATGGCGACGTCAAAATGTGCAAAGCGCATCGTTTGAAATCAGTGAACAGCTTTCTACAAAGGTCCATTGGCCGGGTGGCGCCTGGCGTTCGACTTCAGCCAAACTTATCGGAGATAATTTTTTTTTGCGCTCTTCAGTTTCATTTGGCAAATTTTACGGAAGATGAATATCAGACTTTATTTGAAGTCTGGCATTCACTTATTTTACCATTCTCATACCTTGAGAACGTCGTAAGCAAATGTCCATATAACAAAAAGTTCATTTCATAAGGCCAATAATTTGAAATGCTGTAAATGAGTACTTTAGTTAAAGAAATTTCCTACTCAGCCTATCAAAATATTTCTCGAGCGCTTAATTTCTTTAAATAAAACAGGCCGAGACATTATCACTTTTTTATATTATCTACGTGATTATATTAAACTTTTCTAGTCATTATAAAAGACGTTTCCAGTCTCTGAGTTAGAAAAGGTTGGTGTACGGAAACCAAACATCGAACAGTAAACTTGTCAGTTCATCTGTTCTTGGTGATTCAGCAGATTGTTAATCATGTTGTCGACCTGATTTTTCACTAAGCACTCATGCAATATAGTCTGTTGCAATATAAGATGATCAATTCAATATCTGACTTGAGCGCGAGCTATCTACTTTCCCTACCACTCGGTGCACGCACAGCCAAAGCACGGTGGTAGGCAACGAGCGCACGCTGCGGGCGGAGCTTTCCTGCTTTTAATTTTTTTTTCTTCTTGAAATTATTGTGCGCGGGTACGGCCGTGTACAATTGTAATCCCCCCTGTGCATCAGCGCAGTTGTTTCACCGCCGAACCTGGCCGAAATTAATAATGGACGGAATCAGACGCATATAGTGTTTGTAAAAAAAGATTGCAATTTAGGCTCGAAACCACTTTGTGCTTTGCCAAGTGGCTCAATACTATTGTTTCACTCGCTGTGTGCTTCTAGAAAGAAATTCATATCGCAAAATTATTCGAAAGTGGCATGAAACAGCATCACAATCGTGTGTATGTTGAAACCGAAACCGACCAAATTGAAGCAACCTAATGGCGCCGAGTGCGCCAGCGCCCTCTATTCGCCGGTCAGGCAACTACTGAAATGAAAAGGTCTATAGCGTGGAATGCCTCTTAATGAAATTCCCCTATCCCAAAACCTTGCCCGCCCGTCTATCGTTCCTGACACCACGACTTGATATTGCGATGTCACATTGCGTGACCATGTCATGCGACATCGATTTCTCTACTAAATTTAGCAGAAAAATTGAACTTGCATTATGTGACACTCTGACAACAATTTCTCTGCTAAATTTAGCGGGGAAGCTAATGAACAATTTTCTTCACTGCCTGAAACTACCATTTAAGAAATTTAAACATCAACTTTCTAAGTACTGCATTAGGATTACCTGGTGTAGCGTTTTTGTTTTTACTCCACTTTTGTAACCCCCAATCCTGCTTGGGCCGCAATTGGCCTGCAGTATTCCTAAATAAAATATACATTTTAGTACCATTAAGGAAAGGTGACCTGTAGTATTTCAATCCACTTTTCCTCAACAGATCTTTTGCGACATCACTTACACGGTGACGGCATGCACGGAGAACGAAGCGAACCGCTACGGGCGCTTCCTCTGCTCCATGCTGGAGACGGTGATGCGGTGGCACAGCGACAAGGCCATCTTTGACAAGGTCTTGTGGCATTGCTTTTTTCAAATTTGTTTATGGTCTGCATGCTGTCTTTGGGGGATCTTAGCTGGTACAGTCCTAAATTTCTATTCTTCTTTGGGGCGGGCTTCGAAATTGCTTTAGTACTTTGCCTTTTAAGTGGTTTGTTTCATGCTGCGCAATACTGCGAGGGAACGTTAAACACTCTCGGCTAGGTTACGCTACAGTTCCGTGAACTGATGCGAGGTTTATCATTTGGTATGTAACGAAATTTGCCATTTAGGAGGTCACGGTTTGCTGATGTTTATGGAGAGGAGCAATTAATGCTCTTAAAGGGGCCCTCCGGAGCTTTCTGCGATCGTCTGTTTATGTTGTTATATTGCGTAGTAGGTGTAAGTTAATATGTATACAAGTTTTTAGATGACAAAACTGTTTATTAAGCAGATGGCAGAAGAAATATATCTAGACTATTTTCTCTTGGAAGACAACCTCCCATTCCCTGCCCATCGCTAAAACTTTACCAATGGAAATGCTCCATCTCGCGGTGAGTGCGAACGTAATTTTTGCAACACTTTTTGAGCTTGTTGTAAAAAGTGAGTTTGAGAAAAACATAAACTGATTGTGGTGCGGGAAACATAGTCAGCAATAGACCCTTTCCGAAATTCAGTCTGGCCACTTTGATCACTATCATCATCATCTGAAAAATGGCATATGTGCCATACCAATGGCGGCTTTCTATTTACTGATGAAGCAACATGTTGAAGATACTCCTAAGCTGAGGATTCGAGGCCTATATATTCTACACGTTAGCACGTTGGGAAACCGGAATTGAATGCAAGCGCTGCGTAAGTGTTCATTTCTCTAATTCGAGCCCAGGGAACCTGTTAGTGGCACAAAATCGACTTCGACACCCCTTCTGTCTGGCTTGGCGCTTCATTCTGATTGCATCGTTGTGGGAATTGACACTGGAAGAGATGATCCAGAAAAACCTGTAATAGCGAAAAGTTTATTCTCGTCTGCCGTTGACATGCAAAAGTGACTGTGCCCGATAAAATACTGCAGGCTACGGGTTCATTGCCGCCATTCGTATGGCAGAAGTTAAACCACCATTTCAGCCTCCAGATGGCACTGAATTTCGGAAAGGGTCTATTATCGCTCCAAAACCAGCGAACTATATTTTCTCCCCGCAAGCTTGTTGTATAGGGGTGATGCGTCGGCGCATCTGCTTCCCGGGGCATCTGCAGACATGCGTTTGCGGGACACGTGTTCCTTCTTCCCGTGGATTCCGACTCCGAAGCCAGCTTTGCGATCCTTCCACGTCAACGAGTCAAACTTTTCCTTGTCATCTGTGGAATGCGACTGCGTATTGCAGTAGCAGCGCGACGGTGCGGTGCGACGAACGACGACTGCCGAGCACAAAGTCCGGGCTCGTTGATGACGGTCCGCGTGTGTTCAAAAGATTCCTTTGCGGGTCGGCGGTCGGCCGCGTTGGTGACGCGCAGCGACGCCGGAATTCTTTGCTTGTTATTGGCTGATGCGTAAAGAGATGCCCCTTCCGTTTTCCGGGGTCATCTCAGAAAGGGGGGCGTGCCGGGGACTTTGATAGCAATTTTAATAAAGAAATCCACCGCGCATGACCGTAATTTTATGATTTTTAGGATCCTTAGGGCCTGTAGATTGAGTTACCGCCATAAATAGGCCATCGCAGAACGCTCCGGAGGGCCCCTTTAATAAATTTTCGGCCAAAATTTGTTTTTGGTCTTCTTTCTCACGCTACCTCTGAGTGCAGTGCAGTGCATGACAGGCATCGAAGCAAGAGCACTTAAATGATGTTAAGATGAAAGAAATTAACGGTGCTGGTCACTTGACTCGGCGATTTGGATGGAAAAAAAATCAAGATAAAGCGCAACAGCTTCGGAGTATTATCTTTCTGAGGGCACTGTACCATATTTACTCGAGTAATAGCCGCACTATTTATGAACAAGGCCCTTGCGTTTACTCTCCCACAGAATGCATATACAGCCAATCATTGCGTTGCGCATAAATAACAGTGAATATCCAAATGGAGAACACGATTCTCCATACAAATGCAATCTTCGTAGATGGTATCTTCGCACGAAGACGTTATCTCTGTCCTCTAAACAGCTGGAATCATGCTGCCGATCGCGATGATTGGCAATCAGCATGATGCGCGGAAAAGCGAACCCTCAGGTTTTCTTCATGAACAGTGCGGCTATTACTTGAGTAAATACGGTAACTCTTATGTTTAGCCACAAATCTGAGGCCCCATCGATATCGCGGTACAGGCCTGCACGTTTGCCGAAGTCTTTGTAAAAACTCGCTAATTAGAGAAGACAAACCCGTTTTCGAGAGGTTTCCAAGACACTGGAAGGCGTCGCTGCAACCGTCTGGGCATCTCCAGGAGTGTGCCAACTTCCCCGGCTTCATGACCAAGTTCCGGGGCGCCAGCCAGTCGTCGGACATTGCCACGGACCACGTGGACTACGAGAACTACCGGCACGTCTGTCACAAGTGGCACTTCAAGATCACTAAGGTGAGTGGGAATGACGAACTAAGCCCAATCCCTTCAAGCGGCTGCAGTTGTGAAACTGAATGTCGAGCAATACGACGACTGTGGCATTGCCCGATGTGTAGTTCAAGGTCATCCCTGCCGGGAAAGGGGTGAAAAAATTGGGGGAGCGGATCAAACCAAAGAGGATGGCTGGGATCGGTTGGCCCAATGCGTAACAGCTGGGAATGCCTTCACAACAAACAGGATATTAGTACACATATTACGATGGGTATATGACGGGACATACGTTCTTCAGAAAACCAGACGAGAGAACATAATCATTGAGAATATGTCGGTGTGGTTCCGTAATTCTTTCTTGTCTCTACCTCTCCTTTTCCAATGGACTCTCTTGCCTCTATTTTTTTATATATGCGTCCTTCTCATGCGTGGCACAACAAACCAGCTTCGAAAGATACGTTGGCACAGTCGGTTTATTGGATGATTTTTTCTCCCTCTATCTTCGCCGTACGAAGAAGCCATTCCGAGAACAAAACGAGCGCACAAAAGGAGTCCCTCTCTATTCCGTAAATATCGTAAGCTTGGGAACCCGTCGTGCCGACCTGCCTCTGCCCCTAATCCTCGTTTTACCCTTCCCCCAGGCCCTGGTCATCTGTCTGGAGTCTGGGGACTACGTCCAGATCCGGAACAGCCTGATTGTGCTCACCAAGGTGCTGCCCCACTTCCCGGTCATGACCAACTTGGGCCAGGCGCTGGAGCGGCGCATCGAGAAGATCCGCCAGGAGGAGAAGGAGAAGAGGCCGGACCTCTTCGCTCTTGCCACCGGGTGGGTGGTCCTTCGTGGCACTCTTTGCGGGGCCTCATTACTTCGTCCCAGTTCGCTTCCAGTTGGGGTTGGTCCGGTCGCACTAGTTGTGCCATTTCGGCGAATTCTCGCTTGCCTGCGCCTTGCTGCGCCCAAATAATAAAGTCGCCCCAGCTGCGCCGAAGTGTTCGTCTGCGAACAAATTGGTTCTTGGAAGAGTTTTCGTTTTTGTCTGGCAACTGTGGGAATCCAGCGGGGTTTAGCCATCACGTTCGAATCCAGGTTTCCGGCTCTGCGGCATTGTTTTGTTCCACTTTCGTCCACGGCCCTGACTCTGCGCAGTTTAGTCATTTCAGGATCAAAAGCGCTAAAAAACGAGGACCAGTAAAAGAAGACACACACAGTAGAGCACTCTACTGTGTGTGTATCTTCCTTTACTGATCCTCGTTTTGAAATGTACCAACTAGCCCAAGTGAATACCCTTGTACAGTTTAGTCAGTTTTAGTGGCGTTTCATAGTGCACCACTGAGGACTAACAAGTGCAAGTGATACTTTTTTTCTGCACGGTGTGACAAACTCATTTCAAAACATTCTTCTTTAATCTCCCCTAAACAAGCCAAACACGCATCCTAAATCCCCGTCGCAGTCCTGATTCGCCTCAACAACACCCTCATGCCCCCCCCTGCGACTCCGCAAGAGTTCCCTCTTCCTCTGCTGCTTCCGCGTACTGCCGCCAGGGGCGCCTTGGTCGGGCCAGCCCATCCCTCACGACGCAAGTGTTCAGAAGTGTTTCACCGCTGGTAGAAATGTGCTTGCACATGGTTCCTATTTCGTTGGCATGCTCGGTAAGGACTGGTTCGTTATGAGTTGAGGGGCTACGTGCAATAGTGGCACCAGCACGAATGCAGAGCTCGCCAAACAGTCGCTCAATAATTTTATCTGTACCTTTCAATGTCAATATAGCGTTTGAACTTCGAATATATAAGTGTACAGTGTTCCGTACCACCGAAAGTAGAGTGCCACATGTATTAGTGTAACATCTGGGACCGTGAATATCACGAATGGTACACGTGTACTGTACCATTATTACACGCAGCCCCTCAATCGTTGCCTTTTTTTATGTCGCGTGATGTGAATCTTTGATTGTCCCACTCGTTACAGTGTCTGTGCATTAGGGGACCCAGAATATTTTTATCAATTAAGCTTTTGTGTAGTAAATTTTATTTTCGGGCAGTTAGATTGTGATCCTGGCTGAGGACACTCAAAGCTAATCGAATCGGGCGTTGAATGGTTATGCGGTGAGAAGTTGTGAGGAAGTTTCGTTGTAAATAAAATGTTTATCACAAAGCATATTGTCTTTCGAAGTTTTGAGGTTCAGAAACTGCTCATTTTGGTGCCATATTAGTAAAAACTTTGTGTAGTGCAAATTTAGCATTCTATTATCTAGGGATTAAATTGGTACTTTAAATTGACTTCTTAATGATGATAGTTAGCGAGCTTACATCAATCCTTAACCTTTGTCCCTTAGCACTAATAGAATCAAAACGCGAATTTGGCTCTATTTATATCGCAGCTTCACAGCCGTCGAAGGGCAATTTGGCTGGTACAGTATAACCGCTAACTTTGTGATTTTAATTGGCATCAGGCAGTAGTGACTGAATGAATGCATGCCAGTATCACTGCTAAGGAACTTCACCAAATTGCTCCAAAGCTATGTATGGGCTGCTCCAAAGCCGCTCCAAAATGTGAGTTTTTTTCGACAAGGTGCTTCAAAACGAGATCTTTCTTCTGCTTCAAACATTTCTCCAAACTCAAAATTGTCTGGATCACCCCTGCTTCCCGCTGTCATGCCTGAAACAAAGGGGAGGGGGAGGCGGGGGATGTTGGTAGCCAGGTGTGTTGACGCACCGCAGCTCGGAGCAAGTGGAGCAAAAGCTCACGCTGCAGAACCCATGGATTCTGGTTTCGATCCCCTCAATCTCCACCCCTGCCTGTTGCAACCTGGATGAGCATCATACAGGCTTTGCAGGAAAAAAGATGCACCAAATTCTCAAACGGGAGAGATTCCTGAAGCACTTCGAGAATATGCCGTTCATTTGTGCAAAACTTGGAAAATTACGGCCACTTGGTCACCTGTAGTTGACTTTGGTGAAATTGAATGCAAAATGTCCGATCGTGCCTTCTCAGAGCCTCGCAACGTTGGCTTTCTCGGTCGTGTGTCACGTCCTGGGTTCAATGCCTGCCCTGCCCGTTTCGATCTGGATGAACATTGTACAGGCTTGCGGTTGTGCACCGCTACTGCTTGATGCACGACAAAAACCCCAGGCTAGCTGTCGCACCGCACTGGTTAAACATCTCGTTGACAGTGGATACACCGGACGTCCGCTGGGGCTGACCTGCCGTGTAAACATACACACAACCGCAACTTCTACAGAAATGAGTGGTTAGAAAGTTAAGCGCGCGAGAACCGAAAGCCTCGAATCAACGGCTTCTGCCACGTCTTCCGGACAGCATTTCGAGAGGCACGACGACGCGCTCTACACGGGGACATGGCAAGTTCTCCTGCGCACGCGTTCTCTTTCCTACGCAGGAAAGAGAAACCGGTTCGCACCTGATTTCTCTTTCCTGACCGGCGTTTCCTCGGATGTCTGTTGCAGCTACGCCGGCCAGCTGAAGGGCAAGAAATCCGAGCTGATTCCAGAGCACGAGTTCCACCTCAAGGACAGCAAAGATGTGAGTGGTGCCGCGGCACCAAAGAGAATGGCGGCGGCGCCGGGTGTCGTTCACCACAACGTCTGCTCGCAACAGGGCCGCGCGGTGAGCGCCACCGCACAGGCGAAGAACGCCGCAGATCACACGGTGACGACGGCGGCACGTGCTGCCACCTCTTCCCAAGTGGCGAGTGTCGGTGAGTTGAAACTCTTTGTGTTTCTCGGGGAATGCATGGATGGCTGCGGCACATTGTCACACGCCAGCAAAGTGATCCAACGATGAATCGTAGCTGCTTGCACGACGCCGGTTTAGGTGAGCGGTTGCGGTACTTCGATGCTCGTTTAGGCCAAGACACTGGGACTGATTTTTGCTGCTCATAAATTTGTGCAGCCTCGCTGACCTCTTTTTTGGTGATCCTTATTCTTTTTTCTCCTTTTTTATTCCCTTTCAAAACAAGGAATGTCCCATTCTTCGAGATGAACCCTTCAATTCTTTATCCCCCCCCCCCCCCCTTTTACAGCGATAGCTGCTTTCGGTTCTTCCGATTACTGGAAATGACATCCATGGTTGATGTTGTAGTAGTTGTCATTGTTGATATTGTAGCTGGTGATGTATGGCGTCCGTCATCGACGTTGCCGAATCCCCGAAAAAGATTTACTTGCCGCCCACAGCAATCGAACCTAGGTCCGCCATGTTCGAAGCAAAGGCGTTACCATTGAGATACGCCATGCCATTAACAACCCACTTTAAACTTGAAGTTTTTGTAGTACCCGATGCCGACTGCGTGCACTCTCTGGGAAATAAAAATAGCCGATAACAAAATGCCATTGTGGCACCGTCAGTGCCAAGAGCTCAAGCTGGAAGACGCACTTTCACGCTGTCCGGGACAAAAAAAGAAACAAAAGTGTTCGGAATGAAATGGTCAGATGTTTATTTTGTTCCTAACACTTTTGTTCACGCACCCCACAGTTTGTGCACGCAACACTGATTTCCAATGACTTCGTGGTGTCTTGTCGCAGCTATAGCTGTGACTGTGCTGTGGATTAACACGAAACTGCTTAATTTTCTTTTAGCAATAAGACGTACGCAACCTTTTTAAATGCGTAGCATTTATAAGGCCAGCACCTAGCGTTTTCATACCCGTGCCTGGTATGGAGACTCGACAGTAATGTTGCAGTGTCCACAACAGTCGGTACTGACTGTGGTGCTGAAACAGTAAGAGAGGAAACTCTTGGGTCTTTTTGTCTAGTGTTGGATAAAGTACATCCGAAAAAGTACTTGAAGTACAAAGTAAGTAAGAGGTTATGTACTTCAAGTAAAGTAGTAAGTACATTGGGCACAATGTACTTCAAGTACGAGTACCTTTTCACAGAATCTCTAACAATGTTCTTTTATTCCCCATAGTTTTTACAGCGAAGGTGTTAAGGGCTAGGTTCCCCAGGATCGTGTCCGGTACGTCGACACAAACCTGCCTGGACAGCTACCGCCATCTATAAGCGACTGCGGCAAGCACACAACCAGTATGATTTCCGCCGTCGCTCGTAGATTGCGGCAACCTTTCCAGCTATCATAGAAGTATTAATAGTTGGGCGCGTTGGTGGGAATTCATCGTAGGAAACAGCGCGAAAAACGGATGACGACGAAGAAGCACACGTAAGAAGCGCAGCGCTCGTCACGTTTGTTTCTTCGTCCTCGTCTGTTTTGCGCACTGTTTCCTATGCTCTTATCAGTTTCAGTTTGGACTTAGAAGGGGTTGGTCGTGCGCCCTTTTGAGGAAAGAAGACTGGCTGCAGAAGGAGCGGCGACATACTCAGCAGCTTTGGCTTGCGGTTTAGCCTTTTGGCGGTATGGCAGCGCGAAGTGGCTCCCGTTTTGAACTGATCTTTAACCCGTGCTTGCTGTCGTTTGTGGCCAATGAAGTGTCATGCCGAATTAGTGTTTAATCGCGCAGCAAATGCAATGCGAGCTGCCCTGGCTGCCCCCTTCATAGATCCTAGCTAGAACATGCTTTAGTGGCGCCCTCTCGAGCCGTGGACACAGAGTGCGGTAGCCGTGACTGCTCGCTGAGCTCACTACCCCCGTTTCTAGTTCACGGCCACTCAAGCAACCAAGGAAGTCATGAAGGAAGTTATTTTTTGCTTGTTTTTGTCATTTTAATTTGCCTATAAATTTTAAAATAAAGCGAAATTCGAGAAAAGGAAAGTTTCATTAAGTTACTACGCTCAGTGCGCTCAGGATCGGTGCAAATTAAAAACCAGTAAAAAAGTCCTTGCAGGGCCCCTTTAACGGTTCTCCTTGAAGTCGTTTTAAACTTCGTCCTTAAGGTCGCCTTAGAGGTTGTCCTAGACGTCGTCCTAGATGTCGTCCATGGCCTCGTAACAAAAGGAGGTAAACATGACGTATGCTATCGTAATTCATAGACAACCAACAATAGTGGTTTCTGCAGCCAATTTTAATTTTTTTTACACGATGCTGCAATGTCATGGGACATTACGATGTCATGTCACACTAACGTCATGTGTCATGATGCCGTCACACGACACCGTGATGTCGGGGGGTCGCGGCGGGCGGGCCTATAAATGCTACGCATTTAGACTGCCCACTTGTTGAAGAGTTGGGCAATTCTTTGTTTCTTTTGTTTCAAAGATGGTGCCAAGGAGAAGCGGGGAGACTCCGTGAGGGAGTCCAACTCGTCACCAGCACTGTCCGGCAATTCTTCCGGGAAGCTGTCGAGCAGCGGCGGAGGTCTCGTCCAGTCTTCCTCTTCGTCGTCGTCGTCCAAGATGACATCGTCCAGTAGTTCGTCCGCCACCCGCAGGGAGTCCAGCAGGTAAGTGCACGGTCTCACGTGACGTAGACGCAATTCTCGACTGGACGTTCATCAGTCAAGATTGTCTCTGCTCAGAATTGAGACTTTTTTTTTGTTGCCTCGAGCACGCTTGCGCTCAAGTTCTTCATGAGCGTTGAGAAACTAATTGACCACAAACTAACAGTGTGATCCTCAGACGAACCATTTACTTTGTCACCACAAGCAGAGCTGATCCATGTAAGAGTAAAAAACAACTAAAAACACTAAATTTTAAAGATGTAGTTTCCATCATGTGGCATTTTATTCATTACGGAATAATGTAACCCCTAAGTCTCAAGTCTAGATGCTGTTTTCAGTCCATCCTTTTTTAATAAGTCTCGCGAAAGAGCAGACAAATCCAGCAGCTTTCTCCGTGGCTACTTCTCTGAGCACACATTTCCCCGTTAGGTTATCCGAGCGGTCCGGTCAACCCCTATTGTCGGCAGTTCGCCTCTGTTGGCTCAGTTCGTCTCTAGAAAAAACTTTCCCGTGGCACGACAAAAAAATTTCACACCGGGGAATCTAAGAACCATGTCAATGCATGGCTTGCACGTGACGCCATTGCAGCGTGCCGGTGGTCACTACTACTTGTTTTTGCCCAGAAAAACAAATTTGATTGAGCGAAAAGCATGCTGCCGAACATACGTTCAGCAGCGAGGCCCCCACGACGGCCGCCTAAGCGACGTCGAAGCTGGGCACATGTAGCGGGTGGCGTGCACGGCGTAACGAGTTCCGTGTCCCAGCTTTGGCGCGGTTGTGGAGAGTGCCACGACGGCCGCTTTTCCTCGGAGGTCGCTGAGCAAGGAGTCCGGGAGCGGGGACGGACACGACAAGGGCGCCGCCACCGACCGCAAAGGCAGCTCGCTGTCCTCCCTCCACGAGCAGGACGTCAGGCCCTCCAAGGAAGACGTCCACAAAAATGACCACTGGCTGGAGCCCGGGGACGGTGGGTTTGATCTTGTCGAAATGAGGCGTTTTTGTTGGGAGAGTCTGTTTCACCTTGCACCTGGCTGCAGCTGATGCTACGAGGCCGTGCGAGTTTCCCGTGACATTCGAGAGAAAGCGCCGTGATGTGCAGGAGGTGTAGTCGCGTGCCACGTTCACGGCTGGGTTGCCTGAAACGGCTCGTAGCGTCCACTGCGACCGGACGTATGGGAAGGCAGTGTTGCTGAGAAGTTGGGTGAAAAGTTTTTGCCTCGGGCAACTTTGGTATCAGAAGCTACTTATTGTAAACTTAAAACATCTGAACAGTGTGCTGTGGTGTCCCATTGAATCCAGAAATGGTAATCACTGGGTAATAAAAAGACATCATCTACGAGCAAATCTCTGATTTGTTCTATGAGACTGGAAAATGTTTGTCCGCCTGCCCTCACGGTTACAGTAAACATTATCGGTGACGTGCCGCTTACATACTTCAGCAGCTTTGGCGTCGAAAGCCGCTTATTGTGAGTTTTTGTCTTTACTCTTTTGACTTATTTTTAGACATAGTTTAATGTAAGAACTAAAAAAACATCTGAACACAGTGCTGTGGTGTTTCATTGAATCCAGAAATGATAATCAATGGTTATTAAAAAGACCTCATCTGCGAACAATTTGTGAATTGTTTTACGAGATTGAAAAAAATGTTCTCCTACCCTTACAGTTAGAGTAAAAATTGTGGTTGTAGTGCCTCTTACATACTTTCGTATTAATTTTACAAAGTTTGAACCAGCATGTTCAGGACGGCTGCTTGCGTACAGGAGCATAACTCTGCGATCTCGAATGTGGCGACTAGACACGGTGCTTTGCTGTTTCATTGAATCCGTAATTTACGATCACTGGTTATTAAAAAGAGCTCACCTATGAGCAATTCGTTAATCATCTTACGAGGCAGAATTTTGCCTGTCTGCGCTTACAGTTACAGTAAGGGTGAATGGACCTCTGCTTGCGAGCTTTTGTCTGGCTTTAGGCACTTGCAAGAGGGCTGCCTCACAAACGTGTACTATTATGCAGTCACATACGTTATTTGTTCATTTATTTATTTGTCTCTTTTAACTATTTTCACATACTTACTGTGCTTCGTTTCCTTTTGTGCACCATGCCGAAGGCATCATGCTGTTTTTGGGCACTTATCAAATAAATAAATAAACAGAAGCGATGTCGGACGCAGCGCCCGGAGACCACAAGCGCCGGCGCGTGGACGGGGGCAGCAGCAGCGGCGGCAGCAGCAGTGGCAAGGTGGGAGGCAGTCCCCGGGGCCGTAGCCTCGGGGGCACGCAGAGCCCCAAGGTCTCGGAACCCGAGGGGAAGTCTGAGGACCGCGGGGGAGGGGGGGACCGCCCTTCTGAGAAGTGGGCTCACCCCAAGGACTCCCACGACCCGGCCACGGGGGACAAGGGCAAGGCCAAGAAGGGCAGCCGCAAGCGGGACCACTCCGACGAGCCCCCGCTCGAGGGCAAGCGCAAGAAGGACGAGGACGCCTGTGAGTGCAGGGGGGACCACGGGCCCCGGTTGGAGTGGGTTTGGCTTTGAGCTTGAGTTCTGCTTTAAGTCTGAGTGAGTTCTGCTTTGACTTTGAACGAGTTCTGCGCATAGAGTTTGAACGAGTTCTGCGTAGGGTTGGAGTGAGTTCTGCGTATGGTTTGAGCGAGTCCTACTTTAAGTTTGAGCGAGTTCAGCTTTGCATTTGGTAGGGAGTTCTGCAATGAGTGGGAGTGAGTTCTGCTTAAAGTTTGAGTTAGTTTAGCCCACCGTAAAATCCCGAACGAGCTCCCACTAAACATTTGGTGAAAATCGTGTAAAACTGGGGGTGGGCACTTATTAGGTCAGCAATATGTAAAGATATGTCTCGTGCATTTCTCGAATGTTACAAAATTGAAGGGTGGGTTCTCATTGTGGGATGGGCGGATGCTCTGTATTTTACGGTATACTCGGGGGCAACTTTTTGTGGTAATGCAGTCCAAGCTAGGAGCGCACGTATCCTCTTTCAGATTGAGCTCCAATCAAAGCGGTGTGCATGCCCCCGAGCATAGACTTTGAGTGTAAATGCTATTGCGTTAAAATATTTTTCTGGAACGACCATGTGAGACAGGTAGTCGCTACGAAAATCATTTTTGTTACTAGAAGTCGCTGGCACCAAAGAGCTCTCGTAACCAGTTCTTTTATGTTTTAAGTAAAGGAATATAAATGACGGAATCGTTCCATGAGTCCACACACCTCTTTGTATCAAGGTGGCATATACTGTAAACGACTTAAGTTTCAAGGGCTCAAATTTTCGCGAATCGGGCCAAAGCTGAAAATTTGACATTATTCGCGGGTTCTAATTTTTGCGAAACGAGTGTAGCTTCCGTAGCGTTCACATATTGCCCGAATTGTTCGTGGGACCTATTTATCACGAATTGTATGCGATTCGCAAAATTCGCGAAAATTAGGTCCTCGCGAAAATTTAGTTGTTTACAGTATACGATCACTCAGGAATGAGAACCAGACGAGTATTTCCCGGTTTCGGTTTCAACCGAACGCATTGGGCATGTTAATCGGACTAAGGAAAACACTCCTTTTCGTATATGTGAGAGGCTCTTAACTAGTTATTGTGACCAGACTTTACAATTCACGTTTGAACTCGTCCCTCTCGAGCTCAATTCATCATAACTTACCGTCCTGCGACATCCCGGCCGTGTTGCGCCCTGCTCGTGCCACGCTGGATCTCGCGGGAGGGGGGGGGGGGGCGTGGCTAACGGAAGCAGATCTGGGATCGTTTTCACGCTTCCTTCGTTGGCAAAGCATTGCTGCTGTTGTGAACTGAGTCACTGGCTTCGCTTTCAGATTTCTGCTTATGTACGCCGGGGGTGAGTGTGCCAACTGTTTATGCCGCGATTCTCAGGTGCCTTTACGGGTGTACACTCGTAATTCCTCAGGCCCGTGCACCCTAAAACTTTTTCAAACCTCTCGCGACGAGCAAACACATTGGCAAGTCGGCACTGAGGCGACCCCAGTAGTGCGTTTCACTAGAGCGCAGGTTTTGCAATATTTGCGGTATCAAGTGTAAGTACTTACTGTTACAAATGGTTGTTTATGACATTAACAAAAAATTTCCGAGCCAAAAAAAGAAAAAAAGATGCGCGGAATAATAGGAAATTTATGAAACCGCCGAGTGGCTCCGCGGTCAGCCGATAGATGACGCCGGTGTGGTCTCCCGTCGTAAGAGATTTTAAGAGGTTTCTATGCACACAGTGCTCCATGCACCGTGAAAAATCTAATAGCTTTGACGCCAACGGTATCGGCGTAGTCGGAACAGCCGGACGAGCGCAGCATTGGGGTTTTCCCCTTTGAAGTGGGAGGCGGTGGCTGCCGCCATCCATTGTTGCGGACACTCAATGAGACGGAGGAGACAGCCATCTCGGTGAATCCGGTTCCTCGGTGCGTTGGCAGCAGACTTCTCCCTCTGCACAGTGCAAAAGCTCGACAGCTTGGAGAGCACGATGTGCGTGCGTTCTCTCGGTCGCGGGGTTTCCACTCCACTAGGGGACAACCTGGCACTGTGGGCACAGTGTCTAATGCAAATGAAGAGAGTGGAATGTGTTCTCTTAGTAGGGTTATTTGGGCCGACCTTGCGAGCGAGCGAAGGATGCGGAGCCTCGTGTGTGTGTGCATTCTTGTGGTGTGCGCGCGTCGGATTTGTGTCTGGCTTTCCTCGACAGCAACGAGACGGCGCTCCTGATGAATGCACCCAACCGGCGCGCAAAACCAGTACGACTAAGTGCGTCGAAACAGAATTGTGTGGGACCACGACCTCCCAAGTTTCCCTGGGTGCAATTTGTGTGGCAGCCGTCTAGGACTTTCCAACGCTTAACGCATATCTGTGGCCATAGTGACTTTTGCAGGTGCAACGTGAGCTACACAAGAATTGGCAGCTACCTTTATCTCCAGAATCAAACAATGCACGTAACGCAGAATTTTTAATTTGTTCGGAAGACATTAGACTGTCGTTTCAGGGAATGGAGACTACATTGACGTCTCGGTGTCATGTCACGTGATGCGGTGTCACATGGCGTCGCGTGACAATGCGCCACGTGGCATGTCGGGTGCCACCGCAACTTGGCACAGCGACACCGTGCCGCATGACCAGATGTCATGTGACGTGGTCTTGATGCAGAGTTGTGGTGTCATCTCACATTAATTTCCTGGCTTAATTTAGGGGGGAAATTGACGTCACATGACCTCAATTTGCATATGTAGACCACTTCAATCTTTCCGTTAAGTTTAGGGGAAATGTGCTCTCCGCACAATCAATGATGTGCGACGCAACATAAATTGCCGTGTAATTGTACACAAATTCGATTTCCTCGCTAAGTTTGGCGGGGAAATGTGGGGACATGCAAACAAGGTTCTGGGGGTTTTGGGGTCCTGTTAAAAAATTGTGAGTTCCTTGCCACGTCCTGCAAATCAACTCCGATGACGGCCGAGGCGCTGCCCGCTCAGTTCCGCTGCCGCACTTAAATTTAGTTGATCGACCTTGCGCACCACTAAAATCTCAATAAATTTAGCGGGAATTTAGTTTCACAAGATGCCAGTGTTGCGTGTAGTAACGTTGAAATTTCGCCGCTGAATTAAGCGAAGAATTTTCTTCACTAAATTTAGTGGGAAACGTTTCTCGTGACGTTAGTGTCGCATGACGTCACTTCCTTACCGAAGCACTCATGGGATCTGTTGCGATACCTTGCCAACAGGGATGGGCAAAATGCATGCAAATATGTATCGAAATACAAATACAAAATACTTCGTCAAAAATGTATTTAATTAGAAATCTAATTACATTTCCAAAAAAGCATTTAAGTACAAGATACAAATACAACCAAATGCATTTGGTCTCCTCCAAATACTTTTCCAAATACATTCCTCAAAATTTGCGTCAGCGACTTCAGGACACCTGCAACGGGTTTCTGGGTATCTCATTTTAATTTTGCATCGCACACTCGGGGGTTAGTGTGCGAGGCTCTAGTAACGTAATAGAAATATAATCACAAAAAAATGTAACCAGCTTTGACGTAATAGGTGAAAAAAGTACAGAGCTTGAAGCAACTTTTTTTGTCGATTACATTTTGGTATAGACCAACAAAGAACCGAGATGACCAAGACGCGCAGCACTAGCTAGAGAATCTTTTATTGTTGCAACTCGCACCAGTTACAAAAATCTGGATGACCCGCGCATTTAGAATGTTCCAGGCAAAAATATGGATGGAAATCAGGCTGGAAAGCATCACAAGTAGTCACAGGCACTTATTTAGCCAGTCTGCCTGTGAACGTTAATTTCGTCTCTATCCTTGCCCTGAACTAGCACCATAATCACAAAGTCACTAAACGCTTGTGCTTGATTGAGAGACACTGCATTCGGTGCAGAACATAGTTTTCTTCCTGCTCTGGGCAGTGACAATAAACTTGAGGGATGTATTTTTGCCCACAAAATTGTATTCTATTACGATTGTAGTTGAAATACCCACGTTTTAGTATTTAAATACACACGTCAAATACATTACCCAATTTGTAATTAGATACAAATGCAAAATACACAAAGTATGTGAAATATGTATTTAATATACTTGTATTTGAGATACTGCCCATCCCTGCTCGCCAATAATGGCTTTCATCTCGAAAGTACTTGTGCTTCAAAGTTCATGGGACGCAAAACCAACGTGATGCACGAGTGGGTCGAACCGGGGCTTCCATGCTCCTGGGAAAGTTGTTGCACTCCCGGCAATTCTCGTCAGTGCACCCTGATGCATCTTACTTGCAAGCACGCACAATGTCAGATGCTCTGGCACGAGGCCTCCGTTGGAATTGAGACTCTCAGAACAACAACGTTCGAAGACACCTACCTTTTCACACAATGTTCCAGAAACTTCGTTCTCCAGGGCCAGTTTGCCAATCGCCGCAGCTATCTTGCTCGGTGACTAACTTACCGGCGAGAGGGATTTTGAGGTCATGTGACCATCTTCATAGGGAGAAAGTACCTGGCACAGCTGGCAAATCGCCAACTGTGGCAGGTTCCCTTCATATCACTTCCAAGTCACGAGAGCAAGCTACGGGCCTTTGGCGTCCCTGCCAGGCACGCACGCTTGTGCAGCGCATGCATCGTTCGAGGCAATATGCTCGTGCTTGTAGCTTCAGTTTTGCTCACGCTTTAAGTGAAACAGGATATGGCAGCTTGAAATTTGCAAGCTGAGCAGTTGAAAGAGTCTGTGCATAATAAAACTAAATAAAACAGTGCAAAAAACAAAAAAAGAAACAGGGACGTAAAGAAGACACAGTATGAATACATAAAACGACAATAAAACAGCGCTGCGCTTGTGTGTGTCTTCCGCTTGTCCCTGTGACCTTTTTACACTCTTCTATTCATTCCCAGCTTAAATTGCTCCAACATGCGTAATCTAGGTTGGTTTGAGATGGCCGTTGCGCACGAAAACAGAGGCTTTTGCGGTTTCTCATTGTGTCTGAAAGAAAAGCGGTCTCCTAACGGCGCCTGCCCTTTGCACGTGCAGTGAAGAGCTCGAGCAAGCGCAACGGGGAGGACTCTAAGGAGAAGGAGCGGTACCGGAGGGTGAGAGAGCAGCAGCCCCTGCTGCTGGGGCTCCCTCGTGACCAGCTGGTCGCACTCTCTCCTCAGGAAGAGGACAAGCTGCGAGAGTCCCCCAAGCTGCGAGAGCGCAGGGCCGACCGGGACGACAAGAAGCAATATCCTTTCGCTCGGCTCGTCCAGGGGTCCTCGAGGCATCGTTGGTCGTTAACGGAGTCTTGACGGTGTGGCTCGCCGGAGTTCCTCACAAATGCGCTCACTCGGTCATTCCCTTTCACTCTCGGACGTGGAAAAAAAGACGCTCTCTTGCCATCACCCTCTGACGTGAAAATAAAAAAAACTCGCTCGTGCTCACTTAAAGATTAATCCTTTGACGTGCGTCGCCGTACATGTACGGCCGTCGGAGGTGTTGCTATCTGTTACATATTTGGCGAACTCTTAAAGGTATATTTACACGGTGTTTTGCTTTGTTGGGTTATTTGTAGTTTTCAAATTAGACACTCCGCTCACTCGATGCACACTTTGCACACCGACCGCTCTGGTGGTAGTGCCCATGGCAGCACCAGCCCTTCCGATTCAGACTTCCAATGCTTTTCTAAATTAAATTCTGGGGATAAGAGCTCATCATGCGACGGAAAAGCTCTGTAAGCTACCTCCGTGTACGAATCTGAAGCCTCTGGAATGTCGCGGAAGCGAATGCGCCAAAATAAAACTGAATGGCAAAAGGTGACAACTTTTTGCCTTCAATATTTTAATTTGATGTTTCTAAACTTAGCTGTGTGCAAGTACTTTACATGATCCCACTAAATAATTAAGAAAAACCCTGCGCATTGGCCCTTGCTATTTCTTTGGAAACAGAACTGAGCCACTAGGAAACATCTTTTGGGGAAACAATTCAACCATCAAAGGGTTAAATGTTTTTGTTGCTTGTAACTTCGCTGCCTTTACCTCACCTTCAGACCGGAATAGAGGGTGAATGACGTTGCTTTTTTGCTCTGTGCAGTCTACTTCAGCATTTCTGTGGGACGGAAAAACTTTTCCTGCGATTTCAGGGAAAGGTTCAGATAACTGGCATCAGCGATTTTAAGAACCAAGACAAGTGAAGTGTCGTTACATTGAAGCGTCACTTATTGAGTGGCTGTGGTAGTAACCAAGCGTGGCCACCGCCCACCCGGTGTGGTGCGACTCGTCATGCCGGACATGTATTTTCATCTGGGTTGATTTTATTGATTAATTTGATTTTAATTGATTTTAGTTAATTTTTATCTTAATCATAATTGTCTCCACACTAATGCGTGCTTCCTTAACTAATCTTACTCATCGATCGAGCAGCAGCAGTGGCAGCTCGACGTCAACGAAAAAGCGATCATCCTTCTGAAGAACAGCAACCCTGAAACAAGCGTCGACCCCCCCTTCCCCCTCCCCTCAGAGCGGCTAAGGCTGCCGTCTTTCATCATTTTCCATTCTCTCCAAGAGTGCCTGTATAAAAAGGAAGAAAAAAAAGACACGGAGACAGAGATTTCCATCACGATAAAGAACATCATTTCAAATAGTTACATCCATCGGCACTTTTTCTTTTTTTTTCTTTACGCACGCACGATTGCCGTGGTCGATTTCTCCTTTGTACAATAAATATGTTTAATTTTAAGCGTAAAGAAGGTTTGGTCTAGGTTCTCCTCAGAAGTGACCCACAAGTAGTATGGAAGAGCTCAAAAATATGCGTGGGCTTTTTTTTCTTTCGCAGTTGACGAGGCTACGGGGTTTGGTCTGCTATTGTTTTGCCACTTCACAGCAGTCGTTCCGAAACCCGCTCCAGCAGGATTGCCGCACTCGCCGGCAGCGATACACTTCTGCTGGCGTGGTGAGCCGACGGTGATAAAGATCACCATTGGCTTACCCGCACATCCAGGGCAGTGACATTCTTTAGTCTTATAGTAGGCGACAGGTTAAGAATTTACTGTAAGTTTCTCCTTCAGCATGTGCTCGATGCTTTCTGCCGGGCTTTGGCAGTGCATGCAACAAAGTGTTATCGAAGATAAAAAGCTTGCACTTGAAGCGGAGCATCTGCCGACCTCCTAACCTATCGCCAACTGTAGATGTGCACTTTGGGGCCTAACTATACTTTGTTTCGCCGTAACTGGGTAAAGAGAGAACGTCGAAGCGACAGAGGCGAAGCATGGGTTGGCCCTTGTCAACGGTAGGGGGGTGAGAGCACAACCCAAGCAGTTGGAGAAGAAGGGACTCCTTCTTTTCCCGGATTTTCTTTTTTCTGTCCGAGGAGTTCTCGTCCCTTGGAGATTAGCCTGTCGCTCAATATTCGTACGAAAGAGGCTTTTTTCTTTCCTGCCCGTGGCTTTGACGGCACTGCGTGCATCTGGTGAGGTAGGCTATAGTGGTGCGTTTCTCCGACGTGCTGGTTGGCTCTCTGGGACGGTAGTGTTTGCTGTTTGCCGAGTTACAGCGAGACCGAGGACAGCAGCAAGGTGAGTGGGGTGAGCTGCAAAACCGGTTCGCACGGCTTTCCGAGGCACTGGACAAAACTGCGTGTCCCCGAGACCGAGGCAACTTTACTGGATCCTTAGGATACACGTATGGATGGCACTTTGTTAATTGAGCTTCTGTAAGAAATATGGTTTTGAAGCACGGCCTCTAGATGGTGCTTCGTATGACTGGTGGCGGCCTTGGGATGGAGGTGGGGGTTCGCTCCTTTGACAGAGTTCCTTGATTTACAGTTGTACGCAACTTTCTGTGGCTGCGCAGTCGAAGCTATGGGCGCACGTGCGTTCGAGTACCTTGAGCGGCGATCAAAGTTGCGCACGAGCACTCTTTACGAGGTACTACTGAAAGGCCACAGGAGATTGTCCACGAGAACAGTAATGTGAATTAAAAATATGTATGTGGAACAACATGCACACACACATGAAGGTCTCAAATGCAGTCGTTTGAAACTGCCTGTGTTCTGTGCAGTGTTCTGTCTCGTTTTGTTGCTTAGGGTTAGCTCTGAAATGCATGTTTGCATCCTTGGACTTGATCGTAGTTACATTTTTGTGCATTTGGCCATTCTGGATGACCAGAAGAGGTGTTTGTCTTTCCAAGTGGCTCGGTATGTTGAAGGGGATGTTCGTTGCAGGTCCGTATACTTTTGTTGAAGTGCTTTTCGTGGACAACTTTTTATCGACAAGTTCCATCCATGCTGACATTTCGTTGAAACTCGTTTCCTCTTGCAACGTTTCTTCGTCAAAATAATTTTTTTGCTACTGCATTACTGGCTTCAATTCGTTGGAAGTAATCCGGAACTATTGCCGATGTGCGCAACCAAAAGCGTAGCTGTGGTCGGAATTTGCAATTGGCCAAAGGTTTCCCGTGACGTCTTCATTTGGATACATTTTGCTTTCATCGACGGAAATAAGAACCAAATCACACAGATCTCTAATTAAGGCCTGTTCACTCTCTTGCAACCGAGTACGACCGAGAGAGGCGAGACTTGTTAAAACCTCTTAAAATTTCTAGGACGAGAGTAGGGGGCCTGCATGTCTGTCTGTCTCAGGGTGAAGACATCCATTGTTGCACTGAATGTGCCAGCGCGTGACGCTCTCGCGCACTCGGTGCATGACTTGGGCGGTAAAATGGCGTCTATGCATTAGCCAAAGCTATGCGCTCGAGCTGAGTGACACCGGATTGCGCGCACTTCAAAAGGCATGAAAAACAATTGAGCGGAAAAATGGCCGAGATGTCACCACTCAAGCAAAAGCGCGTGTGTATGAAGGCACTCTAGACGAGAGAACACGCTGGTGCCATCTATGTGGTGACCCTGGAACTGCATTTCACAAGAGCGAAGGTTTTGCGGGATTTCCAAGGTCAAATGTGCATAATACCTATAAGAAAGGCTCGTTTATAACATTGACGAAAGTTTTTTGAGCCAATAAAGAAAGGAGAGAAATGGAAATAATGCCGGACCGCCAAGTTTTCACTGCTACCCAATAGATGGCGCCAGTGTGTCCTCGTAAGAGGTTTCGAGGAACCCAGTTTTAAGAGGTCGCAAGAGTGTGAACAGGCCTTTATGGTATTGTTATTTTTGCATATTTAAAGAAAGAAAAATTATTTTTCAATGCCGCCAAGCACCAGCACCGCATGAGGTGGCGGTGTGGAGGCTCTTGTTTTGCCGGTGTGTGGATGGCGAAATCTTGGTATTCAAGAAATGTCTTTGGAAAGTAACCTGTCATCAGGAATGGAGAGGTGGAGGAAAAATTGCTCTTTCTATAAACCAAAATGGCAGCCATATGGGGAGCTTGGTGCTACTTTCCCAGGAGTCAGTAGTGCCTTTAGTCACAGCGAGGCAAATCCTGGTTGTGATGTCTTGGACTAGAGCCAGATGAGGGCGCCACCAAAACATCTCGATCCTACCATAGAGTACCGCACATCCGCCCATACCACACTAAACGCCCATACCCAAATTCGTAAGATCTGAGAAAATATGCACAGTACATTGATATGTAAAATCGATGACCAAACAAGCACCCATCCCCCATTTTTTTGCGATTATCTCTAAATTTTGAGTGCGCGCTTGCCCGCTAGTTTATGGTAATAGCGGGGCCACCCAGGCAACTCCAATTGAGGAAAAATTAATTTACGAAGCCCTAATCCTAGGCTTCTAACCGGACCGTGTTACACACGGTGAACCCTCGCTTCACTTTTCTACGGTGGGGGAAAATGTAATATAATGTTGGGGGCCCGAGGTTGCACTAAGCCTTGGAGGAACTGCCAAAGGTTTGGCAAGCCAAGCTACCCTCAGGATGCTGGCAGCCAAGGCGATGTATGCAGAAAGAAGCTTTTAGCGGAATGTTGCAAGGTGTTTCGAAACTAGCTGTCGATGAAAATTTGGTGTCGACGAAGCAATCTGTCAATGAAATATTTTATGTACTGATAGCGTCTTATTGAACAAAGTTGAAGGGAAGTGGGGAAATGTTTGAAGGTGGACGAGCAGCCAGAAAGGAGGAACTTTTTTAAAGTTTTTCAAATATTTTTTGATGTCTACATTTCTTTTTTTTTTTACAATTATTACTGAAGAAACAACAAACAAAAAAAAATATAAGAAACAAATGTTGTGGACGACACGTCGCTGAATTAAATGGTATGAGATTTCCTTTTTGACATCTGCGAACTCAATGTAATCACTTTCCACAAAATGCAAGGAGCATAAATCAGGTAGCGTCCGCTTTCCGAGGTGCCCGTAAATGGTCTACAGGAATTGCAGCCAGCCATTGGTCCCAATCCCGTTGATCTTTCGGAAACTCTGGCCGTGTTCCAAAATTTACTCGATCTTACTCCAGGGTAAGAGTTTTGTACCTTGGCGTTCCAAAACCTACCCGCGTCCAGCGTTCTTCAATCTGTGTTGCGACGTAACACGACCCACCGGAGTAACTCGGGTTCATTTGGGTAAGATTTGGAACACAGCCATTGTCGCACAATGCCACTTCTGTTTCGGACGCGGGACATGTGAGCCAGGGGTGCTATGTTGCGCTTTTTGCACTCCCAGGAGACTAGGGAGAGGGAAGTGACGTCAACGACACAGCAAACGAAGATTGGATGTTGATTTCGTTTCCTTCTGTTAACATCCAATCTGCGTTTGCTGTGTCGTTGACGTCACTTCCCTCTTCCAAGTCTCCTGGGAGTGCAAAAAGCGCAACATAGCACCCCAGCTCTTCACGCAACATCTTGGGTGTATTCTTTTCGGAGCCGATCAAAATCCACCACGGCACTCACTACTCATCTCCAACTCCTCAATGTATGAAACAACTCATCATGGAGCACAGAACAACGAGCGGAACATACATAACTGCAAAAGAATCCCACGGCGAACAGTTCCCATACGCCGCATGTCGTCTGCTACCGGGAAGGAGAAAAAAAAAAAAAAAAAAAACACACGGTCGGGTGTAGCCACGTGACTTCCGCCACACACTCTTCTCTCCACTTCTCCGACCTCCGTCGGGTTTCGGTTTCGGTTTCGAGCAGTTGCGTCTTTTGTCTTTATTAAAAAAATACGCTACTCTGTTGCAAAATATTGATTGGGTAGTCCTCCGACACCGTAATGAAGCGCCTGGAATAAATTAGAAAAATTTTTTGGGGGGTGTCAGTGTCCCTTTAAAAATATATTTTTGGCAGCATTTTGTTTCAGCTGTTGAAGTTTCGAAATGGTATTCGCTAAAACTTCCGACCTAAATCAGTTGGTGTATTGGCATTTGCTCGCTAACAATGAAGTCATGGAATTCATTCAAGGAGTGTGAATGCGCTTTTTTAGTATTTAAGGTTACACTCGCGGCTCGCCTCAACGCCTCAACATTATGCCGCCATTTCTGACAGCAAGTTTCGATTTCGTCTGGAAAGTGATAAATTAACTTCAGCTTTTTAATAAAAAAAATTGCTTCTTCAGTCTTTTTTTTTGTGATTAATACCTGAGTGTAGAAATATTATGTTGGAAGAAGCTACGAATCTCACATGTTAATATTTAAAAGTATTTGTTGTAGCACCAATCTGATCCAATCCATCCAGCCTGCGAGCCGAGCCAGGCCAGAGCCTCTGGCCAGGCCATGCGTGTTTCGGTGTTCGTTCTTCGTTGACATGTCTCGCTGTTCGTAAGCTTGAGATTCCTTCATGCTAATCATCATTTGCACACTCGAAGATAGTCATCATTCTTCCGGAATTTTGTAAATCATAAATTTCACCGTACGTTATGAACAAGCTCGGAAAACCTGCAGTTCGTTCGAGGTACACCTGCAAGCATTCCACTGGACACAATTCCCGAACCTCTTCGAATGCTGGGAAGAAGAGGGTGGGAAGGGGTTTAGATGCCCCAGAAGTCTTTCTGAGGCCACTGAGCCCAAGCTCCCAACCCGCGGATTGTTTACGGATGTGGCATGTTGAAAGCAGGCACAAGTCTGACGTCCTGCCTGCTGAGGCAAGGGCTAATAGCATAGCTAGCTTGCTAGTAAGCATCTTGAGGCTAAGATCCTTGTTAGGACCCCACGACTGCAGGAGGGTTGTCACCGTTTCAACCCTCCAAGTTGTGGGGTATCGGGGTTTGGGGGGGTTAGAATTAAACACTCCCTTCATAAGGCGCACAACTGATGGGTGTTCCCCTAGAGGGCAACCGTCAAAGTTATGCAAGATCTGAGACAAGGCAGAACGGTAACACCCTATAGTGCGATACGCCAGGCCCTCCTTAAAGAGGCTAGCGAGGAAGTTGAGCACCTGTGTTAAAGTGGGAGAAAAGGGATCAACAGTCCTTGAATGGCACCAGCGTTCCCACCTGCGCCAGCAAGAGGTGTAGGTGAGCTGTGTTCCCCGCCTCCATGATGCCTCAATGAGGTGTGCAGCCTGCTCCGAAAGTTGGCTATGAGTTTGCTGGAGTTGGTCAGTCTCCATGCTGCTAGTGTCAGGCTCCCCGTGCTGAGCATTGGATGTACCTGCCCGTCGTGGCTGCGCAGTAGGTCGTGTGATTGGGGAAGACGACGCGGTTCCTCGTATGAGTGGTGCAGCAGCGAGGCATACCATGGCTGAGATGGCCAAACTGGAGCTACTAGAATGAGCGGACTGTTGGAGCTCTGCAACTTGGCAATGCATCTGCTCACAAGGCTGAACGGTGGGAAGGCATAGAGGCCCTGACCCGTCCAGTCCTGGCTGAGAGCATCCACTGCTGCCGCCTGAGGATCCGGCTTCCAGCTGTAGTAGTGCCTCACCTGGTGGTTGGAGAAGTCTGCAAAAAGGTCCGTGTGCACGGGGCCCCACAGACAGTTGATCCTGCTGAATGTGAACGGGCACAGCTTCCAACTGCTGGCATCCATCACTCTCCTGGATGCTTGGTCTGCATCCGTGTTCATGTGCCCCGGAATATGTTGCGCCCTGACTGATATTCCCCTCGCCCAACACCACGACCATAGCTCGTGGGCTATCCTGGTGAGTTGTGGAGAGCAGGTGCTGCCCCTCCTGTTGATGGCCGCTACTGCTGCTGTGTTGTCTAGCTCGAGGAGGATGGAGCCCCGAGACACATTCTTTGCCAGCGCCTGAAGGGCCAGGAAGGCTGCCATCAGCTCCAGGGCATTGATGTGCCAAGTGGATTGGAGTGGTGTCCAGTGATGCCCGATCGTCCACCCCTCCGAGCATGCTCCCCACCCCTTCAGCGAGCTGTCCGACTGTATCGTCTGTACTACTGGGGGTGTCTTGATCTGGCCCCTTGGGGTCTTCCTCAGTGCTCGGATCCACCACGCTAAGTCCTGCCGCGTGTCCCTGGATAGTGTAAGAGTGGTCGTGTATGTACCTCTCTGTAGGGCCCGTCTCAAATCTGTTTGAAGGTTCCTGATATAAAAGGAACCCTCCGGCAGTACCATTAGGCATGCATTCAGTTGTCCCGCCAAGCTTGCGACTTGGCGGGCCGAGATCACCGGTTGCTCTAGCCTCTGCTGTAGGTGGTCTAACAGGTTGGCGAGTTTCTCTCCAGGGAGCTCGAGTGTCAATCGTCTCGAGTCTATCGATAGTCCCAGAAACAACAAGTCCCGGGCTGGTGTCAGTACCGACTTCTCCAAGTTTACGGCAAAACCCAGGTTTTGTAGGAGGTTCACGATTAGATGTCCCTGGTTTGCGAGTAGGGAGGGGGATTGGTCCATGACAAGGATATCGTCCAAGAACATGACAATGCGAAGTCCCTTGGACCGGAGATAGGCCGCGACTGGTTTCAGTAGTTTTGTGAAAACTCTCGGTGCCGATCTGAGGCCAAATGGCAGCACGTTCCAACGGTAGACCCTGTCCCCCTCTCGGAAGCCGAGCCAGGGGCGGTCCTGGTGGCAGATTGGGACAGACAGGTATGCGTCCTTCAGGTCGATACGTATCATGGAGTCGCCCTGCTGGATAAGATCCCTCACAGAGTGCCACCCCTCCATCTTGAAGTGGTTGTGTTGCACCGACTCGTTTAGTTGTCGGAGATCTAGAATTGGGCGCATCTTGTTGTCCTTCTTTGGTACCATGAAGAAGGGGGAGAGGAACTTCACTTCGGAGGGTGGTACCCGAGAGACCGCTCCCTTTCTGACCAGCTCGGACACTGCCTCCCGGACCTGATTTGACTGCCCTCGGGTCGGCACGTTGTGCAACCCTTGAATCGCTGGTACCTGTGCAAACTCCAGCTTGTACCCCTGTGTTGTCTGAAGGACCCAAGCATCGTGGGTGAGTAACCTCCAAGCTTCGCGGCAATATGCCAGTCGGCCCGCGGGCGGCAGTGCTAAGAGGTGCGGGCTTACCGTTGCCTCGATGTCCCTGGCGGGGGTAGGCCCCCCTCGTGTAGCCTCGGGAAGGGGGCCCCCCGTGAAAGGGCTGCCGGCCCACACTCCGGCTCTGGGCACTGGTCCCTGGGGCAGCCGAGCTGCGGGACCTCTTGGCTGCTGGCTCCGCGGCGGGAGGGGGCGGTTGGCGGGCTTCCCGGAGGACCTTGATGGTCTCGTTCCGCGTTCGCAGCTGCCCCAGGAAGCCCTCTCCAAACAGCAGTGGGGATCCCTCGTCCCCGCCGTCATGGGCCACCATCTGGCGGAGGTCTGGGGCCACTCGTGCAATCACCCCCTCCCGGCGCTCGCGGGAGAGCGACGCGAAGAGCCGCCCGAGATGGGCGGTAGCTGCCCCCACGTGGTCAGCCACCGTCTTTCTATCAATGGCCTCCTCCGTGAGGCCAATCTCTAATAGGCCAACCAGTGGCCCCATAGCAGCGGCCACTCCGTCTTGGCTTTCTCGGAGTGCCTGGTCCCGGGCAGCGACGTTGGCGGGCCCTTCCGAGCCACCCTTTGGACGGCGGCTCCTCTCCTTCGCCAGGGCCTTCATTTCCGGATTTAGCTCCGGCACTGTGGCGAAGGGGAGCCGCGGTCGCGGGAAGCTCGTCAGGGCCGCCCTGCACCGCTCCGCGCGCCCTTCGGGGCCCCAGTGCTCTTTGAGGAAGTCGAGGAGGGCAGGGTCCACCTCCCGGGGGCGGCCCTCCGTCGGTCTCCCCAACCAGGCATGGGGCTCGTCAGCGGGACGCAAAGGGTCCAGGTCTGGCGAGTTGCTCCGCTCACTATGTCGGAGTTCGACATCCTCCGTGGCTAACGGAGGGAGGCGGTTGGTGAGCACCGCTACCGAAGTAGCGATGTTCGCCACCGTTCGTTGGAGCTCCACGATCTCGGCGGTTGACATCTGAGAAGCAGTTGTGAACTTGATAGTAAGTGCTTCCATAGGCTTCGTATAATTCCCGCTCTAACTTCAGGTAAGTACCATTCGTCAGAACTGGTAATTATGCCGCCATTTCTGACAGCAAGTTTCGATTTCGTCTGGAAAGTGATAAATTAACTTCAGCTTTTTAATAAAAAAAATTGCTTCTTCAGTCTTTTTTTTTGTGATTAATACCTGAGTGTAGAAATATTATGTTGGAAGAAGCTACGAATCTCACATGTTAATATTTAAAAGTATTCGTTGTAGCACCAATCTGATCCAATCCATCCAGCCTGCGAGCCGAGCCAGGCCAGAGCCTCTGGCCAGGCCATGCGTGTTTCGGTGTTCGTTCTTCGTTGACATGTCTCGCTGTTCGTAAGCTTGAGATTCCTTCATGCTAATCATCATTTGCACACTCGAAGATAGTCATCATTCTTCCGGAATTTTGTAAATCATAAATTTCACCGTACGTTATGAACAAGCTCGGAAAACACGTAAGTTGCCCAACGATCCTCTGCTCTGACCGCTCCGACCTCGAAACCGAGGCCGCAACTTTTCTCTGGTTTTCCTGCCTCCAAAGGTTTTTCAGCTTTTGCAAGGACTTCCGAAGTCAAGCTTATGGAGCAGAAGAATGATCATGAAATACCACGAGCCCGAATACCTTCAGGTAATGATTCCTAAGTTGCAATCGACAACTTTCTCGGGTTGTAGTTTCGCTTTAAGGTGGCTTTTCAAACGCTTCGTTTTCAGTATTTAAAACCACCGCTCCCGGTTTACGACGGCCTGGTCAACGTACAGCTGAAAGGCTACGATTTCACCGTGCTGGAAAATAACGCCAAGAAAGTCGCCAAAATCGCCGCTCTTTTGGGAATTCGAGTCTCAGAATGGTAAGCGTGGGTTCTACCCTATCCGCCGTTCCTACTGCGCAAAGGAGTGCAGGGTTACACGTGCTATTCAGCAGTATTTGTACATCGTTTCACCTTAAGCCCGAACGCAATCAGGGGCTTGGACACACAAAAGTCTGGGTCGGGGTGTCGGCTGAGTTCGGACTTGTGGAACGAAGTGTAGAATGAGGTGTGCGTATTGTATACATTTGATGTTGGCCGTTTTTTTTTTTTTTTTTTTTTCTCTCGCTTGTTGCATTTAAAATACATTCATAAATGAAAATAATTTGTGCATGGTTATTGATGTTCATCTCCTTTAAATAGCTGGGCTACCCCGCTGGAGTCCTTCGCAGCGTCGACTTACAAACCTCAGAGCACAACAGTGGAAGACACATACAAACTGAATGTTTATGAACGCAATGTACAGGTGAGCAATTCTTTTGTTGTGACTTGACCATCTGTAGTATAAGAGTTGCACACAAAAGCCACAGTGTTCATTGTTTGGTGTATGCGGGTGGATGTTTTTGCGTGTTTGGTCGTTTTTCATTTGGCCTGGTGAAAACGTTTAGTGGGAGGCTCTGTAATCTCTATTAGTGAGGAGATTGATTGAGATGTAAAGGGTGCTCTGTCCAGCTTGTTTTCCTGAAAGCTCGGCATTTACCCAACACAAGGCCCTTTGCACTGGTTTCTTTATGCCATCTTTGATCGAGCGCAGGGCACAAATTGGATATGAAGTACTGCGTCAGCGTTCGGCTGGGTCTTGTGTTCCGTTTGTGCTTCACTGATTGAACACAAGCTCTAGCCAAATGCTGACAGAGTGTTTGGCGATGTCAGCCGACCACTGCATCGGAAATGCAAACAAATAACTCGTATTGTTGACCTCGTGGGTTTAGTTCTCAACCTTACCGCTAGAAGCACAATGGTTAGACCTCCTCTCCAATGGTGAACCCCCTTGTGCTGTGTCAGTGGCCCAAGTCATACTATTAATTATTGGACCCAATTTTAATGTGGGGTCTGCCACAAAACCTTCAGTGAGAGTGTGGATCTAAAATCGATACAGCAATTTGGGATGGTTCCTCCAAATTTCTCGACCACGGTTTGCTACGGAAACCGAGACCGGTATCTGCAGCTGTGCTTACTGGACACACATTCTTAACTCTTACGTAGAATTGTTGAAACTGCAAATGGGCAGAAGTTTGAAAGGTACCTTAGTGTTGCTCACTCTGATGGTTATACTACGCCATTTCAGCGTGACTAGGAAATGGGCGAAGACCCAGCCCCTGTGAGCCAATTAGAGTGACAGAGTGCAGCATGTGACCGCCCTCTATAATCAGAATTGTGCACAAATGATACATTGTCACATGTCTCATTCCAACCCTCCTCTTTGCCTTTGCCACGTTATGCTGGAATAGAATGTAGAAGCAAGTAACATTCAAAATTAAGTGTGTAACTTAGTCAATTTCGCTGCCATCCCCATAAAATTGATGCAATCGGATATACTGCATCATTCGCGGCAGTCATACTTGTCCGAGTTTACTCCGTAAAATGGTGCCAACTTATTTGCTTGTTTTGTTTATTTGCTTATTTATTGATGATGCCTAGCAGCAGTAGCAGCAACAATACATCGTAACACCGACGAGAAAATAAAATAAAACATTCTAACATTATGCACATAACAATACCGAACAGTGTAAAAACCCACATGTCCTACGACAGCTCCGACATCACAGTTTTCAGAACTATTTAAATACTTTGACGTATCTATTGCAGACGACAAAAATGCTCTTAAGAAAGTATTCCATTCGAAAAAGAGGCAAGAGTTGAAGCGTTTACTGACATAAAACGGTTCTATTGAGCTTGAAGAACAAAAAGGCACACCAAAGCCTACAATGGACACTAGACTTGGGCATGACTGATACTGTGCCGTTCATGACTGCAGGTGTCGCTATTGTCTGGTGTTGTGGCGCCCATCTTCCTCGAAGCAGTGCAGTCTTCGCTCGCCGAAGGTGTCAGGCTGAGCGTGCACCCCCATCTACCAGAGCACGAAGAGATCCGTTACGTGCCCGACTTGGAGCTGGAAGAGCTGCAGAGGCAGTTAGACGAGATTGTGAATCCTCCTGCCTCCAAACACATCAAGAAAGGCTTTTAGACTGATGCACAGACCACACTGACACTGTGCAAGTGTATTTGTTGCATTACATAAAATGAAATCGACCATTTCATTGTAAAATGTCTCGCTAAGTTGTGTGTCTGTCAGGAGGCTCCAGAGCCATAGTTTCTGAAAAAAGACGCCTCTGACATAAATTAACCTGGGGGTAATTTAGTCAGATAAAGTAGATGAAAACTACATCTGCATTTTTGCAGTTTTTCTCGTTTTCTTTTAGGTTTGAAAATGAGGTGTTGAAATGACTGAAGCAAAATGGTATATTGACGAGTTCCATTAGTGCACTTTAGTATCAGACCTTTCTTCATGCACATGTTAAATGCAAGTGTCAGTGATCATAATTCTATGATGTCTGGCACTTTCTTTCCTTTTGTATTTGCATTACAGGCAACAAAACATGCATTCCTTGATTTTTTTTTAGTGTTTCTTTTTATATACACATTTGACGATTTGGTTGCTTATAGATAAAATGCTGTGATTTTGATCTTTTTCTCTAAATTTATTCTGGTATCAATATTTTTTGGCGCTTGTTTTTAGTGCCGGGCAAGATATTAGGTTTTATCAGGGCTAATGGTATAAAACGATATCATCTCGACTTTCTTTTCTCCACAAACATTGTTACTGACTGTTCTAGTGTCAGCTAAGCAGGTGATCCTGGACAAGGAGAGTAAGCTTCATGAATTAACACTGCACTTAGAAAATACATTTGTACATCTTTAAAACTACAAGCAGAAATAGTGACCAGGTTGTCATTGTCGCAACCGAGATGAAAGTCGGCGTACGAAGAAAACTTCGCATAAATACTACATACCTGGCTCTATTTGGTGCTTTTTCAGCTGAGGATGTCGCGCTGGCTTGACGGGCTATACTCTTATAGGCCGGTTCTCACATGCAGCGAAGCGCTGATGTAGCGCTCCTCACGTGCCATCAGCTGCTTATCGTATGCCATGAGCAACAGTTTTGACGGTGCGATACAAAGCTGGTGAACGCTGCCGTCAGCACGCGCTTAGCGCGAGGTTAGTGCTATGCTTGTAGCGCTCCGCTGCATGTGTGAACGGGCCTTATGATGTATTGCAGGAAAGGCTACAAGCGCGAGCTCCTTGCTCAAAGGTACATCTCGGCGGCACATGCTCTCGTGCGTTAAGAGCAGCTCCCAACGCTATGAGCTCGTGCTTCTAGCCTTCTCTGCGGTACAACATAAGGTGAAACGTAGTATAGTTAATACGCGAGACGAGGTGGTGAGGGTCTGCATTAGTGGCTCAGTGGCACGACTCGCAGATGAGATGTTTGTCGTCTCTTTCATCAAGAACTTCAAAATCGTCAAATCCATTCACGTGATCTTCAGTGGTATTTTTTCTGCCCATGCTGATTGGCACCCAAATATAGTCTTGTTCACCAAATGAACTGTCATTTTTTGTTTTTTGATGCTTGAAGAAAACGGGGCGTTGAAGAAAAAGTGAGTAAACAGGCAAGCTGGTTGATGTTACACATTTCTTTAAAGGGTCGCGAGAAAGCTTTGCCAAAATAGTAGGGTGGCGGCAAGTGTGATTAGACAGAACCAGAATCTTGTGCACCTCAGGAAATCAGTTTATTATCACGCCTGCCACATGCTTCCGTGCCGTGGCTACCGAGCACCGTGGCGCTTGCGCCGCTCGCGGCAACATTCACTGCCTCTCACCAGCGCGTCGAGCTTCGCCGCTTTGCGCCGGAGTGTTGGGAGCAGCGTCTGACCGGGGGGAGGGGAGGGAGGAGAAAAAAGCGAAGGAAGCGCCTGGCTTAGCGCGGTAGACACGCAAATTATGCTCAGGATTATTACAGGTCGACCTTTGCTTAGCTTATAGGTTGATCTCCAATTTAAGAAAAATATTTAAGAAAGAACAAAACGCTGGTCTATATTTGGATACATACGGTGGTCTCGGTAGTTCCCGTGCAGCTGTCGATCGCTAGAGCAGCGATCTTAGACTTTGGTTCCAACGCCGCTAGAGAACAGTGTCACTTTTAAGGAACAAGTGTTGCATAATGTTTTTGGCTGGTTGTGTTTGCAGTTTATGTCACTAGGGTCCAGCGTTTGCTAGGTTCATAATACTTGGAGGATGCGTTTTTATTGATAGTCGTGTTAGTGGATATGCTGGTTCTTGCATTTTATAGGAATTTCATTTACAGGCTAAATAAACAAGTGTAAAATGGGGAGGAAAGACAGGCTTTATCTGAACTGAAATTTTTGCTCTAGGGTTCATTTTTCAGCCATATATATATATATATATATATATATATATATATATATATATATATATATATATATATTTATTGTAAATGGAACCTACTCTGATCGGAGCCTTGTTTCTGAAAAGAAAGCTGTGTGTTCCTTTTGCGCTCTATCCTTATCACGAAAGGTAATAAGTATTATGCTCCAGTATCGGAGAGGAACCCTCAGTCATTATCATGGATAAACT
Source organism: Ixodes scapularis (assembly GCF_016920785.2). Classification (NCBI taxonomy): domain Eukaryota; kingdom Metazoa; phylum Arthropoda; class Arachnida; order Ixodida; family Ixodidae; genus Ixodes; species Ixodes scapularis. Next base: position 31,347,240 of record NW_024609839.1, read on the forward strand.
TACTTGGCGATGTGATCCCTTTTTTTTAAGTGATTTGCCAACAGATGTTGGCATTTGCTCCAAAAGCGGCAGTGGCAGCTCCAAACCAATAATATACAAGGTGTTTCTGCGAAAGGTTTCAAAAATCCCTAAAACTTTGCTATTGGAGATAGAAACCTTGCGGGACCAAGTGGTGGACGTCAAGGATACTAAAAACATACTAATGGACCTTTTCCGAGAAGCGTTCTGCGCACGCGCGAGCGCCCGATGCCAAGCGGCAGAAGTCTGAACGAAAAATCGAGGAAATTCGGAATGAGCCTGTGGATAAGCGAGTAGAACACGTAATTGCAGCATATATATAATTGGGTTACACAAAAAAAGAAAGTGGACGGAAGGAAAAACACAACGATTGGGTGGACGCCACGGATGCCCATTTTTAAGCTCGCGTTGGGCACGCGCCGCAGCGCGGAGAGCGAAGAAACTGGTAGCGTAGCTCCCGGTATCGATTGGTAGCGCAGGTAGGTCACCTCCTCGATTTTTAGTTCGTGCAGACACCGCCTGGTGCGTCGGTATGTGGAAAAGGTCCATTAGCAAAATAATTACCTAAAATTTTCTAAATCGTTTTTTTTTTAATTAGTGGAAATAAACGTATAAGAATAATTTTTATTCCCATCGATTATGATGGGGGGCCTGAGGAAAGCTGCAGCGCGGTGTGCAAGTAGACTAGCCTTCGGGCCCTTACATTGAGAAACTTGCGAGGCATAATCGAAAATCACTAGATCAACTGTTGTAAGAAAGATATTCGCTCTTTCTTGCGTGAGTTGAAACGTGGTGGCGCCAGTGTGCAAATAGCCCCCAATGACTTCCTGTTCTGGACTAGACGGCGGGTTTTGCAGTATTTGCGAAGTCAAATACGCAGGCCGCGTGGAAATGGCCGCTTATAACACTGTCAGACTTCATTCACTATTATTATAAAATAACGATAAGTAAAAAATTAGGAAATGTACGTAAACCGGAAGTGTGCCGGGGCTAAACAGTAGGTGGCCCCACTGAGTTTGTTGCCAAACAAAAAAGTGGCGAATAACGCAGAGGCAGCATTTTACGGCATTCGGAAAAAGTGCTCAGTTTGGACGCGTTTGTAGGTTTCGGTTTCTTATTTGAGATACCTATTTGCGTCCGGGGTCATGCTCCCCGGTGGTCGCGACACGAAGCCACCGCCTCGCCTGAGCCTTCCTCGTAGCATGGAGGGAAGTATATGGCGCACGTATGTTGCACGTCTCGTTGCGCGGAGATGGACTCCGATAAGAAATCGAAACTTAGAAACGCGTTCAAATCACTGATGGCGCATAGCTGCTCTTCAAACAAGGCGCAAGTGAAGCCAGCGGAAGTTCGATGTTTGTCCCGGAAGTCAGGCGTGTGCTGGGCTTCCTAGTGCATTCAGACGATATTTCGGTTCATGCTTTTTTCTATCTTTGATTGAGTTATAATACTCCCGTTCCGAATTAAACCCATAGAATAAGGCATTTGAACGTGGGACATACGGACACTTGATCAACTAGACTCTCCAAATTTTCACATCGAATGGCTTCCCAGGAGACTTCTTTCTTGGGTCCGCATGCGCTGTTACTCCGCAACGCGCAGGCTCTCTTGGGATGACAAGAAAAAATCTAGCGCCCTAACTGCTGTTCGGTTCAGCACTCGGAAGAGTTGAAAAGCATGTCAAGCGCTTACTTCCGGGACAAGCCGCTTACTTCCGGTTGCTTCATACCTGCTTGCTCAATGCGCCGTCCAGGTTGTTTTCACATGACGTCAATCCGCCATTTCGTTGTTAGTCTGTTTTGTCAAAGAAATTTACTAATATGAAGGATTACATAGCAACCTGTCAAGGAGTTGTCAGCGTGGCAAGACTTATAAGCTTCTGTGCTCTACGGATTTAAGGGGTCATGTAAATCCTTGGAATGCTCGCCTTCGGAACACACCAAACAGCTAAAAACAACTAAATGGGGGACAAAATTACGTCAGTGAAAACACCCTATAGTGGAGATCAGTGGCCCAAACAAAGTGTTTTTACGGAACGCCGTAAAATGCTGTTCCTGCCCTATATCTTTCTAAAAAGAGTTGATTCAGTGGTTTTCGATTATGCTTAAGGCTGCGGTCCCACGGCAGCCATCTTGAACAAGGCGTTAGTTCAACCAAGAGATGGCGACACGCACCCGTGGGGTGGCCGAAACACCGGTTGCTCGTGATGGTGCTCGAGCACCATCACGTTCCCCTCGTGGCCTTGCTCGCGCCGCTGCCAGCTGTGCTCAGCTAGCTCAAGTAGCGTGGCCCAGCAAACGGATGTATGCGTGAATTTCAGGCTGGGTATAAATTGTTTCCTGATATAGGGAGATGCGGTTCGGCGGTTGTAACGGGCTTTCGCAATAATTGTTACCAAGGAGAAATCAAATGTTGATTGACGTGTCAATATTCTATCAATGAAAATTTCCTCTGCAGGAATGCACGCTCAGTAGACTCAATCTTTCAAGACACCAGTGGAAGCGGACGTCAAGTAAACTGCTCTCGATTTACGGTACTTAACTCACCATTTTAATGACGACTAAAATAACGTCACGAAATATTGTGTTTCACGGGGTCCGGAAGATGTTGTAAAGGTTGTTACATTATAGGGGGGGGGGGGGGGGGGGGGGGGGGGGGGGTTCCTAGAAACTTTCTGCAAAGACTCGAAGTCTTCCTTGAGTCCAACGCCATCATGAACAGAAACTGAAAACGATCCACTATTCAGTCGGTGAATGGCGAAACGTAGGGTGCCTCAAGCGAAACGTATCCGCATCTGCGGAGTCATGGTCGATGCGTACTCTAAGTGGCTGGAAGTTTACACGATGCGTGCCACGACGTCCAAACACGTCATTGACGTTCTATGGTCTCTTTTACCTACTTTTGCCCTACCGAAAATACTTTTCTCTGATAACGCTATAAATTTCGCTTCAAATAAAAAAAAAAACATGTTTTTGAAGAAGAAAAAAAACAAAAAAAAAAAAAAAAACGGCACGAGGCATCAGATTAGTGCACCATAGCATCCTGCAACTAACGGGCAAGCAGAACAGATGGTGTGCGAAACGGAAAAAATGCCTTTTTGAAGCTTACGGAAAGAGCAGTTCAGTGAAGAATCGCCAGGTTCTTGTTCCAGCAGCACGCGACGGTCTCAAATTGCACGGTTTAAAACACCCGCCGAAGCAATATTCGGCGGACGAAGAGCCACACCCTTCGATCTCATGATACTATGGCCTACGAACGAAGATCGAGAGATTCCCACATCGGGAGTAATGGCAGTTTATTCGGTCGGACAACTCGTCTACGTGAGGAAGTTCAGCGGAAGTCGAACCTTCCATGTAAAACTTGAGTAGAAAAGGCTCTATGTTGGTTGACCATGCAGAAGGTGTCATCCCTCTGAATACGTTGGATATCAATGCCCATGAGTGTAAATATAACTAAATCACAAAACTCCATTTGTGTATTGTGCAATTGCCCTTATATTTGATAGTAGAAGCCATGGTGGTGATTTGTACCTTTCATACCAGGCTCCTATTTCTTATTTTTCGCCTCATACTCCTTTGCGGTTTAAGTATGCTTCAAGAATCTTTTGGAACGGGGACACTTTACGTCAACGAGGCCATTTGTTCCAAGTAGTCAATCAGAGAACGCTGCTGGAAATCCGCCCCTCATATTAACGAATAAACCGCACTTCTGCACAGTGCAGTTTTCCTGTTCCACGTACAGTTGTAAAGCAGCATCCTCATTGATTCTACCATATTCTGCTGCGGGTGAAGAAAGTCTTCGGCTACACGATACTTGAAACAAGTCTGGCACCGTACGTTGTGGTTAGACACCCACTAATGTCGTCGTCCTTATAGAGCCTCATCATTTAATCATTACCTCGTCACCTCATATTGCTCTTCATCAACAGTAAGTACAATAGGCTGCCGCAATATTACAATCAAAGAATTGAAAAATTGAGTCGTTCAGTCCTTCAACAAATTTATTATTTATATAATGTTATTACGTTACATTACCTCGAGACGATCGACGGCCGAGTGCATGGTCTAGCGCGCACCAGCTTGGAGCACTTGGAGCGAAAGCTCGCGCTGCAGAAGCCACCCCGCCCCTGCCCGTTTCGATCTGGATGAGCTTCGTACCGGCGTGCGGTCGTGTATCCCTACTGCGTGCTGCACGTTAAAGACCACAGGTTTGCGGTTGTACCGCACTGGCTAAATTGCTCATCTACAGCTGAGACACCAGACGCCCACTAAGGCAGACTAACTTCGGGCTGTATAAACATACACACAACAGTTTGCAATTAGACGCATAATAACAAAGAACACAGCTTGCCGCCTCTTTTCTTTGGATGCCTTTTTTAAACCAGCGAAAGCTCGCGCGTTCTCTCTTTTGAGACGGTTAGAACGGTCGCACATAAAACCCGCGTTTCTCCTACCCGACCGCTTCCTCCTCTCATTATGTGTAGTTGGTTATAACTAAATAAGCTATAATAATGGTGTATTATTCGTATTTAGTTTCAGTTTCAGTCAGGGAAAATGAATTTCGCGGGAACTAGAGCCAATAAATGAGCGGCGCTTAGAGTATCGGCACTCTCTTCCCCGAGAGTGTCGTGAACGCCGCCATTTTGGTGCTTGTGCAGAGCAGGTGCAACTGCCGATCGTCATGATCCAAAAGTGCGGCATCCTCAACATTAGATTCGGTGTTAGGAAGCTCATGTAATGTTGCTTTGCTTTGTCGCAAACGGTTTAAAGTGGAGGACGGAAAAGCGTTTCTTGTGATTTCAGATAAAGCTTCAAGTAACTGGCAACCATGATTTTAAGCCACAATATGGCCAAGTGTCACTACTCTAAAGCGTAGCTTATTTAATGACATTATTCATGCTCTTTTTCAACAATCTTGTAATACCCTGGAGGGACTATGACGTAAGCCCCGTGGATTCCACAAGACACTACCTTTTGACACCTGCCTCTTCCTCATTGTTCCCACATGTGCCAGTAAATTAGCTACAGTTCAGAGTAACGACACTTGGCCATATTGTGGCTTAAAATCATGGTTGCCAGTTATCTGATGCTTCACCTAAAATCACAGGAAACGCTTTTCCGTCCCCCACAAATGTTTAAACAACCCGCGACAGAGCATTGCAATATTGCATCAGCTTCCTAGTACCGCATCTAATGCTGAGGAAGTCGTACTTTTGGATCATGACGATCGGCCGTTGCGTTTTCTCTGAACAAGACCCAAAATGGCGGCGCCCAAAAGAATTTTGGGGATACTTTAAAGCTCATTTAGTGACTCTAGGCATGAAATGAAGTCGGGTGTATTCTGTTCCTCTTCGTCTTTATCGTTTATTGATTTCAATCATATCGAATAATGAACACATTACATCACGCTACGCTTGTGTAATTATTTGTCTTAGATTTGTTAACCTGACTCAGTGTTAAACCATTCATTTACCGATAGTAAATCTTCCAATATATTTTTTTAATGTGAACGTAAAAAGACACGAAGATTGATGATGATACAGACGCCAACGCCGCCCTCGGAAATTTTTTGAACATTAGAAATCAGCAGTTTGTCTGCCTTCCGCCAAGTAGCGCAACAGAACACCCAAACAGTTTTTAATTGTTTTTAAAATTATCTAAGCTCTACACCTATTAAAAAACCAAAGCAAGATCATTGCGACAATTTAATACATTGCAACGTATATTCATTCCAAACAAGAAATGTTATCTGATGCCAATAAATCTGTTTGATGTCTAAAAATGATATGCGTCAAAAACAGGTAAGTTTGAAGGGCTCCTGAAGCGTTATGACTTTGAAAATGAAAAAAAAGCCATCGTCCACCTCTTGGGCAACCATTGTAGCTCTAAATGTTATAAAGGATTTTATCATAGTTTAATTAGTTCCTCAACGGCATTTGAAGTACCAGGACTCGAAGCACCAAAAAGTGCTACGTTTGATATAAAATATCTAAACAAAAAAATTTTACACAACATTAAATTTTTTGTCTGCATATTGCCAATTATAAGCACAACATCTGTAGCTTATTTCATTGTCCTAGCACTTGTCATTAAAAACATATTTGTGCTGAAAAATGTCAATTTTAGGGCAATATTTGGAGGGATGAAAAAAACAAAGTAGTGCAAATACCAAAAAAGTGTATCGTTACATTCTGCTCCGACATCATCTTAACAAAACTGATATATTGGAACCGTGTTATCTTTAATGGATAGTTCATAAAACATGAACTAGCGGAGCAAGTGAGGGTCCGCGACATCATATTCGCAAAGCTACAAATGCACATGAACAGTAAAAACCAACACACACATAATATTAAATGAAAGAGGATTGCATTGCCTTTCGAATGACATCAATCCCACAAAACAGTGTTTAAAAGGAGATGAGTAATGACCTGCCAAAAAGTATGTGAACTGCCACATTCAGTGGGACCGAGGCCTTAACAAGTTTCTCAGTTTAACCATATGTTTATTATTACTCAATCAAAAATTAATGAATAAAATTTAGGTAATTACCTTGCTAATTAGTCTGTTTTGCAATCCTCGACGTCCATCAAGGCTGGTAGTTCGTTATCACAAAAAGCTTCTTTTTATTTCGAGCACCATATTTGTAGGGATTCTAAAACGCTTTCGCGGAAACTAGCAGAAACACCCCATACTCTTTTCATTGCAAACGCCACCAGCGGTGCTCCAGTCTTTGACATCGCGGAGAACTTTCGGTTCATAAAAATAATGAACAAAGCCCACTTAAACGCCGCTGCTTGAAATGTCGATGAAACGTTGAGCCACCAATTCTTCAGGTGAACGCCAAAAGCTGCTTGGACAGCTTTTTTCCTCAGCCCCCACCATGCTTATACATGGTAAATAAAGCTATTATTATTATTATAATTATTCCAAGGGTACAGAGGCGCAGTGCTTCGTCGTCGCAAGGTATGTGTTTTATCAAGCCGCCCGACTGCGATACTTGCGTTCGACAAAATCTGCCTTTTTCCTGCGGCGCTGCGCTTTCCCATCTTGAATGTCGTCACTTCTGGTATGCGTCAAAACATCGTTTTGGTCTCTCCACGCCGCTGGAAAGTGTTCACGAAAAATGTATGATTGTCACACATTCTTCTTTTCCGTCACCTAAATTTTCTCGCATATTCCAGGTTGAAATGTCTTGTTATTTTTTCCTTCCGCATACCAGATATGAAACCCACGTGACTGAGAACACCAGTCACGTGGTTTCACGCAGACGTTTCACCTATGCCCAAGATGGCCGATTCGTAACTTCCGGTAGCAGCACCTTCGCTGCAGCAACCAAGCGAGGATGCACGATTCAGCAAGTTGTCATAGATATCAGTGGTAGTTAGCTACAGTCGAATGTAAATTGTTATGTAGATAATAAAAAACGAGCCCGTTAAATTGGCCAGAGCGTTGAATTGACTAAATGCTTGCGCCATCTAGTAGAGATAGCCAGATGGCGCAAGAGGCCGCCCAACTCAAGGTTATTGCAGCCTCCTGGAGCATCTACTTAATTATTTATTTTTGTACGTAGAGCCCCACTTCACCGAGAGGTGGCAATAGTATCCCTGCCGCCGCAAAAAAGCGCGATCACAGCGGGTACTTAATTTATGGTGTTACAAATTCGAAATAAATGCAAATCGCTTTCATATTGAAAATATTTATTTTTATTCGAATTGCAGGGCTCCAAGAGCGAGACTTATCGGCTCGCGTAAACAATCTGCGCGTAGCAGGAGATTGTTTATGCGAGCAGGAGATTGTTTATACATTTCTGTAGTAGGAGATTGTTCATACATTTCTGTCAGATTTGTGTGGATTGCGACGCTAGCGGTGGTGAGATGAAATAATAAATATTTATTTTACCGAACACCGTTTCCGGAGTCGGTAGTGGTGATCAGAGTGTCGAACCGGAACCGAACCGAACCGAAAACCGTAACCGAACCGTTCTTTTTAGCCGAACCGGAACTGAACCGAACCGAAATCTTCGGCGCCATCTTTAACTGAACCGGAAAAAAATATAACGGTAACCGGCTCAAAACGGTTGACGGTATTTTTTTTTTTTTAATTACAAAATGAGTGTTTGAAAAGTAAAAATTGGCAGCTGTATTTCTATGTAGTGATCAAATTGTCAAATACCGAATTCCAATGTCTGAGAAATTGTAGGTTTTCGTGGCGCTTTTGTATTGACACTACGATGAATCGTGTGTCACGTGATCACGTGACGTCATAGAGTCAAGACATGCTGCCAAATAATGTCGCGTCACGTGGCCCCGTGGCGTACACTCTTAGAAAAAAGGGTCAGTATAGTCCTCCCTAAAGGGAGGAACGCTCTTGACACATATGTTCCTTCAGAAAGGGAGAAACTTTCGTCCCTTAAGCAGGGGAGGAAAAGTTCCTCCGTCGACTGCATCTCATTATGGCGGCCACGAATCGAGCAAATCGAGCTCGGTAAGGCTTAACGAGAACACTAAGTCTATCGCACGAAGCGAGAGGAGCAGGAAATAAAAACGTAACACGAGCTTTCCGCGAACTGTATTTATTTCCGAAGTTTCTTTACCCCTGCAGGTAAAGAAACTTACGTTTCGAAAGCATGCAGTCACTCAGTCTTCTCATCGTCAGCACTGCGATGTTCAACGGAGACAACCGGCACTCAGTTCGCGCACTTTATGTCCTACCTTTGCTATTCCTCGAGCCACAATTCCTTCGTCAACCGTAGCGTCAACCGCACATCACGGAGGAGTGAAAATCATTCGCCCGCAAAACCAAAAGCCGCTCTCAAAAAAAAGCAAATCCGAAGCAACCTCTTGGCTTATCTCAGCACGGTAACACGAAATTATGGCGTAGCCGCGTAGCGTAAAAGGATGTTAAATCGCTTGCCACCAGATGACAGGGTCAAGCAGAGTAATCGCACGTAGCTAGGCCAGGTGGCGCTAGGTACCGCCCAATTCATGTTTTACAAAAAAATATTTTTATTTTCTCACGCCACAATTGCGTTTCCTTTTCTTCGGAATCTCTAACACATGTAGACACGTTGCGCACACTACAAACATCAGGTCAACATATATTGAACGCATACACAGGCATCGCACATACAAACATCAATACAACAGCACACTACCCCGATCACTACTAGCGAGCCCTGCGTTTCCGTCTTTTATAGTGGTCGTTTTGAACGTGCGGAATTTTTCGGTGACTCCCTAAGCAAAAAAAAAAAATATTCCGAACATGTTCATTTTTTTCCAGCAATGTCATACATCTGAGGCTATTCTTAATGGCTAAGGGGATGAATCTCTTATTAAAAAGAAGACGCTCAATCATGCCATAATTATTTGAAAGCCAATAAATCGAGCCGCTCCAATGTGGTTCCAAGCCATGAGTTTGTTTTCCCGCATGGCCCTTCGTAGCCAGTATTTATATTGTAGTGTTCGTTTTTCTATTTGTGCTGTTCGCGCAAAGCTGCAATTGCCGTCTTGAATTAATCTCTGTAGAGCGGATATCCACTCAGCTGGAAGTGATGCTTCACGGGCACAGAAATCGCTTTTCGATCAACTTGAATGCAGTCAAAGCCGCGACTTCCGACAACTGCTAAGTGTACGGAGCTGCGCCGTTGCGAGCTCGAAAACTTCTAGCGCTCATCCCAGCGCGCCACTTAGAGGCCAGTCTGGGCCAGTTTCTACAGGCACCGTAATATATTTAAACAGTAAAATAAAGGATAGCGTTTTTTTTTTCGATTTTGCCTGTCTTTTTTTTTTTATACTAAACTTCCATTATAAATATACGTACTTTCCGTCATACTTTCGTAGTGTTGTCTTTTCCCCAGAGCGCAATCGCTCTCGGGGACCGACAGTCACATTGGCCACTGTACGATAGGAGCTTACCGTACAGACCAGCGTTCCAACATGACTATCCACACGTCGATCGACTGCACCTAATCCCTCAAGTGGTTTTAAACTCTTTAATGTAAAGCGGAATGTCATCCTGCGACACCCCGGCCCCTCCGATAACGGCCCGACCAGCGGCATCAATGCCCGACAGTTTACGTCATCTCATCTTGTTGTTACACCACTGATACGCGAACACACGGTCACATCGGCGATAATTCCAGTCTTCTGTTCACAACCCACAACACTGCCATCACGATGTCGCTGACACGAAGAAATACAGAACCACGTTGACGATGTTGCTGACACGCAGAAGAATCACGTTGAACGCCGGTTGGCACTCGGCACGGAAGGCACCCAGGCAGCCGGCAGGAAAACCTGCCTTCCTTGGACGCAGTTCCCGCGATTTCCATAACGTCGAAAACGTCGACACAGTTCCTCGTGGCTTCGCTGCTGTAGTTCCGCGTGCGTCCCGCAAATTGGAGACGGCCGTCCACGGCCGTCTTACCTAGAGCACTATATAGCTCCTACGGAGCAGAGTAGCGCAATCCTTTGAACCCCGTGTTTTGCCGACAACATGGCCGAAAGAGCGGCTCGGCGCGAGTCACGTGGTACTGAGGGTTCCAGGAGGCGGCCCGCCCTATGGGAGAATACATGGAGATTGACACAACACGGCTGATTAAAAAATGAACGGCGAGTTCACACTTTTCAAAACTAGTCTGTCGTGAAGGTAGTAAAGCACTAAACATTTTATCAAAGTTTTAATAATATCGGATGCGTGTGCAAATTTTGAGAAGGCAATTTCCAAGGCAATGGCGTTTGAAGCAGACGATTTTTGCTCGCAGCGGAGATGGGCTTTTCGGGTTGGCCGGAGCGGGTCACGTGAATGGTGTGACGTCGCCGTGTCGTCTGCTGCATGATGCCCCTCAGGCAATTTAAAAAAAAAAGTCACGTCCTTGCGGGGCACAAAACTTAGCGCAAATTATTCTAAAATGTTCCATTATTATGTCAAAAACGATTGTAGTTCCGTACATCCCCACAATACTGAAGAAACAACGATTTTCTCACGTTCTCCATGCATTTCCGACCGCAGTTGGAACCTCCGGGCGTTCGCCGCTAGTCGCCGAGAGGCGGCGTTCTAGATTGCGCTACTCTGCTCCGAAGGAGCTATATAGTGCTCTAGTCTTACCCAGTGTATGTAGCACTGCTGGCACTGCTCCGGAACTTCGCTGTTTCTAGCGGCTTCGTTAGCTCATTTGATAAAATTAGTGGTAAAAACGTCAATGCAACCGAAATGTTCTGCACGTTTGGACTAGAAGACGGAATTACAGGCGGCCTTCGCTGCCGCTGAAGCTCAATCAACTCAACATTAATTTATTAAACAACGTGCGCGATGTGCTCGAAAAACGAAACCGAAAGAAGATGGGTCGGGAGGGCGAAAACTTTCTCCGGTCTGCCTGGAGGAGGAAAACGTCTCGGAGAATAATAAGGACTTTAATTTTCCTTTCATCGGTCTGGGTTTGTTTATGTGTGTTTTGGTAAACAAAAAAAAAAAAAAAAAAAAACTTTACAAAAAAAAACAAAAAACAAAAAAAAAACCCACTTTCCTGGGGATCGAACCGTTGACCACTTGGTCAGTAGCGCGATGTTCTACCCCTGCGCCAACTGAACAAGGAGGAACTCGCCCTCCTCCTTTCATCTGAACTGCCGTTCCTCCCTTCTCTGGGCAACTTGTCCGCAACAAGGAGGAACAGTCGCTTTTGCTACCTTTCTCCTCCCTTTTTTCTTAGAGTGTAGTCTCGTGACTCACCGCGTCAAATTCAAGAAGTTAGGGCGAGGGAAAGGAAGGCCCGGGAGGAGGAAGCAGGCAGAACGCTGGTAAGAGGAGGAGGTTTCTTCCCCTCTTCTCCAACGTTTCGTGGGCCTCTTCTTCCCCGGCCTTTTTTTCCCTCGCCCTACATTTTTGAATTGCAACGGAATATAGATGTATAAGCGCTGTTGACACCGTGACGTCACATGCCATCACGACTTCTCACCGCGGTCACGTGACACTGTGACTTGCTCGATTGCCATGAGCCCGAGTCGAGTGCTTGGGTTCTTGACAATCAGCATCGCCCGACGTAAACATTCGTGTTAGCTCGTGTTCAATCAACGATGAGAATAGCCGAACTCTAACAATGTCTGAAGCTCAACCCACGCTTTATTCTTTGCCAGCCCCAGCGCATGACTAGCGCGAGCGTCTTATCAAGTAGATAAGTGCACACGGCTCGGTGTCCCTGTGACGTCATTCCTGAAGGATATAAGAACAGGCGGTTCTTGGCAATAAATGTTTTTTTGGGTGCGATCAGCTCGTACCGAGCTCGCTCGCCTGCGTCATTTCAATGAACACTGGGGGTGTACAATTAGCGTCAGATCACATCGCCGCTTGTTCTAATGGCGAGTTGACGAGGAGAAAGCTGTTTCTTTCCTTTATTTTTTCTACGTCTACCGTTGAGCGGAGAGGAAAACTAATGTGTGTTTTTGCAAGCTATCAACGTCAGCGATTACCTCTTAGCGGTATTTACTGAAAGTACAAAAATTGTTGCATGAACAATTTTACACGTGCACATCGTTGAGGCACCCAAACATATTTCCATTGTTGCTGAACTGTTTGAAAAAGTTGTTCCCGAGAATAGGAGCATTGAAAGGACTAAATGTGGCTTATTAATCTGACACGATATTAATAGAAGTACAAGTGTGTACGGCAGGGATACCTGAAAAGAAAAATTCTGGTGGGCTTTGAGAGATAGCCGAACGTCGGCAGCCACTCAAAGTCTCGCAGTTTTGTTTAAACTTCATCGTTTTTGGGTGCAAAATAAAAGAAATGGAGAATTACTGCTAACAAATGACACAAATATATTTGTCGAATTGGCACCCCCAAACGGAGGGGGGAGTCCCTCAGAAATAAAAATTATTCTCCGTAGGAGCATCGTCAAATGAAAAAAAAAGAAAAAAAGGGGGGGGGGGGGGAGTTAAAACATACTCAGTTGTAAAGGTTCTTCTGCTCCGCATCTTCGGCACAGAGCAGACGGCGTGATCCTGCAAAACTACTTAGTTTGCAAAATCACTCGTTTGCAAATCACGGCGCTGCTCCAAGCAAGAATAATTTGTGTTTCTGAATACATGGGTTGCACTGAGCGCGAACCTTCTGCAGCGTGCATTTTGCCCCACGTGATTTGATTTTCTCGGCAAAAAGAAATCTCTGACCACTAGCATATGGTGTGATGATGTTCAGTTTTCTGTTGAAATGTGATGTTCTCAACAGAATACTCCGTTTCACTTCAAGTGTAAGCGTAGCAGAAGCTAAAAGTGCGTGCTTCGAGCTTTCAGCGTCCAAGCACGCGCGCTCCTGCACTGCAAGGGGTCAGGACCACGTGCTCGCGCTTGTAGCATCGGCTGCATGTTGACTTGAAGGGGCCATGCAAGAAGCGTTTCTGGCCATTTTCTTTTTAAATTTGAATTGCTTTCGCTTGAATTAGTGGCTGGGACTCTAGCAACACATTAAACCTAAAAAAAAACAACAACAAGGAATCTGGTTGTATTTTGAACATAATAGGTAAGAGAGGTTCAGAATTTTGAGCACATTTTCTTTTGTAGATGACGCCCTTGGTCTGAACTAGAGCCAGTCTTAACCAATAGAGAACCGAAACGACCAGAGCGTGCAACAACCATGCCGGATCTTCCTATGTGTTGTAAATTAACATCCAGTTATGAAGATGTGAACGCCCCACCAATTTACGGGTGTTCCAAGCAAATATTTGAGTGAGAGTACCGTGCCTGAAAGGATCAGAAGGGATCCCTTGCGCCTAGTCAGCTAGTCCTACCTTTAGAATTCTACGTCGTCATTATCCGACGTTCTAAACCAATGTCGTCACTGAGCGCTCGTATTTGACACTTATTGGTGTCAAAACATATTGATTATATGCACTGTAATTAATTTCTAAGTACAAGACAACAGCAGGATTCAACTTTTAATATTGTGACGCAAATTTATACCAATTAAGCGTATTTTATGTGACCCACTAGACCGATAACCTTTAGATTCAAATAAAATATATGCGACTGAGGTAAAAAAAAAAGATATTGAGTCATATATGTTTATCTAGCTTTTCATTTACTGTTTTATCGAAATTGAATAACGCAGTTTATTTTTGGTACCTGAAAGTAAAAGTGAACTCTACTAATGATAAAAAGCTATATAGCTACTCGCTTCACTCTAGAAATAGTGCCTATTGCCAAAAGAACGCGGAAAGTATATTCTTGGTTTAGCGGTTCAAACCGGTTCGAACCGTTGTTTTTTGCTTGCCGGAACCGGAACTGAACCGAAAGCCGTGAACCCGAACCGGAACCGAACCGATAAAAATTTCGGTTCGACACTCTGGGCCCGTTTGCTCGAGGCGCTAACCGCGGCTAAAGTTAGCCGCAGCACCTAGGAGAGGGATTTTTTAATCACGTGACTGGTTCGATAGGGCGGGGAAACATGGCGGTGTCCCTGTGAGTGAGAGCCGCTCGCTTTGGAACTAATATGGCGTTGTAGCTGCAATATCGGGCGTGTTAGTCAGCAACGAATGGTACAGGAGTCCTTCACTTTGCCTTACCTCACTGCTCGCAAAGCATCAGCAATGGCCTCGCCGGATTTTTCTGGGTTGTCTTTCGATTCTGGCCATTCCTAAGCCTAAATGAACGCGACAATTGTCGACATGGCAACGTCTTCGGAAAGTGGATTGCCTTGACTCAATCGGCCGGGTATTGATAGCACACAAAAGCAGACAGCGTCCCAATAAACCTTTTTTTGAATTACCCAAGCATCGAAAAAAAAAAATTGGGTTGTGTGTGTGTTTATACAGCCTAGAACTTGGTCTGCCTCACAGGGGCGACGAGTCTCCCAGCTGTAGATGAGAAATTTAGCCAGTGCGGTACAACCGCTAGCCTGGGGTCTTTAACGTGCATCACTCAGTAGTGATACACGACCGCACGCCGGTACGATGCTCATCCATATCGAAACGGGCAGGGGTGGGGCTCGAACCCAGGATACCTGGGTTCTGCAGCGCGAGCTTTCGCTCCACGTGCTCCGAGCTGGTGCACGTGTGCGCTAGACCACTCGACCACCGATCCCCCGACCCAAGCATCGAGGAGAACGCTGGAAGTGTAATTCTACGGCTCGCGCTCGCTGGCCTTCCCCTTATAAAATATTCCAAGTAAATAATCATAATAAGGCTTTGACGAACGCGCTTGCAAAACAAAATTTGTTTTAGATTTTTTGCTTTAGAACAATTACTACTGCAGACGCCAGCACGTGCAACGCGTGTAACTACACTCTATTCCGTTTCACCTTATGTTGTACCGCAGCGAAGGCTAGAAGCGCGAGCTCATAGCGTTGGCAGCTGCCTTTGGTGCACGAGAGCTTGTGCCACCGAGGTGTGCCATAGAGCAAGGAGCTCGCGCTCGTAGCCTTTCCTGCGGTACAACGTAAGGTGAAACAGAGTATCGTAGCATGCACCTCGGTGCTTGGGGGGAGGCTGTCTGCTTTTGTCTGCTATCAATACCCGGCCGATTAAGTCAAGGCAATCCGCTTTCCAACGACGTTGCCATGCCGACAATTATAGCGTTCATATAGGCTTAGGAATGGCCAGAATCGAAAGACTATTTAAAAAATGCGGCGAGGTCATTGCTCATGCTTTGCAAGTTAAGTGAGGTAAGGCAAAGCAAAAGCCTTCTGCACCATTCGTTGCTGACTAGCGCGCCCGATATAGCAGCTACAATAACGACATATCAGTTCCAAAGCGAGCGGCGCTCACCAACGTTGGCGCTCACTGATCGGGGCACCGCCATGCTTCCCCGCATCCCTACCGAGCCAGTCACGTGATTTCAAAATCCCTCTCCTAGGTACTGCGGCTAACTTTAGTTGCGGTTAGTGCTTCGAGCAAACGGGCCCTGGTGGTGATGCTATGTGAACGTTTGAGAACACGGGGTTACCGAGATATAAATTAGGGATCAGGGGCCCTGAGTTGAACTAGGTCGCTGGTGGGACACTCGGCGAGGAAGCGCCGTTCGCCGCGGCGCTGGCCAAACGCGGCGGTCGGCGATCTCGCCGAGTCTCCGACTTAATGATACGATTTATTCCCAGTTTTAAGTAAATGGTGGTGACCGAGACGGCAGCGCGGAGTAAGCTACCTGCTCGGTGGACCAATCGTCTACCTTCCGCCACGTGATCACGTTCCCGCCCATAGCCAGGCGTGGAGAGCGTGATCAGGTGGTGGCGAAAGGTATACGCGGCTGATTGGCCCGGCGAGTGCGTAGCTTCCCCTGCACTGTCAGCTATGGGGTGAATGGACTATAGCCGGTTTGACGCTCTCCGGGTTACATACATTCCAGAGCAGCAGCGCGACAATTATGCTCAATCAAAGTGTGCATAATTACTCAGCGCTTCAAATAAAAATAAAATAAAAAAACACGTAACATTAATTTGTACCACAAACAATTTGAACAGTATACGGTTCAATATTCAAAGCATTGGATCCTAAACGAAAATGTATGCATAAAGTATGCACGAAGATGCATGGTGTGCATGAATGAAGTCCTTGGAGTTTGGCTGATGCGCAAACATTGAAAACGTGGCAGACGAGGGCATCGCGTGTTTTTTTAACCTACTTTCACGGCTTCGTTTTTTGGGCGTTAGGCGCTGTGAATATCTGATTTGCTCGAGAAGGCTGGAGAGCGAACCTGCCGCCACAGCTTTCTGTTCTAGCCGCTAGGTGTCGTCGATATCGCTGGAGTTGCCAATACAGGACGTTTCACCTGCTACTAAGAATAATCTTTAAAAAAAGGAGTCACTTGAAATACAAAAAAAAAAAAAAAAATTAATCCAGGACAACGTTATTGAACGCGGTGCGTTGGCCCCCAGCGCACTGTTTACAAACCCGCGTTTGCCCTCACCAATTAAGTGTGAACAATGCGCCTGCGCAGAAGCCTGACTGTGTGATGTCCAGCGTCTGCGCATGCGCCGACGACAGCGCCACCGCAATAGCGTGACGTCAGAGCCGCTCGTTGGTCTATACACGTTTGCAAGTCCGGCTTCAGGGCGCTGCCATCTTGCTCGCTGGGGTGCGCTTAGACGCGTCCTAATCCGATCACGAAGCTTGCTAAGGCGTATTATGGCCGCGCCCGAGCGCACCCCACTGGGCAAGATGGCGGCGCCCTGAGACCGGACTCGCAAACGTGTATAGATATCAAATAGGGAGCCCTTTGGTACGACCACGGCAACGTAGCACGACCAAATTTCGTTTGGAGAATCAAGAGTTGACCAGAAATTTCTGTTACAGTTAGCTTATGAATTATGCATTAATTTTTAAAAATGGAAATAAAACAATAAGTAACAGTGTTTTGGAAAGTTTAGCAACCTTGTAAACGAAACCCACTATTGATTCGATTTTCCAATGTAAATTTTACCATTTAAAAGTTCTTTTTTTTTTTTTTCGAATATAGCGCAGTATTGATTATAGCTGCTCCGGTGTAAATATTTTATGTAGCCGCTAAAAATACACCGGTTTTATATTTAGGCTCTCCAAATTTATCTATATTCCATATGTAGCTGCTTTCAAATTCATTTCAATAGTGCACGCTCTAGATTTAACATTTACAGATTTCCCAAAGTGCTCTATATTTTATATTTCTAAGTTCTCTTAAAGTGCTCCTGATTTTATACGTGTAGAATTACCCAGAGTGCACGCACCACATTTTATAGTCATACGGTTATTTGTCCTTCTCATATGCAAAGGCTCTTTCTCAAAGGCAAAGACAACATCCTTGCAGTTGGTGTTGAGAACAGCGCTGACGGAGCGTACACTGTTAGCAAAAATAACACGCCCAGACGTGTAAACCGTTGTCCCATAGCGGACACGTCGAAACGTGTTCGTTTTACACGAGGCCATCTGTGGTTTTCGTCTACACATGAGGTGCTGTGTAAACTTAACAAGCTACACCGTGCCTGCCTTCCGCAAAACCGTTTCGAGCGTGTTCCTTATGAAACATGGCGGCCAGCGGCCGAGAACAGGCGAGAGACGAGCCCAGCGAGCCGCGCGCCTTTCAGCCGAATTGAAAGCACACAGGGCGCGTTAGTTCTCGTTCGATGTCTTTTATACACAGTAAAGTCTCCAAGCGGCGGACGTAGCTACTTGCAAAGGTACGTACGTGCGTTGTCGGCGGTCGGCGGCGTCGGTAGCTTCAACAAGCCGCTAGACAAAAAAAAAAAAAAAAAAAAAAAAGAATGCCGAATTTACATGGATAAATAACTTGAGCAAACTATTTAGAATCGAGCGGTAAATTGCGCCACCTATCGAGATTTCTAGCAGCCTGTTAATACTGCGAACGACCACGACTCAAAGCAACCCTACATATACCGCAGGCAACACAGCACACAGAAACACAGCACCGACATGTACACAAACACAACAACCGACACTACGCCCGAAACTTCCTACTCGATATACATTTCTCCCCGCGGCGCATATAAGCTTGACATGTGCGGGTGAGCTCTTTGGTCGCTGACCATTACAGATTTATAGAAGAATACACAAAACACGGCGCAATGGACAGCCGTGTGGTAGAACTGTTTGTATTTAAAAAGTATGGAGGCAAAATCTATAATGTTAGTCCGTTGTAATAAATAACGATATGTTAACAATAAATCTTAAACCGGTCATGAAAAAGTTCAAATTTTTGTTATTTTCTTGCTTGACCAGTGTTATGAGCAGTCCGACTAGCTTGAATCAGATAGGAAAACAAATTATTGGGATTTTGTCATTACGTATACAATAATAAATGAAAATGATCCTTGCGCAAAGCATTTTTTATATATTTTTGTGAAGGACATCCGGACATCCGCCCAACACTTCACTTCCGCTAGTTGCAGCAGTTGCAGCAGTTGCAGTACGGGAGCAGACGCCTTCACTTTTGGGGCGTTTTGATGCAGTTTGTTGTCGTATGTCGTGTCGGTGTCGAGAAGAGCGGTGGGGCTTGGGAGTTTGTGACCGGTGTTATTCGTGAACACTGGTATGGGGCGCTGATGCGTCTTTTTTTTTATACTGCCACCACCCCGAACTTTGAAGATACACGGGCCCGTAGCAGTGCATTATGCTGAATCGCGAGCTCCTTCTCTGTTGACGTCGCTTTCCTGGTACCACTCGTGGATACTGCAAGCGTTTAAACAGTGTGCACCCGTCTCGCCTACATCCCCGGTGACGTACTCGACCTGTTGAAACTTATTGCTTTCGTCATTTTAGAGTACGCAAGGCAATTATCTCGTTGGTCTGGTTTCGGTTATAAAAGCAAGGCAAAACGCTCGTAGTTCCCGCCCTCAGTACACGTTGGACATCTTCCACACTTTGACACCGGATAACTGAATGAGCGAGGATTTACATTCACTTCCGAGGTTACTCTTGCCGCTTCCTCACCGTTGAGCAGCAGGATGAGCTGGCGACAAGCCGCGGATGAAAGGCTTGAGCATCAACAGCCCAAGCGCACTATACCGATGCGGGCGACGCGGGTTTCTGTCAACCGGGAGGCCAGCACAAACCGTGACCGTTCCAGCTCTTCGTCATGACACGGTGTTGCAGAAACAGGGTAATATACAGCTACACGGATCACCGAAGCAAACGACTGCTATCTTAAATCTTGGCTTGTGATTGCGCCTTTGTAGTAGTTCATCTTATTCGTTTTGCTGGAGAGACGCAAACGACAGGCATAACAAAATCGCTTGCATATTCCGCATATCTCACAAAAGCATTTACCCCGTCACCTTGCGAAAAGCGCGAAACACGGAGTCCGCACCGTCCTAAGCTTCCCGTTTTTTACCTGCTTTAGAGCAGTTTGTACCTGCTAGTAGATATGCCTACTGAAACTGAAACAGGGCAGTGCCAGAGAGAAAGAGACAAAGTTGAGAAAGCTTGCTCGCTCTCCAATTTCTCAACTCTCAAGTGATTGTACCATAATAAATGCACCAACACGTCTTCCAAAATGAAGAAAGAGCACTACGTTCACAACATAAGAAGTGGTCTCAGTACATGCATCTGTGGGCAGGTAGGAAACCTTGCCTTAATTTATTCACGCCGCATGATTGGCGCAACAAACTCGTTGCAGGACCGAATCATCTACTCGAGCGGTGTACGTCGCTATGCAAACGCAGTCCAACACGAAGCATAGAAAACGGCAGATTTAAGACAACAATCCGGAGTTCATTATTCAATTAAAAGAACGTAATTTTGATGAAAACGCCCGCTGCTTCTTACTCACGGTATGTGTCGGGATACTTCCACAGTTTGAAACGGAGCGAAGGAAGATTTACTTTTAAAAACGCTCGCTGCGTCCTCCCGGACCAGCTGGACCGGATCAGGTGACGACGACGGGACTGTACCCGTTGAACCTCCACCACGCAACAAACAATTTGCGCTCCGTGTTAAAAGCGTGGTTCAAACAGACCCGGAATACAAAGCAGCGCACCACACACGACGAATGTTTCAGCTCTTTTTCGCATCACCGGGTTGCACCAAACAGAACGAGATCGCCGAAGTCAACGCCGCGCTGTCGTGAACATTGGCTTGTGGTTGCGAACTCGTGGACCCTGTGACTCCCTTCGCTTTCAAAGCACACACGACGATTACGAATGCTACTTTCCGTCGTCCAGTAACATCACAGGGGCACTTCTCTGGTCACGTCTTCACTATGTGCTCGCAAACTCCGAAGCTCTATGCGAAGCTTCTCGCGTCCCGTCAAACCAAAACAGTAGCGGCGCCATGCGTACTTGCCAGATTTTCTCCGGTCAAACAAAAACAACGAAAGCCAACCGGCGCTTGCTTCCAGCGTACATCGGCGTTGCGCTTGCGCCGTGGCCAGATCGCTTGCAGTTGAAGGTTGAAGCAAAAACGAAACCAACTGCAATGTCACGTGTTCACATCGAGGACACGCTTTTTATATCCATTTTAACTGTTTGGAACGAATAATTAGACCCATGACTTTATTTGTGGCGTCTAAGAAATTGTTATCAGGACCCCTAAACTAAATACAAACATGGGCGACATGAGGGAAGCCGCATTGCCATCGACCAGAAGATGGCGGCGAGCACGGTAAGCGCGGGTTTCGCCAACGTCCTGCGACATGGCGCAATTGCTTTTGGTGCATATCTGTCTCCGAGACATGTTTCTTTCCGCGGCATTTGTCTCGACGGTCCTTTCTAGGTGTGTCCCCAAGCATTCCGGTGCTTCGATAGCCGGCAATGCCGCGGTCGTCGCCGGGGGCGATGCGTGTTATCGAGGTCGGCTACACGGTTATGCGTGTATGACCGAACCAAAACACGTTTTTTACAACCTCGCATGATTTCTGAACGAATTATCCGTTACTCATCGTGTAAATTTATGGTAATTTGTGTAAATAGCGTGTTTTTCACCCCAAATATTCGCCAAATACACGGGACTTGCTAACAGTGTACTAGAGTTCAGGAAGCGCTACGAGCGCACGCTCACCGGCTCACAACAGCATGGCGGCTATGTTTAAAGGGGCGGCACAACGATATTAAATGGGAATGTTTTTCACTTTACACGAGCTTACAAGCAGTATAGTGGGACACAAGCATATTCGCACGCAACGTCACTGAACAAGAAACTTTTTTGTTGCGGTGTCATTTCAAGGACAAAAGCGAGTGTTTTTCTTTCAATCTCTCCTTCGCAAAACTTAATGACGCAGCTCGAGGTCGCAGTGGTGACATAGTGGCGGATTCAGAGGTGGGGGGGGGGGGGGGGGGGGGGGGAAGGTTTCGAATGTCCTGATTCCCCTCTTGAATTCTGCTTGTGTGAAAAGTTAGGGCGGGGAAACGGGTGGTGCACGAAAGCAGCCGATGTCAAAACCCCGTGTCAAATGCCCCGCGGCAAACACCCCGCCCTTTTCGCCCCGCTTTCAAGAGCCCCATTTTGAGAAGCCCGTGACGCATATCCCTCGTGCTTGTGTAACGTGAGCACGCGAGCTTGTGTAACGTAATCATGCCACACCCGAGACTCAAGTAAAAAATAACTGGGCAGAGTTTTCCGTTCTTCAGGCGTGCGCACACATTCACGTCTTGTGACGTTAAGAGTGAAAACAAACAGAAAAGATCAGTCACTGGCAAAACGTTTAAAGACGGCTTTTATCAAGCGTTGAACAAAAGTTTTCGTCGGCTCTGAAGCACGCGCCGATTCCCAGTTCCGGCGAAGTGGGTTCTGTCAATAAAGCTGTTAGCCCTTGGCTCATGGCGCCATACTTCTCACAACACCAAGCACCGGTTCCATTCTAAAAATATTTGTGTCCATCTATGTAGATAAAGTCTATAGACGTTTTACACAAGCGCCAGTTTGTAGCCGCCATTCATGACCTTCTCTTATCTTTCCGAGATGCCGAGCCACTAAAGCGGGCGTTGATGAGCGTCCATAAAGGCCAATGCTGTGGAGAAGGACACAGTACAACCTAAAATGGCAATAACCTGCCCTGCTGCGTTGATGATGAAGTGAAGGAAATGTGGAGGAAACCAAAACTGAAGGTCCTTTATGTCGGCGCCCATGCACAGCTGCTGCAAAGCGTCTATAATTCTGAGTCTGAGTTTCCTCTATGAGAACAGAGTGCATCACTGAAGAGACCTTTTGGAGACCCTCAACATGTTACGTTAAGACATGGAACAATGCTGGTCGAAGCGCGAAGAGGAACATGGGGCGGTGAGGACGGGTTTTTTGCAGACTTGTACCGTACGCATTACAAGTAATCAAATTACTTGTAATCGATTACTTTTTAGAGTAATTTTGTAATCAGTTGATTACCTTTATTAGGCAGTAATCACAAGAGTAATCTGATTACTTTTTGAAGTAATAAAATTACTTGTAACCGTTACAATTTGTCCACGGGACCGCCCCCCCGGCACACGCCTTTTTTTATAAAATGACAAAATTAAAATTTGCTTTTTTTTTTTCGAACGGAAAAAAGAAAGATTTTGCGGAGCTGTAGGAAACGGGAGTCAAAGAAAGAATAGAAACACTTAAGGACAAGGACAGAGAGCACAGTTCTTTCAACTAGCAACACACATTTACTGGTGTCTCCTTCAATAGTGCTATCTTCTTCCTAACGTTTGAGACTAAAGAGGAAGATGCGGAAATTAATATATTTATATAAAGTAGAATGTTTTCAAGATAGTTTGAGTGCAACAACGGTATTTCAATGGAATGCAAATGGACTCAGATCAAAACTTTCTGATTTTAAACAACTTGTTTTCAAGTACCGTTTTCCTGTACTAGCTATAACGGAACCTAAGATTAGCGATTATTCAAATTTTAAAATTTCGGGATAGTCGTTTATCACTTCAAAGAGAACATGCGGAAACAGCCGCGCCATACTGGGAATAAGAAAAGATCTTACTTATGCTGAAGTTGAAGTAGCCCCCCACGACACAAATGAATACGTTTGTGCCATTGTTAACGACAAAAACAAAAATATAACTGTCATCTCCGCTTACACTGAGACTCGGGCAGCTTTTGATTCAAAACGCGTCGAGACTCTTCTTCGGAGTACCCCCTCTCCGCATTTTTTATGCGGTGACTTTAATGCCCATCATGAGTTCTGGGGTAGCGTCCGGAACGACCAAAAAGGGTGCCAGATCAGTAAACTCGCAGAAAGTTTGAACTTAGTCCTGTTGAATGACGGGAGTCCAAGCTTTTATAGAGGAGAAACTGTCAGTAGCGTTCTAGATCTGACATTTGTGTCAGCTAGCTATGTCAAACATGTTGCCTGGTCAACTGATCTTGAGATCAGGGGAAGTGACCACATGCCGGTCCTGACGTTTGTCCGTGGCTTTGACAAAAGCAGAAAACCACATTCTATATCTGTTACTGATTGGGACAAGTTCTCTACGCTCGCCAGTGATTTAATTACAGCAACAACAACCAATGATCAGCTATTGCCTTTCCTAACAAACTGCATATTGCAGGCGACTCGGAAAATAACCCTGCCTTTCAATCGAACAGAGGTAGACATAGAGTACGAAAGGTTACGGGCAATCCGCAGACAAGCAGAAAGAAAAGCTAGACACACAAAAGATCCTGAGGACTACCGCAATGTCCGGAGAGCACAAAAAAAGGTACGCAAACATCTTGACGCTCTTAGCCGACGTCGATGGAGAGAGCTCTGCTCATCCTTAGATGCAAAGAAACATCTGTCTCAACTGTGGAGAGTGATCCGCGGAATCAGAGCGCCTGCTCAACAACAATACCCATTTAGGGCCCTCGCATTGCGTGAGAGATCTACAGATATTGAAATTGCTGAGGCATTTTGTCGCCTTGTTACTCGAAGCTCAAGCTATATCCAATGTCCAAAACGCCATGTTGTTCATTCACCGTCATCAAACAAAATCTTTCTCGATTGTCCCTTTACTCTTGCAGAGCTGAGTCATGCACTACAGGACTCAAAAAAGAAATCGTCACCTGGTCCTGACGCAATAACCTACTCGGCACTCTCACGGCTGGATGAGCACTCAAAACGCAGACTACTCGAATACTATAACCAATCATTTTCTACAGGCGTGCTTCCACGAGATTGGAAGCGAGGCAAGATCATCCCCGTTCTGAAACCTGGACGTTCACCTCTTGACCTGGGATAATTTCGACCAATCGTGCTAACCAGCTGCGTGTGCAAAATAATGGAGCGAATGATCCTCTCAAGAATGACATGGTACATCGAAAAATCCAAGTTGTATCCTGAAGAAATGTCTGGATTTCGTATTGGACGTTCTGCCACAGACAGCGTAGTCGATCTGGTTAGTTCGGTCGAGCAAGGCATTGCCGATAGAAGCAAAACTCTAGCTATCTTCATAGATATCCAAAAGGCCTTCGATTCCATCACGCACAAAGCAGTTTTGTCTGCAATGGCTGAGCATGGTTTGGGTGGGAGTGTTTTTAACTGGGTGAAAGACTACCTTAAAGAGCGAACTATCTTTATGCAGACAGTTGACGGAGACACGGAAGACCACACAGTGGAGCGAGGTGTACCACAAGGAGGAGTACTAAGTCCTACGCTCTTCAATATTTCGCTTGTATCCTTACGCCGGAAGCTCCCTAGGCATATTCAGCTTTCGATTTACGCCGATGATATCTGTATGTGGTCGACACACGCTAATCGTTTCGTCAGCCAGCGGAGACTTCAGCACGCTCTTGCTGAAATCAGCCTATATTTACGAGAACGGGGAATGTGCCTATCTCCCGAAAAAACTGTGGCCATGGCGTTCACACGAATGTCGATGAAACGTTTTCCTTTAGTCCTTGCTGGAAATCTCATCCCATACCTACCAACACATAGGTTTCTCGGTTTTTTAATCGATAAAAACCTGACCTGGACACCACATATAAAATACCTTAAATCGAAGCTTGGTTCCGCGTCCTATATCCTTCGCTGCCTTACAGGAAGGACTTGGGGTAAGTCTTGCACATCTATGCTGAAATTACAGGACTCTTTAATTAATTCTCTCATCAGGTACAGCCTACCAGTTTTGCAGAACATTTCTGCCACGAACTTTAGGAGTCTGCAGGCAGAGGCAAATAAGTCTTTAAGAATTTGTCTTGGCGTCCCTGGTGGAACTTCAAATGTTGGCACAATTGCAGAAGCTGGAGCACTTCCTTTGACAACAATGCGCATGCAAGAAACGTTAAGAATACACCTAAGGCACAAATCTCGACACAAGCGGCATTATCTCACAAATTTGAATCGTGAAAGACCAAGCTCTGGGTTCGGTAAAGCCGTGGATGAACTGCAAAAGAATATTCCTCCTTCAGCCAAGTATTATGAAACCCCATCCTGCCCTCCCTGGACACTGCATGTCCCAGAAGTTTTTATGAATGTGCCAGGTCTCATCCAAAAAGCAGCACAGTCACAAGTAATTCAACTTCAATAGACGCTCAGTCATATTCACTATGCATGCTTTGACCGTGTGCATATATACACAGATGGCTCTACACGTACTAGTACATCAGCCTCTGCAATAGTTATACCAACTCTCAATACAACCCGTAGCTTCAAGCTGTCACACAATGTCCCTTCAACAACTGCGGAGCTACACGGAATTAAGATGGCACTCCAATTCATCCACTCTCAAACAGTTTCACAAAAGTGGGCAATTTTGACAGACTCACGGGCTGCGCTGCAGTCATTAAAGCATTCCCTCACCTCTTCATCCAACCCACACTTGTGTTTTGAGCTTTTGTTTAGCTACGCAGAGCTCAAAAGAAGCGGGCATGATGTGATATTCCAGTGGATTCCGGGGCACACCGGAATAGCTGGAAATCAGGCTGCAGATGCTGCTGCCTCTAATGGTCACCTATTACAAACCACGGACACCGTACCTTTTACGAAAACAGACGCTCGATCGTTAATTATGTCACTTGGTAGAGAGGAATTTAGAAAACTTTGGAAGTCACCAGACTATCATTACAAGCCACTTTTCAGAATCGATCCTTCTCTAAAAGGAATATCTCCAAAACATTTACCAAGGAAGCTCGAGACCCTTTACCACCGCATACGTCTTAATGTCGCATATACAAATCTCCAAAGATTTAGGTATGGCCACGCGGCTAGCCCGAATTGTCAACAGTGTGGTATACCCGAAGATCTCAATCACATTTTTACAAGTTGCTCTAAATTCGATGACGCGAGGTGGACACTACAAGCCACCTTACAACAACTTTATGGCGAAGCTTACAGTTTTAAAAACATGCTAGAAACTTGGAAGCCGCAAGATAAGCAACGAGGACCATTAGACGCGTTTACAAACTTTCTCGAAGAAACTGGGCTGATAGACCAACTTTAACTTTACCTGGAATCGTTTAACTATATACGTACAGCCTACGTGAGGCGACGTGAACTGAAAGTGAACACTAACTCATTTATATCTCGTGTGTGTTTATGGACAATAGTGAGCAATGACTCAGTGTTTCTGCAGTACAACGACGTTTCGTTTCTTCATCTGTGACGGTGTGTGTTGGTGTCTTCAGCAGTACAACCCTATGACTGATATGTGAAAATCTAAACCTGTATCCCTGCCTTCCCTGCATTTTTGCATTCTTCTGCAACCTTTCTTCCCGCCTCCCTTCCCATGCAGAGTAGCCTGCCAGACTACGTGTTTGGCTAAACTCTCTGTTGTTCTTCCCAATAATAAAAAAAAAAAAAAAAAAAAAAATATTTATATAAACTCGGAAAAAAACACAAATTCACACCCAACACACTGGAAGATAAAGAATTCAGAAAGAAAAAAGAAAAAGAAAAACACTATTGACAAATTGAGATAGAGCGCCCTTTGGCTAATCCAGCTCTGGTTTCAGGTAGTTGATCTCATTTCTGGACAAGGCGAGAGAAGGGGCAGCGATGTTGTGATCGTCATGGGCTATCTCGTATGCCTCAATGATCTCTCTCCCGAGCTTGTTCTTATGTCTCCCAATCGTGCAGGTGTCCTGGAACCGGGCTTCACAGTTCGTACTGTCTTGCCGAAGCACGAGAGACCTCGAGGACGTACTCTCGTAGGCGCGTGTTAAGGCAACGACCTGTCTGTCCAATGTATCGGTATCTTTGACTCCCGTATTTTCACCAACACGCTCTTTCACCTTTGTAGGAAACGAGGTCAATCTCTTTCTATGTACAGTTTCTGTGGAATGTCCGTTTTTGTTTTTGTTTTTGTTTTTTTCGTCCTGGGGACAGGAAGGGGGAAGTCCCAGGGAAGCCACAGTGCGTGACAAAGGCCATTCAGGGCGAAGTTTGAGGGAGCAGAATGTAGCTTTGTGAGTCCTTCGTTCAAACTAGCCCCCTCACGCACACACACACAGAAATAAAAACAATAAAAAAAAAAAAAAACTCCTGCTTAGGGTACCTACTCGCAGCCCGTAGGAGAAGCAGAACCGAAGGATGCCTAAAGCGGATGCAAAATATAACAAAGGCAGTTGAAATATTTCCCCATTTCCCCTACGTGGTCTTTGTAACAAGCAATGTTTCGAGTTGAGAAGTGGTCGGGGCGATCTCTTCCGCTAATGTATACTACAGATGATCCGTTTCAAATCCTGGAGCGGCTGCTCTTTTGTATAACATGCGAGCTCATCCACATGTGAATAATAAAATGAGCGACGCAAACTTTGAGCGACAACCTTTGCTCAAGCTTAACAAGATCTAGAACCCCCTCCGCTTCCCCCCTCCCTCCCCCCCCCCCCCCCCTACACACACACACACACTGGCGAACGCCCAAATCATTAAACGTCTTCAAACGAATTCTATGCTTGTGTCCGCATTGTGAAGGTGCAACGACCACGAAGAGGGAGGCAGTTTTTCTTCTTCAATACTTGTGCAAATTTGAAATATAGGTTGGAAGTAGTTCATTCTTATAAGCGCTAAAGATGTGGCTTCACACAATAAAGTAATCGGAAAAGTAACGATTACTTTTTAAGTAGTGTCCAATTACTTTTGCCGTCAAGTAATCAAGTAATCTAATCGAATACTTTTTAGCCAAGAGTAATAGTAATTCTAATCGATTACTTTTTTTAGTAACGTGTACAAGACTGGGTTTTTGGCACGTGAGGAATACGGAATGGGGGAATTGAACGCAGGGTTTTCGAAGCGTGGGGCTGATGACGCGGAGGTTTCGCGACAGGGATTCTGCACGCGGGGCAATCGTGCTACGCCCTCTCAAACATATAATACGCTAACCCGCCTTTCTGGAAATACCTGCGTTCGCCCCCGGACATAATCAACGCTACTTACAAAAAGAAAAACTGTAGTTGTGGAATTATTGCGCGGGGGAGGGGGGTACCCCCTCCACCTACTTCAGTCCGCTTCCCGTAAAGTCCTTTGATAAAATCCATGCTAATACATGGGGGGGGCTTTAGCTTCCCGTCGTTTGAAGCGCCATCTAGATTTTCGTTTCAGAACGGTGTGTTCCTATAGTACGGTGAAACACCATCTAAACGTTGTGCTTCGAAACATATATAGAATACACGGCAGTTATACCAGGAGCAGTCCGACCCATTGAACGACGGGAGGCGAGGTGTGTGTGTGTGTGTGTGTGTGTTGGGGGAGGGGGGGGGGGAGGGGGGTCACTGCTCGTGCAAGCAGCGTCTATGAACAGTTCCGTAACTCAGCTAATATAAAAACGTTGGCATAGTCCCCCAAGTGACGATATTTGAATGCGGCTCATATATTAGACCCGAGCGTTGCGTGAACACTCTATTCATAGACTCGTGATAATCGATAGATCGACAAGCTTTCGGGGTTAGTGGCTCGTGCGCGTTCCCAATCGTTGCAATGACGCCAATACTTGAACAACCCTATAGGGAGTATTCACAGGACGCCATATTTGTGGGTGCTCGTTAGAGCGCGTGCTCCCATTAATAGGCTGCTAAGACCGGAAATCTTGATGGTGCGGAATGTACGCGGCGAAAGAACTGTGGAAGCTCGACGTCAGCACGCGCTCGGCAGTCGCGCACACAGCTATGGCCGCCAGTGAATACTCCCTATACCAATGTCTGAAGATCAGCGCTTGTTCTGTGCTTTGCCAACCCCCGCGCATAGCTATGATATAAGCTGGCGGCATATAATCGGCTCATGTGGCTGCTTGTTCTGGCTGAGAGATGGGAGAGTGGACGCTGCTCGTCTTTCTTTCGTTTTTTTTTTCCTGCGACTACCATTACGTGGGGAGAAAAAAAAATTAAAGACGTTTACAATTCCTTGTGATGTCGAATTAGAGCGCAGCTCTTGAGGAGGACACCAGAACCTATGTTTCTCTGCTCTAACTTCGTTTCCATTTCACCGAGATATACCATGAAAAGCGTCGGTGCACAAGGTTGTGTGACAAACAACGAGCCCGCTGAATGCTGGTGCTGGCAGTTTTAAGATGGAGTTTAGAGTGGATCGATGTTTCCAATTCGTGTGATATTTCGGCAGGGTTTGTAAGTTACTTTCCGTAAATTATACGTGTCATTTATTTTGGTTCGACTTTTAACTGGAGTTACCATTTTAGGCCGCGTTGGCACTGGTCGCACATCGAACAAAAGACAAAATGCCGAACACCGTCCGGGACGTGTTTCTTACTTGTATGCCGGTCCTGTCACTTTGGTCATACAAAAGCTCTCTGCAGACATACATACACACGTGTGTATGAAGCGAACGTGCTTCAGGTGTTTCTGCAGATAATTATACCATCGTACCCGCAGCGAACAACCATGTCGTTCGAATGATGTCTTAGCAATGCGGCTTTACGGAATACTATCGAGAAAGTTCATTTTTTCCCCATATTTTCTCGTACGCACTCGGTTACAGCCTGGGATTCACCCGATTGTCCGTTACAAAACGGCTGGACCCAGGTGCCACGACGTCGCTTCTGCTATAGACCATCTCTGAATGTAGACTCTCTCTTCCAGCGTGGTCTGCTGCTCGGCGACGTTGTGTGTACGGGGCACGTGGTGCGAGGAAAGCCCCGGAAGGGCTCATCGGGGTGCCACGCTTTGTGCGCGTGGGGCGCGTGCCCCTACGCGCACCTGGCTGCACGTGCACATCGTGCCCGCGGCCGTTGCTGCGGTGTCTATCCGGCCGTTGACGGCGAACTTGTGGTAACTCGAAGGTGCCTCCTTGTTGCCGCCGTACCCGCTGTTTACAATGAGCGGTTTTCTGCTAACGTTCCTTTTTTTTTTTTATAGCGGATCCTTTTGGGGGGCGTTGCATACTACAGTGTTGGCCGAGTCTTTCATGTGACGTATGGGTAGACCGTACGCTAGAGTTTTGCGTTGCCGTCACTTTGAAGAACAGATTGAGCACGCGCCCGCTAGGCTTGCAATCCGCAACGTACGGTCTACTAAAGCTCTCCGTTGTTAGAAATGGCAGCGCGAGCTCACCATTTACTCCCTTTCAAAGTGGCCGTCGCCATCTTAAACGGCGCAACTTACAGCATGAGCGAAAACACCGTATGGTTCTTGGAAATGCCACAGAAAATTGTACACTTATATATATGTGTGTGTGTATATATATCGAGAGGGAGACAGAGAGAGAAAGGAAAAAGACAAGAACGAATAACAATGACGCCTAAAATGTGCACAATTTTCTGTGGCATTTCCAAGAACAATACGGTGTTTTCGCTCATGCTGGAAGTTGCGCCTTTGTGATAAACTAGGAGCTCACGTCTAAAAGAAAAACGCTGGACAAAAAAATTGTATTGAATATTACGTAGCTTTTCAATGGTTATGGTTTACTGCCCATCATCTTTCCACCAATGATCTAAAATAGCCTCAGGATGAAACCCATGTGCGGAAAACGGTTCGAGAAACGCACTCAAACCGGAATATAAAAAAAAATTACAGGTCCTTATTTTTTTTTTTTTTTTTTTGCGAAATTAAATTACATGGTGTTATTCGCGGTTTGGAAGTCGCAATATACGTATGTGCTTTTAACGAGATCGCATTTGCGGTTTGGGCGCGATAAGTACACTCGTTTCTCGAATATAGTGCAAAACTATTTCCGCATGTGAAAAAATTTTTTTTTTGTTTATATTTTACGCACATGCGTTTTAGCCTTGAGGCGTTTAATTCTGAGATTAAGTTATGGAAACGTATGAATGTAGGCAATGCCATAGGAATTCACAAGTCCTGCAATCGATATACTCCAAGGGAGGATTGCATGCTAGTGCGGCAGCTCAGTATAGTTGCAGAATTAAAAAGAAAACGGCAACACAGTAACGTTTAGAAACAAAGCGATATATGTTTTCAATGTGTTTCTAGCTTAGTAGTGTTCAGTACAGTTTTTTGCTATTGAAGCCGAACCATTTGTCAAATCACGAATACCGCTGTCGCTGTGTCCGAGTGAGAAGACAACAAATCGGACCAAGACGGAGTTTCTTGGTATGAAGGAAACCTTGCAGCATTTATTGAACGTGTAAGGCAGACATGAGAATCAACGATGGTCCTCCCTGTGACTGCAAGGGGATGAAAACAAAGAAGAGATCAAAGCCACGGGCTGCGCACCTTACTTCCGTCACTCCGCAAGGGCCCTCGACACCACACCGCGATTCCGTTTCATTTTTGTACTTAAAGGAGATGCTGCGACTTAAAAGAGTTGCTGCGATGGTCCCATTTTGTACTCAGTGGGATCGGTCAGACCAAGGTGCGGGTTGTGAGGAAAATCCGGAGAGGGCGTTCTTGCGGAGCATCTTTCGGAGGCTCGAGAGCGAGGCCGGACACGTGGCGGCCGTCTAAGCGTGAACGTGAGGAATGCGAGAAACATAAGTTAACGAGGCGGCCACCCGAGGGACCCTTATGTACAAGTGGAAGACGTTTCGGGAAGGGGGGTATCACAGACAAAGAGCGGCGTGGCATGCACGACGTCCCGGAAGGTTTTTGTGTTCAGGAATGCACGCGTAGCAGGCCGACTGGGAAGCTTCCTTCGTTGAACTTGAAGTGCCTCTTGTCGTAGAACTTGAGCAGGGCTGGACTGTACGGATGACGGTCCTGGAGGTGCATGTAGTGCACTTCTGGCTCGTTGGTCGTGTGGCCGCACTCTTCGCAGACGTAGACCTTGGCACGGCGCTCCTTGTACGCGTACTGGTGCTGGATGCCGTGAACCTTGAGCGTGTGCGACTCCAAGGAGCAGCGCTGTGTGAACGACTTGTCACACATCACGCATTTGTAGGGCCGCACACCTGCAAGAGGAGGGGACAATGCGTGAGCGTTGGAAGCAGCGAGATTCCGGAATGCGCAGAGTGAAAACGGGCTAGAGACCTTGAGCCGTGGTCACACTGCTAGTTAATCATACAAAAGACGGTCTGAAGACATGTATGAAGCCAACATGCATTTAAAATGCATGAGGCATGTCCGCAGATACTTTTGTCATCATGTCTGCGGCGAACGCCATGTCTTTTGTATCATGTGTGAGCAGCGGGACTGCAGCTTAAGCGCCCCACGCTGGTGCAAGGGTGCTGCTTTGTTTCAAAACTCGCGAATGAGTAAGGGACCACACAGCGACGAATAGAGACATCGGTGATGGGTCATTGACATCTGAGAATCTCACCTGTATGCGTGCGAGTGTGCCGCTTAAGGTCAAAGGTGTCGTTGAAGCCTTTCCCACAGAAGGTGCACAAGTAGCGTTTCACGTCGCTGTGACACTTCATATGTCGGTTCAGGAGCCTTTGAAGACCGAAGCACTTGCCGCACACCTTACAGGACAACCTGTTTGGATAGAAGACCAAGCAAGGAGAGTGATTAGATTTGACAATGCTGTAGCAACTTTCTTAACAAAGTGCTCTTATGAGAGCTTAAGTCCAGTTTATTTAGTCGTGGTGACACTGCAATGAAACTACACTACTACGTAATTCCACATTCGCCGCATTGACAAATACGGGCAGCTAGCTTTCTTTTTAGTATAGACTGGCATGAAAAGTGTTTTCCCATGGATAATAGTTGGAACCAAGTGAGCCGAGTGCAACGCACCTGTCCTGTTGTGCCTGGGATTGGGGTGGCGGTGACTGGGGTTGCAGTTGGACCGGCGGCAGGGGCGGAGCTGGTCGCTGAGGACTCGCGGGTTCCATCGAAGCCACGCTCTGATTGCTCTCGGAGTCATGCAGTTCCAGAGACTGGCTCCGCCGACTCTTCTGCAGCAGCGGGTTCTTGATGCCATGGCCGCCATTGACGAACTCCAGCGGCGAATTCTCTGCGATGCCCAGCCTCTGTTGAAGAAGACTGAGCCGCATGGGCAGTGGCGCCGGACCTTCACCGTCGTCATCGGACATCTTGTCTTCGGACCTGACCACGAGGTCATGCGGCCTCGGCGAAGGCTCCGGAACAGTTCGGGACAAGGGTTCGGGCGATGGAATGGTCGTTCGGGCGTCCAGGGGAACGTCGAGGGGCGCCGGCAGCCTCGTCGGGAATCGGGATATCGGCGACTGGATGACCGGTACCCGACGCGGACATAGCGCCGGTGGCGGTGGCTCGTGGGATCGCTCGGGTCTTGAGACCATATATCGGTAGACTGCCGTGAGGACGGAGGTGGACGAGACCTCGGATGATGAGTCCTCGGAGGATAGGTAGGGTTCATCGGAGCTCTGCCGAAAGCCCTTGTCGCCCTCGCTCGAGGACGGTGGCGTGGGAGGGGAGACGGGTGGGCTGCCTCGCTGACTGGTCACCGGGCTGACTCGTTGATCAACGCTTGACGCTGGGGAGCCCAAGTCTGTAGGAAGAGAACAACAAACATGGTGATTAGAGGTGCCAATGTATTGTAAAGTGTGCTGCTTACGTGCAGTGCTTAGAGTACAATCTTATGTACAATGACATCCGGCGTTGCCTCTAAGTAGAGTGCAGAGTTTCCTTTCCCGAGGAAATGGATAACGCGTGCAAGAGCGAAGTTAACATATTATTCAATTGGTTGTGGAAAAGCAGCGTTCCGCAGACTTTTCCGAGTTAACAGGTGTGGTCCGGGTCATTTGATTGTTGAAGAAACCTGGGGGACATCCTAACTTTAATTCCCAAGACCACATTCCCGCTCCACTATCCGTGGCCTTTCGTGATAAGGACATGCGTGAGAAAAATGCAGGACCGATTTTTTTGACAAAGACGGCGTAGGAAAGTAAGTGCACGGTCAGACAACCCCTTTAACACCAAAAGTCGCCCGATACCCGACACCGAAAATCGACGGTTGAGTACCTAGGATAGTTTGACAATACCCCAATGTCGCACAAATGTTTTTTTTTAAGATAGTTTAACGTCGTAACTGTTTGTACGACTGAAACTTTTGTACAGACTCAGAGCAGCAGGAGGGGCCAAAATGGAAGAGTCAAGGCGACCGATTCCTTTTAATCTATCAACAAAAGACTGAGAGAATTGAGGAAGGGCACGGCACTCGTTTCCCCTTCAGCCAGACCGTTCCACGCTTTGCCAACCTGTGCAAGGGGGGTGAAAAAAAAAAAGGCATTTCACGCAGGAAACTTCTTCGACGTCTCGGCTCCTGGACCGTTCTCAGAACACCACCGGACCAACAAACCAGAGAGAGGGGAATGCGAACACTCCGGAAATGACGAGCCTCCGCAGGGCCGCTGGTACGGGACTATGGACTCCGGTTTTAGTAACTGGGCCCGTTCCGAAGAGCGACCAGCTAAGATGCAACTGTAAGCGGCGTGACACCAAGCGGAGTTGACTGTAAACGAACAACGAAACCAAAGGAGGGGCTGGGAAAACCGTTAACGTCCCCGAGAATGCCACGGCCCGTTCCACGTGGTTACCGACCGACCAGTAGGGGGGCTGTTGGGGCGCGATGTCTTTGCAGCCTGAATGAGCAAGTGGCATGGGAAAGGAAGAAAGCAAGGTGCTTGCCATTCATCTCGAGTTGTTGGCTCGGTTGCGGAATCGGGAAAGTTTCGCGACACGTGAGAAAAGTGAAACAGAAAAGTACTCAGCTGAGATTTAGAAATTTGTGAAAGGGAACTAGACTGTTAAGCTAAGAAAAAGTATTTGACCCCGAACTGTGTTTCTTTCACCCCGTGCTGACGAATGTTTGGCCTTGAGACGAAAAGGTGTTTTGCCCGAAGACAATTCGCTTGGGGCAACTGAACTCTCGCTACTGAATGTTTTGTCTCTTTGACTAGTCAAGTCGATACATGAAAAGTAAAGGCGGATTAGAGGGAAGCTGTTCTAACAAAAGGGTAGTATCCCGAAGAAGACGCAATTACGAAAGCTTTGACAACCCTCACCTCATGAAAAGGACAACTCTAATATTTTGATCAATTCTCAATCCCCCTTAGGCCCTAGCAGTTTGAACTGCCGAGGTACTCTCACAGCCTTAAATGATCCGCAGCCACAAAATCCAGACGGCGCCTTGTTTACTGGGGCAGTGCTCAGCCTCGCCTGGCCTTGAAGAAGACTTTACGGTTCCAAGAACTAATGGCGCGGCGACCTTCGGCGGCCCAAAGCCCTACTAACGGCCTGTCCCATAGCAGCAAAACTGCCCAAAAGAAGCGATGTACACTCTAGGCACGAGGAAACAAGCAGAGCACCCCATCTCGGCGTCCTTGCACGGCTAGGGTAAGGGCACACTTGCCCCCGGGGCACCCCCTTCCACCTGGAAGAAGCTTTCGGCTTCCGCGAACCGCTGCCAGCAAGCTCGGGGCAGCTGTGGGCAGGACGAGGGCAATCAGGGAAGCGCCTAGCCCTTCCTTGACCACTACTACGGGGCAGCTGGACTGACTGGAAATTGCTTCCTGGTGGAGTGTAGGGGCTGACCGCCGAGTCGGACATCTGCGCGCTTTGGGTCAGCAAGTTACGGGCGCCCAGGGTGGCCTTCTATGGCCTCGCGAGAAAGGGGAGATTGTATCGGGACCACTTTCTCGCCAGTGATCCCATTGAGGGACATTTGGCTTTTGGCGAGAAAGGCTCGGTCGCTTGGGGTGAGAGGTCTTCTGCGATCCCCGAAGCTGATTTGCGTTCGTCCTCGATTTTCCACGCGAAGAGACAAAGATTGTATGCCTTGCTCGCGGCTGCAATACGACCTTGAACGAGCTAGTGTAAAAAGAGAACTTTCTTTATTTGATCTCGTATTTTTTTTTCTCCACATGTCTATTAGTTAGTTAAAAACAAAAAAGGAAATTTCGATCGCTGTAAAACGGAAATCAAGGTCACTGCACGTCAGGCGTAAGCTCAATGCTGCCCATATGACGCACCTCTGCAGTTCGTTTAATTGGGATCTGCCAGCGAGAGAATACTAGTCGTATTTTTGGATTTATACCAATTTTGTAAAGAACCAGAACAAGCTAGCTTGAAGTCAGCCAAGTATATTTATCAGAGCCAGTGTAAGTTCGCCAAAACCTAGTTCAAAGAAAGCAGGCGGGATCTCCCACTTGTTGATTATAGTCGGCCACTGAGATGTCCAACATGGCAAAGACTGTGCACGCGGGACACCAACTGTACTCCGATGCACATGCACCTAACGATGGACCGCAACGAACACTAGGAGCCACCGGAGCCAATCCCTAGCTCGGAAGATGTCACGTGTCCTTCCGGTTGAGCGGAGCAGGGAGCGCGAAGTAACGTGACACGCTCCGAGCAATGGATTGGGTCCACAAGCTCGTAGCCTCCGTTGCGGTTCATCGTAAAGTGAAACGTTGGAGAGGAGAGCTTACAGTATTATCAACTGACTGTACAGGAAGCCGGCCAGACTAAAGATGTAGTTTAGCAAGACGTGTTGTTGGGCTAGTTGCTTCATGGTACCGAGTGAACTTGCATGCGCAAACACAGAGGACGGACACGAGGGAGTGGACAAGGACAAGCCTTGTCCACTCCGTATTCATCCTTAGTGTATGCGCATACAAGTTTACTCAATAAAGATAGGATGCCTGACCACTCCAGACAGACCGGATCCGCAGCGGAACTGGCGTGAGGCGCTGTCTAGAGTAATTGAGAAGACCTTGGGGGAGTCCGATACAGAACCAGCTGGGGATGATCAACAAATAAACCGCCCACTCCGCTTTTCGAGGAAACCGGCCCCACAGATAGTGCAAACCAGAATGTGAGCAACGGTTCGAGTTTGCCTATGAGTAACGTTTCTGAAGAATGATAGGAACGACGACAGTGTCGCTCTCTCTCTCTCTCCCTTCCCTATTTCCTCCCAGGAAATTGAAAAATTGTAAGACCGACGTTCGTGAGCACTTTTAGGCTGCGGTACACATGACCACGAGGCAATAAGGGAACAATATATATATATATATGTCACCACAAGGTTAAAACTGCCATATCTAAACTGAGTCCAGATAAAGAATCTGGGGGAGTGCTGAAGTAGGGAGGCTTTAAAACGTGTCAATGGTCGATAAAAAGCGCAACGTGGTCTAGAAGCTGCAGAGGAAAAGAAAATCAAAACTTCCAGACTATAAATATTTGAAAGCTAGAAGGTGTTTATTCAGTGTTAACATGTAAAACAGGAAAACGAGGCATGCGTAGTCTTTGAACGGTAACACCGTGAGATGAGACGAGCAAAACGTCTACTGGACGGAAAACCGAACAGACAAGAAACACCACGCTTTTAGTAAGCAAGCATGTGCAGAAGTGCTCTTTTGCGGAATATCCGAAACTGCGCACGTGTCAACAGTCCAGCGACTCAAAATTTTTCGCCTGGGTGAAAAGTGGTGCAAGGGTGGTTTCAGACCATTTTCAGAAGTGCGCGTCACCTTGTAGCCGCTACACCAACTATTCGAGTGCGTCAGCGTTCGGCGAGAACTGGGGTCCAATCAAACGCTTCGTGCGCAAGAAATGACGACCATCGGTGTTGAATGGATGGATGGAAGTTAATGGCTATACCGTTTGTAACGGGCGGTAGCTTGCGCCACCTAGCCTAATCTTGATGGACTTTTTTATTTTTATTGATAATCTTTTTTTTTTGTTTTATGAAATTTTTTTTCATGTGTCGATTGAAGCACGCGCACGACAACAAGAGATACAAGAACAGCCGCGTCGAAGGGGCTCATTATGTGGACGTCTCACGTCAGCGCGTCCAGTACCGACACAAAAACAAAGTAACGGAAACTCTGGCAGCGGAGCAACCTGCCGCTTCAATACGGACAGGTTTCCTCTCCCTTCGCCGGAATGCATCAGAGAGCGGCGGCGAGGGGCTCGATCGGAACCCGTCCCGAATGAACGGCCGGCGAGGGGGGGACGCGTCCCGCGCCGGCCTTGGCAATGAACGGCAACACTTTCACCTTCCTCTGGCTAAGGCCGCCGTTGCGCCAGCAACCGGTTTCAACGGCGGCGGCGGAGATGGACGCGCAATTTTAGCAGACCTGTACAACAGACGTTCCCTTTCGCTGTTTTAACGGAGTGACGTACCCGCGCGCGCCGGTCCCGATCTCTCTCGCCAAAGCCGGAACGGCGTCCAACTCCGGGATTAGCGGGTTCATATGTCTAGTGTTATCGATGATGGTAATGATCGCGGCAGATTATATCTGCGGTCAAGAAACTTACCCCGGACATCTTACGTAGCTAAATAAAAAAAAAAAAAAAAGTCACAAAAACACTATCACAACTTTCTTGCTTCGAAGGTAATCAGTATCGCTGCGGCTTTAGCAAAGAGTTTTAGTAGATCGTTCTGATACCTGATAACGATGCATGCACAAAGACGCAGGCGGAGAATCGTTATCGAAGTCATAAGAACGATCTACTAAAACTCCCCAATAAACCAAAATGCTTGACTAGAAACCCGTGCTTATCTCTTTTGATGCGAATCACTGCAACCGTGCATGAGAAAGGTATACTCTGCACCAATAATTTTGCACCCTTCTGGGTGTTTTTCAGCCGGTAAGAAAGCTATCACCCTAAGGGTGTTCTAGGAACACCGTAGGGGAACACCGTAGCTGGTGTATGGCGTTCCAACATCTAGACTGTTGCGGAGCCGCCCCAATTAATGGGTGGTGGAGCAACTACCATCTTGAGAAAGACGCTACAACATTGCAACCTAACTGCGGGCGAGCTTCGTCTGTTGCACGTCCTTCTTCCGTTGTCGCAAAGGAGGACGGGCCCGTAGTCTTTTACCCGACGGTTCGAGGGAAAGGGAGTAAAAACGGTTTTCATCGACGCTCAAGGAGCAGATCATTCCCGACAACGACGTCGCGTGCCCCCCTTTACCGCATTGACCACCCGCCCAGGCCACATCCGATACAGATCCCGTCTGCTAGAACTCATTGAGATGCAAGTTGGCCTCGAGGAACGGAACAACCGCTGGCAAGCGGGCTGGCGGTTGCAAAAGAGGGGAGGGGTCGCGTAACGGTCCGAGCGTCTTCCACGGGCCTCTGCTGCAACGGACGATAGAACGTCTCGCGAGGAACAGCAGATGTCCGCGCGAATCTTGCGAGGAACGCCAGATGCGCCCAAGAACCGTTAGAAGAAGCGGACGATAGCGCGCCCGGCCGTGGACATGCGTCGGAGAAGCTATCCAATGAGAGATAAGTGCGATGCGACACGCGGGCCCTTCGTGGATAGCGACTCCGGGGGCGACATGGACACCCGAAGCGATCCACAGAAACCAGACAAGAAGCTGCTCCAGCGAGGATTGCGACACGTGTTTACAAGGCGTTCTTTTTCCGGTGCGCGTCAGCGGCACCAAGGGCAAGGGCACTCCTCGCGACTTTCTTCCCAGTTCAAGGAAAAATGCGGCGGTCCTCAAGGTCCTTCCATTGTCGGCCCGGTGGCGGCCGATCCGCGGAATTTTGTCGAACCGCGATGAAATTTTGGGGAGTCTTTAACGAGGGGAGAGGGCGGGAGTGGTGACAGATCTACGACGGTACCACAAGGGGAAACGGGGCAATGCCAGATTTGGGTTCCGCGGCGCCAAGACAACAACGCACCTTGAGGCGGAAATGCGTTTTCCAATGGCTTATACGCCTCTTGAAGAAGAGGGTGCGCGCTGAGTCTGCTCGAGTGATTGCAGATGCATCGGATTAGTGTGCAAGGCTGACGTCTGCTGGTACTACCGTCCGACAACAAATAAGCTTCTCTTAAATTAAAAGAAAAGTTTCGTCATCGAATGGTTTTGACAAGAAAAGTCGGAACATGTACCTTTAAGATATATTTTAGAACAGTACCGTTGACGACGCACCATCATCATCATCCGTGCATCGTGCAACAACTCCTGCGGAAATTGGTTAGGTCAGTAGTACCATAGACGAGACATCGTCATGCCTGCATCATGCAACGACATCTGCAGAAATTGCTTAGGACATTGCCATTGTAAAGCAATCATCCCTGCTTCATACAACGACTCGGTACAACTGCCGAGATCGCTATCGGTGCGGTACCGTTGGCAGCAGTTCGCGCACCCGGGCCGAGGACGGAGGAAGGCACTGGCTCACCGATGATAAGATTTCCCTGGAAGGAAGCCGGTGGACACCGCTGCACCACGAGACTCTGCGGCGCCTGTTCTGGGCTGGGCGGCGGGGTGACAGCCTCGGAAGCCGCAGAAGTCGCAGAAGTCGCGGGCCTCCAGTGGCTCCGGGACTTGCGCACCAGGAAAGCCTTGGGCATGCTGCGGTCCGCCGGTTAATCCAGGTCAACGAGAAGGGACGGGCGAACCGTAATCCGGAGGGACGGCGGCCGCCGGCCAGGATCGGGACCCGACTGGCCCACGGGACGGAAAGGGGGCGAAGGAACTCCGGGAGCGTGCGACACACGGCCGGAACCCAGCACGTCCGACTGGTCTCTGCGAAAGTGGGCTACTGGAGTCGGCTAGCAAGGTGAGCGAAAGCGACAGCGGCTGCTGACGTCACGGGAGAGGAGGATTCGGGGCCCCCCTGAGCGGGAGAGGGCACCGCGCACTTGCCCCCCCTCGGCATCCACGAAGGGCAACTTGTTTTTCCTCCCTTTGAAGAGCCCGAGAGGGGTCCCCGCCGCCGATGGGGGGGAAGGAAGCTGCAGGCCTTTCCTTCCTAATGGTCCCGACGCTGGTGGTTTTGGTGGAGGTGGAGGATGAGACATCAACAACACAACATTGCGCAGGTACACACGCATCTTGCCGAGAGGGGGCAATGGCGCATGCGCAGATTGAACGCCGTTGCCACTCGGTCAGTGACACATCCTCGAGAACATTTCTGCTTTGCCCCTTTGCTGCCTGCTCCGTGTTTTTCGGTTGGGAAGGCGAGGGGGCTTCTTTTTGATTTTGGCATGGGTCCGGTTTTTTTTTTCTTCGTCAAAGTGACCTACGTTGCCTCAACGGAGTCGGAGTTGCACTTACTTATGTTTACGTTTTTTTATTTCTTCACGGTAGATTGCATCTCTCCATAGCTGGGCTGGATTGTGGCGTTTGGAAAGTTGTCCAACGTTGGGATTCGTTCGACCAGAACGTTTACGAAACAGTGCAGGGGGTGTGTTCAGATTGGCTTATGCCAAATGTTTACTGCCGAATGGGCTTGTTCTCAAATACATTGAACTGATGACGCAGCAGTCGTTGTATAACCGCCACCAACGCGGACATGTTATATCTAACAACAGGTAATCTTATTTTCTGTTACGGTAAAATTTACCGTTTCGTTTCATCAAGAGACGCAGCATCATGCCGTTTTATACTATCTGTTGGTCAGCAAGATGCCGATATCATAATCCCGTGGCCGACTCTCAGCAGGCGGCAAAACTTCGCCTTGTTCAAAGTCATTGAATGTGCTCTGCGTCATCAGTCTCGACCGATCCTGTCTTTGTGGTTGATAGGTGAGAATGAACTCTCCTGTTTACGATTGTTTTCGTTCCTATTAAAGGGCACCTGAAAAGAAAAAAAAAATGTCTTTATGAAACAGTCTAGTTGGGACACGCGTGTCAAAAAATTAATTTCACACGAAAAAGAATAATTTTAGAGCAATATTGACGGCGCGAGACGCGATTTAGTCGGTAGTCACCTCCTTTCCACTTGCTTTATCTCTCGGCATTTCGGGCGCGGGGAGGAGAGGTGGATCGGCTTCGCTTTTACTTTGACCGAATGACCATCTGGTTGAGCGAATGACCATTTTGTGAGGTCATAGATTTTGCGCGCAGAATTTGAAATAAATCCCTCGCCGTCAATATCGCTCTAAAAAAAAAAAAAATGCGTAAAATTTATTTTGTGACACGCGTTTCCCAACCAAACTGTTTAAGAAGAAAAAAACAATTTTTTTATTTTCTTGTGTTTTTTTTAAGTACTACTCACTACTTAGTTTCTCTAAGTACCAAAATCATATGTGACGTCAAGTAGAAGTGACACCATTTGGGCGCTCGGCGCTAAATCTATATATGAGGAGGAGATTTAGCCGTCGTGCCCCTTGCGGCTAAGTTCAGAACTTAATCCCTGGGGACAACAACGTGACTTGTTTGTTTCTGTATCTGACGCAATGCTCGACTGACGTAGTCAAACGCCACGTCAGCGTTCGGCTGTGGCTCCTGTTCAATAAGTGATCGAGCACCAAAATCCAGCCTGCAGGCCTTGTGTCGGGTGAACACCGAGCTCTGTGGAAATTAAGCTAGACATAGACCCTCCTATGCGGGGCGCAAGTCCGTCTGCTTCGTTCGCAGGGGTTGTGGTGACGTCAGAACGACGCCGAGTTCTGATTGGCTGTGATAGAAGGTAGGCCTGAATGCTAGCTACGTCGGGGTCTACCCACTATCCTTCCAATGGAAACCAATCGGAGCTCGGTGTCGTTCTGACGTCACCGCAATTCCTGCGCAACAAGCAGACGACTTGCTCTCCCGGCCTAGTTCTATTTCCTCGCCATATCCCGCAGCCAATGAAGACCTTTGGCTGCAGTCGTCCCTTCTGAATCCATTGATGGCGAGACCTGAAGTTGGTGGAATGTATCGTATATTTCGAGTGTTTCTGCGTCGATGTTTGAGAGGAAAGAAAAAGCATATTTTTGAGAACAAACTGCCAACCACGGTGGACGTCAGGAATTGCAAGGAACATATCAATTAGCGAAATAATTACCTAAAAACGTTAATTCACTTTTTAATAATTGAAAAACATGAAAAGAAAGCCCCTGAATCCGTGATTTTTTAGGACGACGTAAAGCACGTACGTGATAAGCGCGGCGATGCGCTGAAATGGCGACGCGTGCAGCAGGCGCAAGGCCGGCGCGGTATACAAAAACGCGGATGATATTGTTATCTTTCGCGTTGTTGGGAAGTGCCGTTGGCAAATTCGCACAACTTGCTAGGAGCCTAATCTACCAATTAAATCTACAAGCGACAAACAACACTTCCGAATCCGGCACTTACGCCGTGTTCGGAATGACTATCCGCCCTCTAAACTGACATTGCGATGGAAGCTACGTGCTCCTTGGACCAATCACACGTCTATCCTTCGTCATGTGATCACGCTCCCGCCCACGCAGAGAATGGGCTCAGATGGCGAAAGTGAGGCGGTTGATTTGTCCGGCCAGCTGGTAGCTCAAACTACACTATCAGCTTAGGGGGTTTTGTTTTGCTTTATAATGGCCGAGTCCCACTAGAGCGACAAAACAAACAACCGACAGGCGTCGGGTTAGTACAGCAAGCACGCGAAGCTATCTTTGGCAGGCTTGCGATCGCTCGTGCTCACTTGATGGGTACACTGCCAAGAGTACCTTCGCGTGCATGATGCACGTGCACGAGGCTTGTCGGTTCTTTCTGTTTTGTCGCTCACTCGGCCATAAGAGACGAATCTAAGCAGGACGTCTGGACGCCTCCAAATGTCATGCCCGCCACGGTCAAGCTATGCGTGCTGGTGCCCATGGGGCACTTGCAGTCGGGTCGCTGAGATTGCAATAGACCGATCTCGCGTGGCGTTCTACGCATGCGTGTCGCCGCAATAACTTGAGTTCATATAGTCTCGTGCACTTCACGCGCAGAGGTCCAGCGAGGTTGTCGCGCGAACGGAAAGACTACAGTTCCCTCGATGCATTGCGGAAGCGGCGGCGTAACCAAATTAGCTGGTGAGATCGATACATATTTTTTAAAAATACAGCCAAGCACCCCCCTCCCCCCCCCTTTTTTTCCCCCTCCTCCTTTCCCTTCGCATCTTCCAGGATCTCGCGATTCCGCATCTGGGGGTATATTTCCTAAAGGGAAACTAAAGCGGTCCCGTATCTAAGGAAAAGAAACACTTGAATCGTCTTTATTTGACCTCCAAAATCATGAATATCGAGATTATTATTTTTTCAATTTGGTTCACGGAAGCTACCGGGAACATTTTTTTTTAGTACCGTTCAAGTCACGCTTCTTTCGGGAGCGTGACGTCATATACAGAGTTTTCGAAATCTCCGCTCTCGCGCATCTTCAACGCCTATCAAAGCTATGTATAGACCTTTCTCA
Organism: Ixodes scapularis; assembly: GCF_016920785.2. Lineage (NCBI taxonomy): Eukaryota > Metazoa > Arthropoda > Arachnida > Ixodida > Ixodidae > Ixodes > Ixodes scapularis. The sequence continues at coordinate 31,392,069 of NW_024609839.1, forward strand.
CAAGGGCGCCGCCATCTTGAATTGTCGTCGCTTCCAGTATGGGCGAAATTGTTGTTTTGCCGTTGCCACGCCAATAGAAGGCATTTAGGATATGAGCGTAACCGTCACACTTTCTCGTTTTTCCCCCTATTTTTTTGTCATTTTCAGGTTGAACGTTTTAGTATTTTTTCGTCGCCCATACCGGATATACCTAGAGAGTATTCACAGGACGCCATATTTGAGGTCACTATTTACAGCGCATGCTCGGAACGAGCTCACGTTAATAGACTTCTAATACCGGCAATCTTGATGATGCGGAATGCACGCGACGAAAGAACTGCGGAAGCTCGCCATCTGCACGCGCTCAGCAGTCGCGCACACAGCTATGGCCGCCAGGGAATACTCCCTATTAGGCGGCTGGGGACGAGAGTGCTTAAAAAAGAAATAATGTCAGAAAAAGGACGTCACGACTGGTGTCAATGCGAGGGAATATACCTGGCAAGCTCATAATTGCACGCGCTGTCCACACGAGCGACACGAGAGGTCGGAGGATGTTCGTTTTGTCTCGCGTTTAGTTACATCTTCGGGAAAAACGAACGTGATATTAAGATTCATGGGATAAAAACACTATAGAATTCACCTCCAACTCGTTTTTCTTTTCAAGAACCTCTGTAGCTTTTTTTTTTTTTAAACTCACAATATTAGATTCTGTGAGTGCCCTATACAGCATAGCCGGTATCCAGCCCCTCCAAACGCGTAGGAAAATTAGCAGACTCACTTTCCTATACACACTGATAAACGATAGGTTTAGAATAGACAGGTCACGCTATGTCACTCTAAAATCTGCGAGAAGCACACGTAGCTACCATGCCTTATCACTTACAGACTATCAATGCCATACCGACTGCTTCAAGTTTTCTTTTTTTCCTAAAACAATTACTGAATGGAATGAGCTGCCTTTTGACATCGTAAACACGACTTCCATTCAATCATTTAAAGCCTCGCTCTTTTCATTATTTAAATAACCTCGAGGCTACTTATTGCTTATTGTTTTGATTTTGTTGTGACTGCTGTCTGTTAGCCAATTTTTCAATGCACTGCTCCTGAAATAGTTTGGCAGCTATATATCTCGAACTAAGTTGTGTTGGTCGTTTGTGTATATAACATCGTTCAATGTCTTGTTCGCTTTCTAGCGTAAATGCTAAAATGTACATGGCAAAGTGTAATGATGCTCACTGTTTCGTTTCATTGTTGTGCAGTATTTCGGTTGTCGGTTTCACGGTTTCTGCTCTTTACTATGTTCGTTGCACTGGCCTTGTCCCATATTGTACGTTTCAGTCATTGTTTAGAAGCCCGTCCTACAACGCCCTCCTTGAGAAGGCAGTAGTATCTGTAAATAAATAAAATAAACAATGCTTGGTGGACCACTGTATCTGTAGCCGTGCCTTTTTTTTTTTTTTGTTTGCTGAACACCATTTTTTTTTATCCGATTTTCAAATCTTGACACAAAATTCAACTCCTTGGCTGTTCCCTTCTTCCTAACTCATTTTCCACGCAGTGCTTGTTTGCGTGCTCATCAGACGAATAACTTGCCGGGACCTCAACCATCGTTGAGATGATTGCAGTAGGGCGAATATTCGGGCAAATTACTTTAGCAATGTAATACGCAAAGAAAGGGGGGGGGGGGGGGGGGAGAGGAGGGGAGGGGAGGGGAGAGGGGAGACCAGACTGCGCAGGGACATTAGAACGCAGAGCTCTGATTGGAAGAATAGTGGGTACACGCAAAGTCGAGCTTTTTTTTTTTATCTTCTCTCTACTCATTGTTCGAACACGTTTGAACGCCGGCGTCCGGCGTTCCAACGCGAGGCAGTCTCCGAAGAGCAGACAACGGTCTTCCTGACTCTGATAGGAGAAAGAGACGGTGGGTGGATACAAAGGCACCTCGCCTTTGTGTCTACCCCCTAATTCATCCAATCAGAACTCGGCACTCTGACGTCACCGCTGGCTCTCATATCTCATCCTCTCCCTCAGCTTCTCTCCCTATTCAGTTAGAGCTGCAACTGTGCGCCAATAACTTGAGAACTGCCGGACTTCTATAATGCCCAGTTAACAGCAATTTTTTTTTCTTTTTCTTTTTTTGCGACGAGAATTTTGGTAATTTTACGTTTCATTTGTTGGAGGATTCGCTATATATAGAGGCGAAGTTTTGCGTTAGTCTAGTTTTTTGCTTTAGTTTTACCAATTGTATGAATCCAATGCTAGGGATCAGAGTTCTTACATCGCCACCTGTGCTGCTTTATTATTGTATTATGCCACTGAAAGCTGCTTGTAGACTTTCTATTTTCTCTTTTGTTCGAACGATCGAAGGTAAAACTGATATAAGCGGTGATCATAGACAGTGAGATTAGCGAATTCAGTCTCAAAATATAAATGTCAAGATTGTATTACTATAGATACAGTCCTAAATAAAAATTATAAGCAACGTACACGTACATCAAAACTTAAACTTTTTTATTTTTGCTAAGAATATCGACAAAGGCAGACAGCGTTCTCGCGCTTTGGTCGAGACGTCCATACTGGACTGTACTGCCTGTACCGGTTACTTAGACTGTTTCTCCATAGGCCTTAATCGTATTTAAACCCTTTAAATACGACGAAGGCCTACCGAGAAGAGGTATGAACGAGCGTTCAAGCCCTTCAAACGTACAAAATGCTGCCCCCCCCCCCCCCCCCCCCCCGGCCCAAAAAAAAAAAAAATGTATAGTGTTTTTTTGTTGTTTTTTTTTTGCCGCCAAAATAAACTACGCATCATCCATCGTACGCTCTTTCTCTGACGAGATGTAGCGCTCGCGGTCAGTCGCATGCCGAAAGTTTCACAACAGTTATTCAAAAGTTAGAAGTGTCTTTTCGAAACTTTCAAGAGGAAAACGGCGGTCGACGATGCACACGATTACACAGAGGTGAATAGACCTTTCGCTAAATTACCCAAGCATCAGAGAGAATGTTGGGAACGTAGGTACACGCGCTGCGCGAGCTCGGCTTCCCTATGCGGAAAGCAAGTCGTCTGTTTCTTGCCCAGGATTGCGGTGACGTCAGGACGACGCCAAGCTCTGATTGGAAGGTAAGTGGGTAGACCTCAATGCTAGATGCCTTGAAGTCTACCCACTATTTGTTTTGAATCAGCCAATAAGAGCTCGGTTGCGTCCAGACATCATCGCAACCCTTGTGCAAGAAGCATGCAGACGAACTTGCGTTCCGCATGGAAATGATTCGAAGTAAAGAATTAAAATAAAGCGTCCGAGGAACGCGCGTGCGAAGTGCCATTGGTTTCAGATTTTTGCTTTCGAACAGTTAAAGGTGAAGACACCAGCACGCGGCAGCGCGTGTACGTACATACGTTCCCGGCATTCCTTTTGATACTTGGGTAATTCGGCAAAAGGTCTCTTGATTCAGCCACCAGGAACGGGCCCCATTTTCCCGTTGAAAGTTTCAGAAAACCAATTATCAACTTACGAATAATATAACGGTTAGTCCTGAAATCTTGGAATCCGGTCCGTACCACTATAGCGCTTCATTCAAGCCGAGTTTACAAATCCGCAATTTTTGCAATAAAAAAAAATAAATAAAACGTTGTACTATATACCACACGTTGTACCATATAAGAGGTTATTGAGTAACGACACTTGGCCATATTGTGGCTTAAAATTATGGTGGCTAGTTATCTGAAGCTTTATCTGAAATCACAGGAAACGCTTTTCCGTCCTCCACAAATGTTTTAAACAGTTTGCGACAAAGCAAAGCAATATTACACGAGCTTCCTAACACCGAACCTAATGCTGAGGAAGTCGCACTTTTGAATCAGGACAATCGGCAGTTGCGTCTGCTCTGCACAAGCCCCAAAATGGCGGCGCCCAGAACAATGTCGGGGAACGGAGTGCCGATACTCTTAAGCGCAGCTCATTTAGTGGTTCTAGTTATTGCTGTACTTAGGTGAGAGGCACAAAAAAAGAAAGAAGATAACGATGTAAAGCGGAGCAGACAAACTCTACGAGATGACGGTCTCCTTGGCCGTCGTCCAACGGTAGGATATAGTGCATCGGTACGTGACATTCCGGTGTGAAGCGTCGCAACACTACTCCCCGATTCCACTACTGCAGCTGCTCAGGAACGCAGCTTGGCGTTCCAGCCGGCCGGCATTTCTTCCGGGAACACCGGACAAAGCAAAAGCCGCTGGCTCGATTGCTATCGCACGAACGGTGACCGCGACCTTGGTGTGACGTGACGTGCCGCACTACCAGGGGTGAGCAGGTAACGGTACTTACATACTCGTATTAAGCTCAGTTTACCTTGGCAGAATCCGTCCTGGCGGTGGCTCGAGTTTTCGTCTTCTCTTTTTTTTTTCTTTCTTTCTTCTTTCTATTTTCTCGCTTTGGAGTTGGAGCTGACGCGGCCGACGGCACACGTGAAGGGGAAGTTGTTCGCGCGCGATGTTTTTGCGCGAGGCGTTGACATCGGTGGCGGATTCTGGGCGCTCTTTGTCTCCACGTTAGCCTTTGGTGCCTGCAGGCGTTCGTGCGTGCGGGGGGCATCGGCTGAGTCGTCCACAGGCATCCCGGTGCATTGATCTTGATTTTTCTGGCGTCGTTCCACAAAAGAGGCGAACAATTGAACAGGCATTGCAAACATGTCACCTATGGCTCGTTAATTTTTTTTCGTTTACTTAAGCGTCTGCAAGTTACGTGGGACTAGTGCTTTAATATATGTAAAATCATATCCAAAATGCTCACCCCCCTCGGAAAAAAAAGAAAAAAGAAAATCGGTGTTTTTTTAAATGTTTTATTGCAAATATAAACTACGTATCGTCGAACTCTCGAATTTGCCCCAAATATAGCGCTAGTGGCCCGAACCGGATGCCAAAGTTTAAGGGCGAATTCTCGTCTTCATCAAAAGTTACAAACGATTTTCGAACATTTTTCAGTGGTAAAATGTTGGTCGACAAATCCCACAAATACGCGGAATCGAACGACGAAAAGTACCCAGAACGGGACGCCTTTGCCCCCTTGTAATGATCAGAAAATGTAACTTTTGAATGAGATGACGGTTAAATTTGAAACTTTGGCATCTGCTCCGGACCGCCGCTAGCCCTACATTTGGGTGGAGGTTGAGCATTCAGCGTTGCGTAGTTTCTTTTTAAGTTAAAACATTTCTTCTTTTTTTTTTTTGGGGGGGGGGGGGGGAGGCGCTGTCAGCAGTTTTCTAGTCAATCGAGAGGACAAACAAACCCGCCATAGCACCGCTTGTTGCGACGTACATTCACGAAATACTTCACGAGCAAATTCTCAGGGTGATTATAGCTATGAAGGACCGGTTAGCGAGAGGTGAGTTGGAGATTCGTTAATACTTCCGCAAGGCGACCGACCCCCTTTTATCTGTTTTATAGCGCAGCAGAAGGACCTCGCTAGTTCCTTCTGCTGCGCAGTGTAACGAAGTTCCACAGTTATTTCTGTTGAACTTCGTCGTTCCAGAAATATTTGATGTCTATAGCAGGCTCAAAAAGCCTGCCGAAGACGGATCGACCGGAAGAAGCCTTTTTTTTTTTTTTGGGGGGGGGGGGGGGGGGGGGGGGGGGGCAGGCAGACGGTTTGTGTTTGTAAACAGGAAAATAATATATGTACCCTTAAATCAACAATTACGCTGATCCCTCCGTGACGTCGTCAAAAGAGACGTCGTCACCGCGATCGTCGTCTTTGTGCGTTTGCTATACTGTAGAAACCGGTTATAACGAGGTCGGTCATAACGAAATAGCGGCTACAGTGAAGCAATCACGATTTCCCAGTCCCTTTTGCACTTCGTTATAACCGAAGTTATTTATAACGAAATAGCGGATATAGCGAAGCGATTTCTGATTCCCGTTGACTTCGTTATTACCGGTCGGCGACATCACCAACTCAACCGATCACGTACAGAGGAACAAAAAACAAAAATGCAGAATCACGGCGCGGTCTGGGATTGGCCGGTGATTGCAGACGCACTAAACAAGCGTCGTGACGATGCGCTTTTGGCACTTCTTGATTGGCTGCAGCGAATAATGACGCCAGTGGGCTCGATAATGTGAAGCAGATTATCGAAGCCGTCGGGGCCCGCGTGTCCCCGCTTGTTCATGGCGAAAGGGGCGGGTGTGTGGCATGGGTTACTCATGTCGAAGGCCGAGCTCGATCATCGCTCCGAAATTTGAGGAAGGGTGGTCAGCTCGGATTAGATTAGGGGAGGGGGCAGAGGTCAGCTCGAGCGATTGAACGCTCGACCTCGCTGGATTTGCTTTCCGCAGCTTAGCCGCGGGACGTCGACTAAACGTAGTGACCTTTTCCGGCGCTTCAATGATGGCAACAGTTCAAGGCCACGGTGCTGGTAGAGAACCTGGAATCGTGCTTTTGTGTTCTGCACTGTCTGCGGGGCGAATCCGTCTTCACTGACGATATCGAGTTGAAAGGAGTTGGAATGTTTCTCTCCCGACAGGAGCTTTACTGACACTATAGTGGAACCCAGGTGTATGGGAGTGCAACGCCACTCACCAAGAAGCTTCTTTGCCGCGGGGTTGTTCCAAGTATAAGAGCGCCTTTCCGTCTCTCCTTTGCAAGACTTGATGAGGTAGCACGACGGTCAAGTCAAGTCAAGTCAGAATGTGTTTTTATTTGTACACAAGATGTTAGATAATTACACTTATTCAGACGGGGGTCCCAAAGTTTTCAAAAGAAAACTCTTGAAGGGACCCCTTGGTAATAAAGGGTTAGTCAGCGATCAAGTTAACACCATTATATATAAAATTAAAAAAAAAAATAAAAAAACGAAACACAATTGTGGTATCTACATAATCAAAATATTAAACCAAGTGAAAATAGAGAGAAGAAAAGCTAGAAAGTCGAGAAAAAAGGACAATATCAGTGTGTGTTTGTGTGTGTGTGATTGTGTGAAAGGTGTGCCTAGGAGAGAAGAATGAATCGGAGGGGAGGAGGGGAGGGGGAGGGGCATAAAAGTGGTTGATGAATAATGCAGATAGTATTTGGGCACGTATGGCTTGTTTAAAGATATAGAATGATGACATGGCAGTTAGGCAGGGTGGTAGAGAGTTCCACGTTTTAGTAGCAATATAAATGAAGGTGAACGCACCATAATTAGTTCGTATCCATGGTACAGACAGTGACGCTTGTGAATGTGAACGCAGAGGATACATGACATCTTGATGAGTAAAACTAATTGAAGAGCATATTATCTGATTGCTGATGAACTTTTATGTTAATAATGCTACACGATAATCGAGGCATTGATTAACTGTTAAAATGTTGAGGAAGCGCTACGCAAATTGAGCACTTTCGCGCCTATTAACAAACAGCATTGCTCGTAGTGCCGTGTTCTGGGCGATTTCTATGGGTTTAGTGTTGTTTTATATGTCAATCCATAAATGGATAACCCGTACGAAATGTGAGTATGAATGAAGCTATGATAAAGCATTTGGAGGGTTCGTAAGGAAAATATGTGCCGTAACACAATGCGTCACAATGTGTAATCCGTGGCGATGACCCCCGTGGACAAAATTTTACAAAACAGAGTGGACAGACCTTGGTGCCCAGTCAGGCGACAGGATTGCCTTATGCGCCAAGAAACCATTTCAAGGAGTATGTACCCCTTGAGAGAAAAATAAACTCATCGATTGATTGATCGACAGTTTCGACACTCAATTTGGGCTCCTGGCAATCAATGGCTCGACAAGCATTCCGGTAGTGGCTCGTGCAGTGTGAGCTTTGAGCTTAGCCAAGCAACTGTGTGGGTATAGACGCTTTGCAGCAGCTGTGCATGGACGCCGCCATAACTGACCTTCAGTTTTTGTTCCCTCTTATTTCGTTTATTTCACTCCATGATTACTATAGCAGGCCAGGTTATTGCCATATTAGATTCAACTGTGCCCTTTCCTAAAGCATCGGCCTTTGTAGAGGGTCGTCAACTACCGTTTCAGCTGCTCGGCATCTCGGTAAGACAAGAGAAGGGCAGCAATAACGGCTGTAATTTGGCACGTGTGTAAAGCGCCTATAGGGGGAGCTTGGCTAGACTTGGCTATACCTGGCTGGTTGAACTTGGCCGGTTGAATCCAGCCGGATAATGACAGGCCATCACCTTGCCTCATTGAAAGGACGAAGTCGGCGGGGTGTTTCGATTGAGCTTCCACAGCGAAGGAATATAGTTTAATGTAAGTTATGCAGAGAAGTTCTAGATATTTGGTAGCTGTATGGTCTGTGCATCGTACACAAAAGACGCGGTATTTGCCGCAGACATGGTGACAGAATGATCAGCGGATGTGCCTCAAGCATATTCGAAGCATGTTTATTTCATAAATAATATTAATAATAATAACATCCTGTGGCCTATGATCGTCATACAAGGAAGGCATCATACAGCATCTGAAGCCTTTCTTTTGTCGTATGACGTCGTCGAATTTAGCTGTGTGACTGCAGCATTATGCGAACCGTTTGCATCGATCCGAAACCTAGAGAGACCGGGCCGTGCTCTCGGGCTGAACTGCGGAACAGGGTGCTTTGTTTTTTTCGCCGAGCGTGGGTAACCGGCGGAGAGACGGTTCGCGGCCGAGTCCGTTGAAACGGGAGCTTCGTCGTGGCGGGATCCAGACTCCGGTGACGCGTTGGAAGGCACAAAAGACGCCGCCGACGCGAGATCGATTCTTCCGTTCCCACCGGCGAATCGTGCAGGTGCGCAATCGCGTCGCGCTCTCTCTCAAGGCGCCCGTCTTGTCGGCAGACGAACGTCTAATCTTTCCAGTTTTGAATCATCGTTTCTATAGTAAAATATCGCTGCAAATGCCTATCAAAGATTTTTTTTTTTGTGGTATAATTAATTAATTGAATGTAAGAGAATACTGAGCTATTACTAACGTTTCGTAGAAAATATCGTAAAAGTGCAGGCGAGCTGGTGAACATTAACCACGTTGAATTAACCTGCTGAGTTTGAGACGTCGTTCCGTCTACTTCCTGTCTCTTCTACATTTGATGTTTCCTCTCTACTCCAGTCTCAGGTTAATTCAACTTGGCTAGTGTTTGGTGTGTGTTTTTTTTCCTTTTTTTTTGGTAAATACCGCTAAACCTCGAAAAATAGCCAATAGCAGGTTTTATAAAAATTGGGGAAAACCGGGAAATCTCGTATGGAACTTGACCTTGAATACACGGGGAGTTTCTTTCTAATCTAAACATAAATGTTAAAAAAAGATAAAAACCGTCGCGAGAGTTACATGAATCTTTTTTTTTTTTTTTCTGCGGGTGATTTATATGGCCACGGGGACATATAGATGGGTACTTGTTACGATAAGTTGAAGAATTAATTAAGATTTCTTAATTAACTTTTTTAATTAGTGAATATAGACGTATGGTTGCAATTATACTCGCTGAGTCCCATCGAAAACCACTACATCAGTAATTTTGAGAGAGACTGAGCGTGCGGGAAGTGCCGTATAGTGCGCTAAAGTTCCCGCTCGTGCAGCAGGCACAAAAGGCTGGGGTGAGAAAACCCGAATGATAAGAGACGGAAAAACCGCGCGGGCGTCTTATCGCGCCTGTAGCCTCGTTCCCGCTGCACGATCGGAAACTTTAGCGCTTGCTTTCCACCTGCTCCAAGTCTTTCTAAGATGCACTAATTTTGTGGTTTTCGATGACACGCAGCAAGTTTCTGATTAGAATCATTCATTTATCTTCAATATTTAAGACAATTTACATATTTTAGTTAATTAATCGACGGAGCGTTACGATCAGCCTCCTATACTATGTCTCCCTGGCCGTACAACTCACGTGCGGAAACCGCATTAACGTAGGTACTGCAATTTTTTTTACCGAATTCGTTAAGTTAGTTTGTATATAAAAAGAACAGGCTTGACGGGAGGAACAGTCACGAATACGAGTTTATTTCGTGCTGACCCGGAACACAGTCCCCAATGAACTGTCGGCGAGGCTTGCTCTCGCCTCAGAACCGCTATGGAAGCACCACACCTCATCTGGTACCTTTATCTCATCGGTGCGGGGACGTTTTCCAGGTATTCGGGACACTGGCGTCACGTTCCCTGGAGCTTGGGGAACGCCATGTCCTATTTTTTTGTTCCGATAGAAGCCCTCGATAAACCCTCCATTTTTCCTTTGACACCAAAAATTTATGTCAAAAAACAGCGAATATATGATAAAAATTAAACGTAAAAAACAGAAAAAAACCCCTCTGAATTTGAAGAAAATAAACCCCGTAAACACGGAACCCTGGGGGACACATGTGATAATGATAATAATAACTGTTTATTTGCCATCCCACAGTAATGGAAGCTAAAAAAAAAAAAAATAATAAGAGCTGTAGGATTAGCTTGGCAGGTTTTCAGCACCCTAAAAGTGTTGGAGTCCTGTACTGGAAAGAGCTTTTGCGATGACTTTCGGGCTGCGATATCATCTGCGAAAGAGTGTTGCACTCTTCTGCGATCTATTCGAGCCAAAGAATTAAGCTGCTTCAATATTTTAAGCGAGGCATTCAACTAACTCTCCGTTCGGGTTGTGCTAAAATCACGCAGGGGCTCTTTGCATCCAGAAGGTTGTCAGATTGTCATGCCGTCAATTACGACGTATTGAAGACGTAACAGGTCATTTGCAAGAAGAAGAAGAAGAAGAAGAAGGAAAAAAAAAAGGGGGGGGGGGGGCTGTCTTCAGCAATTTCGCAACAGCGATATGAACCTGGGAGTGAAACTTCACTACTCTATTGACCAGGGGTCTGCAACCTAATGGCCCCCGGGACACCACCAAAAATGCCCCCGTCAAACAAAAAAAAAAAAAAAAAAGGAAACAAAAACAAAAAAAATACACACACATATATATACGAAAAGAGGTATATGTTTGTTTGCACACCCTGCATAACCTAACGTATTACCTCGAGGTTCGCTGATCCCGATACAGACAGTAAGCTGAAGGATGCAATCGTAGCTGAAGGATGCATTCGCAGCGTACGACTTCGTTGAGTTTTCCGCGGACCTCCCTTGATTAAAGTTTTCAAATAAATTCAATCCAGTAGGGGTCTTCATTCAGGTGTTTGGCAGCACGTGTATATCTGCGAATATAGTTTCTCAAAGAGGAAAACCGTCAAGTCAATCGTGGATCTTGTGAATGAAAGATGAGCGCCTCCAAAATGTTTTACGACTTTAAATTTTCGCGAGCAATATTGAACACCCAAAGTTTTACAGAGGTGGAGCTCGAGTAATCCTACGTTACCTCTTCTTGATTCGAGACAACATCTTCGCATTCCACTTTGGGTATGTGTGACAGTTTTGTTGTATTTTATTTCTATAGGCTGGTCTTTCCCCCTTCCACTTTGCGGCGATTTGGCACGCTGCAGCCAAAGGTTCCCAAAAATGTTCTGGCAAGTGAAAATTTTATTGGCGTACGTGCCTTGCCCTTTCTCAAGCGACAAACAATCATGTGCTGGGCTGTGGAAATTGCACGCTGGGCTGTTTACCACTGGACGCCATACTTGAGTGCTTTGTTTGACTGCGCATGCTCGAAACGAGCTCATACTTGTGAGCTGCTAAGAGTACGGTGCCTGGATCGCGTCTTCGACTGGTGTGTTTAGCGTCCTATCCCGCCCATACATCAAAAGTGGTCCCAATGTGGCAACAAATGACGCGAGTGTCATGCTGTTGCCTGTCGCGATCCTGGCGGTTGGCCGTAGAAATGCTGGCGAAAAGCACGAGCGAACGCGAGTGTCGCTTTCGTCGCGGCGTCCCTTCAGGCGTCCCAACTTCCGGCTACTCCAGCTTCCGTGAACTGTCACAGTGGGAAGCGACCTGCAGCAGAAAAGGCGTCTGCCACTCCTACCACAACTGTTGGGGCGCCGCCAGGGTCGCAACAGGCGACAGCATGACACTTCTATGACGTCATCAGGCGGAAATCAAGGGACCACTTTTTTGGCCGCGGTAAACACACCAGTCGGAGACGCGTTCCAGGCACCATACTAAGACTGGCAGTGTTGATGGTGTGGCACAGAGTTATTATAATTTACGATAGAGGTCCGGCTGGCGCTAATGTGTGGTTTTAAATGGAAGCAGACAGCGACCAGTCTACCTTTCTGACTTCCGGTAATGCATTTCTATGGGGAAAAGTGCGTGGATTTTCTCTCTTGGAGCGAATATCACGAATAATTTGTACGTACTAAATAGCTTGGAACATTTTTCAGTCTCGCAGACGAAAATATTAATCAGTTGCGGCGTTTTTTATTCAAATTTATGGCAGTAAAAACGGTGCTAAAATGGCTTCGTTCGTGTATTTGTACACTGTCGGACATTGTTAGCGCGAATACACGAGCGCGCGAGCGGGTTTACGCCAGCAAAAGCGATGCAGAACAAGAACATCTAGGAAATCTAGAGAGACGTCAAAAGCCACGCACTAACACTGGGATGGGATAGTACGCACCTTTGCACGGAGACGACCAAAACAAAGTACAGCCGAGTAATGTGTGCGACTTGCTATGAGTAACATTTGTATTATTCATTGTGCCGCTCATGGGTGCCAAGGTAAGTTTGTTCTAGCGTTCAGAATCAAGATCCGTATTCTCTAAAACTTTTGAAATGGGGGAAAGCCAGAAAACTCCCACCGACGGATAAATTCAGCACATAATATATATAAAGAAACACCTTTTATAGTACGTGAACTTTTACTCTTTTACGCGTTTTAACCGCTCGTAAATGGGGGTCCTTTTAGTGGCCTATAAATATAGCAAATTATCAGTTTTAACGGCATCGGGATGTTAGCGTTCCTTGAACAAGTTCTACGTATCTTCGACTGTTGAGTCTTGCTTAGATTCGCCGCTTGTCTTTACGCACTTGCCGTGGAACATAGGACTGGACCCGGAATACTGAGAAGGTAAAGGGGCCATGAAACAAATTTTTAATTTCTTCCTCCTTAGCTTTAATCCTCAACTGAAAAGCGATTTGAGAAATCACGTCGTCGTGACATGCTTGGGCACCGGTGCGAGGACTTCAAGCTTCCACCGTGCTTTTTAAGCAGATCATAGAACTTGTCATTCGCAAGTGATGATAAGTTCCGTCAGGGAATCATTGGCCAGGAACGCGAATCCAAATTTGCGTCGACGGATTGATTGTTGACGAGCGCATACGTCCGAGTGACGCAGTTCTCGTGTCCAATGCGTGAGCTGGGGTCGCCTGACGTGTTGTGGGTACTGCGGATGTATGATAGTGAAAAGGCGGAGAGCTTTCGATGGAAAGGATGTACGAAATAGTCCGCTATATTTTCATATGTTCGTTCCGAGAAGCTGACTTTTGACTTTCTAGCCTCTTTCTTTTGTTCCACTAAAGGATATGCGATTAGTAAAGTCCAATCTAAAATAATTTATCCCAGCCCAAAATTCACTTAAAGGGGCGGTGCAACGATATTCAATTGGAATGTTTTTCACTTTACTCGAGCTAACTGGCACTAGTGGGACTCAAGGATACTCGCACGCAACGTCACTGGCAAAGAAACTCGTTTGTTGCGCTGTAATTTCGAGGACAAAACCGAGCGTTTTCATTCAATCTCTCCTTCGCAAAACCTGATGACGTAGCTGGGCGGTAGCAGTACCGCCCAGTGACGATATTTGAATGCGGATCATAGATTGGACCCGAGCATTGCGTGGGCACTCGATTTGGGCTTGTTATAATCTATAGCTCGAGAAGCATTCGGGTATTGCCCTGTGTCCAATCGCTGCAATGACGAAAACAGCCGAGCCATAACAATGTCTGGAACGCAGCGCGTGTCCTGTGCCTTGCCAACCCCAGCGCGTGGCTATGATCAACATTGGCGGCATATAAAAATATAATCGGCTCCAGATCTCGTGGCCGCTTATTCTGGCTGCGAGTTGAGGGGGTGAATTTCGCTCGTTTTTCTTTATTTTTTTCTGCGACTTCGATTGCGTGTGGTGAAAAACGAACGGGTATTTTACAGGTCATTAACGTCAGGGATCCGTTCTAAGCGGTATCGCTTAGAACGGATCCCTGTAACAACGGTAACAAAAATCGTTGCATCGCCCCTTTAATGGCCCTTTTAAACATCGCTCACTGATCGTACAAATACTGTAACATGAGAAATTTCACTTGTATATGATATTAATAAAGTTACCTGCTGTTCACTACAACCAAAGTGACAAAGGTAATTCCTGTTATTCTCTGGCGAAGAGACCAAGTTCACCCGCGTTTTCCCATAGGAATGTACGAAAGCACCGCAAAAGTGGAATGGTTGCTCTCTGCTTCAATTTGAAACCGGAAGTCTGATAGATACTTGTACCAATTTAACCTCTATTGGCAATTGTTTTTACGTGTTTTTGAACCTACTTTCACAGCGTCGTGTTTTGACCGCCAGGCGCTGTGAATATCTGATTCGCTCAGAGACTGTAGAGTGAACCTGACGCCATGGCTTTGTGTTCTAGCCGCTTGGTGCCGTCAATTTTGCTGGAGTCGCCAATACATCGCCTCACCTTAGCATTGACTAACTGCGAAGGCTGTGCAAGCGCGAGCGGGTAGCCTTGATTGCCTTGACGCACTCGCTGCGCGAGCGTTCGAGCAGCCGCGGAGGCTTCAAAGACAGAGCAAATAGCTAGCGCTTTTAGCATGCGCGGCTAACAATAGTCCATGCTGAGGTGAGGTGGTGTGGAATGTGGGTTGAAAGAGAACAGTGGAAGCTCGCCGCCGGCACGCGCTTAGCGGCCGCGGCAGCCGCGTTGTGTTGAGCGCCGCCAAAGGCACGGGCGCGAGCGTGCTTTTAGAAAGCGCTTTCTATGCACGAGTGCTCGCGTGCACGCGCAAATCATTCTGTAGAGGCAGTCTCTCGCGCTCGTACTTTTGCCACCGCTGAAGTCAACTAGCTAAATCGTTTCTGGTTCCGGAATCGCTTTTGCTCACCTATTCCATGTGTGTTCGTTTTCTGAGCACCTTCTTCGCGGTCTAGGGCTCTAAACTCGTCAGACACAAAGTTGGGGCTGAAATTCACGGAGCGCACGGATTGGACTATCTCGACGATGACTTGGCGCTTTTGTCGTCGGCGTCCAATCGGCGCGCTTCGCGAACTTTCGGCTCCAACTTTCTGTTTGACGAGTTTCAGGCCCCTAGAGTGGCAAACTTCTGTTTGAACGCGTGGCCTCGGTACTGGAGCGGAGCAAGAGCCACGAATCGAGTGCTTGGGGTACTGGACTGATTAGGTCCGAACTGCATGTCGGTGACAGGTGAAGAACTCGGGGGAAGCTCCTCCCACCTCTCCCCCCTTTTGCAGAGCGAATGCGGGAGAGGAGGTGACCTACTCGTAGTATTCTGAGTTTAGTTGCTGCAGGGCAGCGTACGAATTCTGAACGAGAGAAGCGCGTGCACCAATCGCAGTGGCGCGTGCTCAGCTCGTGCATGCGAGTACCGCTGTCGAACAGTTGACCCTGGGATTTTTATTAATGACGACGCCTGTGACTTTGACACTCACAGGCGTCGTTTCTCGCCCTCGGCGGGGACTGCGAGGACGCGGGCCCCCGCCGTTACCGGGCCCCCTTTGCAGATGAACCCGACGTCTACACCCCAGTCATGACGACGCCTGCGGCAGCGGTTGCCGCTCCTTCCCCGACTTTGACAAGGCAAGACACCGCACCACCGGTATTCACGGAGCCTTGCGCCGGTACCCGACAGAACCTCTCGGACCACCACAAACCGGGCCGCGTCCTCTAAAATACAACACTACTCTTCAGCGTTCGCTGCGCTAAAGTGAAAAGAGCTGGGATGAGATGCTCCTGAATTCTTAACCTGTCACCGACTATAGAGCCACTAAGGAGTTACGCATCGGCGCCTCATTTTTCGATTTGCTTGTGAGCGCCGCCATTTTGGTGCCCAGTTCGGAGCGTGCGCATTTGCCGTTTGTTACGAGTCACAAATGAGACTTCCCGAACTTGAGCGATATCGTTTTGATCTTTCGCTGACTCTGCTAACATTACCGGAGGACGGAAAAGCGTTTTTGCGACTTCAAATCAAGCTTTAGGTAACTAGCAACGGCGCTTTCAGGCACCAAGATGGTTGAAGTCTAGTTAACCTGAGGCAGGGGCGTATCCAGGAATTTTTTTGGGGGGAAGGGGGGGGGGGGGGGCTGAGGTGTCTAGGATGTCCATTACTTGGGGTGCGGAGAGAAGAGGAAGGGGGTCAAAAGACAGTTGTATATTACAGGGTCAGCTGGGTTTCAGGGCTGGGGGCAGGGGGGAGGGGGGCGGGGCGGAAGCCCCGCAAGCTTCCCCCCTGGCCGCGCCAGTGCCATTCGGTCGCTGTAGCTGTGGAAAGATACAGTGCCGCAGCGAAAGTCTTTGGTGCATTTCGACCTAGACGACCAGCTCGCCCATTCCCGCTTGGCATCTGCCCTTTCATATGACGTCACGACACTTCACCAGTTCTTGTATGACCAACGAGACGAAACAGTCTATAGTCAGTTACAGGTTAAGAAGGTAGCGGCAAATGCCCCTCAAAGGGAATCAGATATCCCTCCGCCACCTTTGCATCCAATAGCGTCCCACCGTTTCCGTGACGTCGCGGACAACGCGCGAGGAGGGTCTTGCCTTTCTGTAGATATTTGCTTTATCTTTCGACTTTGACTTAGCATTGTGGAAGACACGAGAGGGAGATTAGAGTTCTCCCCCACCGACGGAAACAAATACGACTTTCGGGGATTAGCTTCCCCCCCGATGGATACAAAGGCTGCTTTCTGGGGCTCGGTTCCCTCTCCGATGAATACAAAGGTCGCTTTTTCAAAAAGTGGGATCGGAGACAAGTGGGAATCCATTCAAGCGGAACAAGGAGCGTTTCCAGTGAACTCTTC
Organism: Ixodes scapularis; assembly: GCF_016920785.2. Lineage (NCBI taxonomy): Eukaryota > Metazoa > Arthropoda > Arachnida > Ixodida > Ixodidae > Ixodes > Ixodes scapularis. The sequence continues at coordinate 31,408,958 of NW_024609839.1, forward strand.
TTTCGACTGCGGAGAGATTTGAAACGGGCGCATCACACTTGTGGGAGGAGCTTCTCCTACCTTCTTGACTTGTAACCGACTATAGGAAGAAATGAGCCTTAGACAGCATCTTCGGACTGTGTTTTGTAGGATGTAATAGCGTGCGACCGCTACTGTCGTTTTTACGATGTATTAGCGTGTGATCACTGCTCGAGCGCGCTGTGTCCCTCGGATGAAGCGCCTCCCCTTCCATTAGCGAGATTGCCTCCCGGCAGTGGACGATGGCCGCCCATGGGCGATATACCATTCGGCCTGCCCCTGACGTCATCGTTAGTAAATCCCCGACCCTCCCCAAGCGGCAAACACGCTGAAGCTCGAGCCAAGCGGCAAACGCGTTCGTTTCAGTGTCACCGCGCACTAACGTCGCGCTCGTTGTGAGGCGCTGCAGGACGCGAGCCTTGGCTTCTAGGCGGTATGCGGAGCACAAGTTTGTCTGCTTCTTTTGCTGGGGTTGTGGTTACTTCAGGAGGCCGAGCTCTGATTCTACCCACTATCCTTCAGTCAGAGCCAATCAGAGCTCGGCGTCTTTCTGACGTCACCACAACCCCAGAAAAAGAAGCAGACGAACTTGCGCTCCGCGTTGCTGTGGACCAGTCCTCGTACCGGACCATAGCGGTCCGATGATCCTGCCACCGCCTCCTCCTCCCAGAGACCCCCAGCAGCTCACGTGACCGGCCGAACGGACGTGACCGAAGCGGTGGCGAGAAGGCGATGTGGATCAAGTCAGTGGACTAGTGCTCGTCCTGCGCCGAGGCGGTGAGCGTCGGTAAGAGAGGGGGGGCCCCCCCTCAGGGGGGGATGCCCCCGGCCGCCCCTCTCCGACTTCGGGCCAGTGAACGGGTTCTCCTTGGGAGGACTGGCAAGGTGACTTCGCAGGAAACGACCGAGCGGTGGACGACCGCGCGCTTTGCCCCCGCTGGCCGGGTAGCCGTCCTGACGACGACGCTCGGCGTGCCGTTGAACTTGGCCGAGGAAGAGGCTTGCTTTTTCGCTCGTTTTCGCTCGCTCTCTCGTCGTCGAGCGGGTCTGAGCACACGCACCTTTGGATGCGTTGTTGGTGCTGCGCCGCCCGTTTGGTGGGCCCTCCTTTCCCATCTTGCCCGAGTCTTCTTCTTCTCCCTCGGCGAGGGAGCGTGGGGTTAGAGGGACGGTTGGTGAGTGTGCACGGCCTGCTTCGTCTGCTAACCGTCGTCGCCGTCCCGAAGCACTTTTTTAGCTCGTTTCTCGCCCTTTCCGTGCCGAGGGTCTTGGGATTGCAATGCTGAAGCCGGCAGTCATCCGTCGTTTGCCTTCCAACCTTCATTTCACGCAACACCTTCAAAACCAGCTTCTCTTCTGTCTACGTCGGTCTTTCTTTCTCTCCGTCTCTATCTCCTGTTTAAGCAACACAACCTACAGACGGTTACGAAATAAAAGTGAAGTGGAAGCTCCTCTCACCTCTTTCCACTTCAGCAGAGCGAACCCTGGAGCGGATCCCGCCTCCACTCCAGCGTTCGCTCTGCTAAAGTGGAAAGAGATGGGAGGAGCTTCTCTTCGCGCTTAACCTGTCACCGGCTATTCGATGTGAGAAGCTCGCAAGGGGCGCTTCTGTTCTCCTCACTACGGGTAGTGCACGTGCTACCCACGCGGTTATGTTTTAACTTTCATGGTGCGTAGAAGCTTGGCATTGCACGTGCTTGCACGAGCAGAGGAAGTCGACGTGTCCTCACTCTGGGTTGTGAAAAACTTCCACCAGGCGGCGACACCCAAACTTCTCGCCGCGAATAGATAGAAAGCCGTAGTAGCCGTAGTGCCGAACGATCTATACGTCACCTACTGGGAGTGGGTCACACATTCAACACGATGACGGCGATAGTTTGTGCTGTGTCCATACGGCATGAACCCGTGTTCTGAACTTCTGACCGACGTTTTTGCTGACTGACCGCGCGCGAGTTCCAGCCGACCACTGGCGCATGCACTCATGTCTATTACGTACTCCGCGCCGGCCCATGGCAGGGGTCGTATATAATTCAACGGATTTTTGTCTATGGTCGCTGACAGGTGTCTTAACACCACCTCGAGCGCAAGCTCTCTGTCTTTTAGAACATTTCGTCGCACGCGCAGCCAAAGTTCGCTGGAAGGATACGGCTGAGCATCTACTGGGTTCCTAACCTGTCGCCGGCTATAGATGGCGTTGGATTAGGGCATTCTGAGAAAATAAAGTGGTTCAGGGGCGGTTTTAAAATTACACCCCGACAAAACCTTCGTAGACGAAGCCAAATGGTGTGTCAGTGTGTTTATCGCCTTTCTCATGTATGCCAGCGCGTCAGGTCATTTTACATCGGTCGGGGCACGGTTGTTCCGTTCCGGTTATTCCGTTTTGTCCGTGCCAGATTCTAAAGCTAAATACTGCGCTAAAGGTACGGCGTGTGCGTTATCGACTTACTGAGAGCGTACAATGTCGACACAGTCATACATTGAAAGCGGTGGAAAAGAGGAATGACTAGAATAATGTGGATTACACCACTTAATTAACTCTGGAAACCCTAGCAGGATCACGAAAAAGGGGGGGGGGGGGGATAGAGAGAGAGAGAGAGAACAGACAAATACCAAACCTCCAAACGTAAAACCTTTTGGAGTTTTAAATGCCTGTCCCCCTCTTCCGCCCCCCCCCCCTTCCTCCTTTCCCGCTGCAGGATTTAGAGTGTCAGTCTTAAACCAGCTCGAGCTCTAGGTCCAGTAACGTCCACCGTGTTTCACTACCCCCGGTTCATCTACCTTTCCCCACGCCAAAAAAAAAAAAGAGCAAAAACCGAAAGGAGCTAGCTCCAAACCAAATCTCGCATTACTCAATACCACGTTTTTTTTAATTCAATACCGCTTTAGTTTCGTCTCCCGAGCTTTTTACCGTCTTGCGTCAGACGGGCAGGCGAGGATAGTCCCCCCCCCTCTTCGACGACACGTTAAAGACCCCCACCAAGCATCCCCCTCCCTTTCCCCCCATTACAAGGAGCGAGAATTCTTCTTCCCTCCAGACTCCGGTGACGGCGGTATGCCGAACGCGCAACGGTCTTGCACCGTCGACAAGCCCACGGCCGCTGCTGCATCTGCCGTGCGCGCGCGCTCTCCAGGAGTTGCCGGTTCAGGTGGAGGCATTCCACGTCGTCGGGGTCCCTCTTCTTTTGTCGTCGCAACGGATGCGCGTGCCGCACGTGGTAGAACCGCGGCGGCGGTGCCAACCGACCGACGCGGTGTGGCATCGCATCGCGCGCGCCGAGGGTCCCATTGTCGACGGCCAGGAGCGCGGCTCGGGCCCCGGAGTGCTCGCTGCAGGCCGCCGCCGCACCCGCTCCGTGAATGAGAAAGGGACGAAAGGCCTCGGTGTTCGCGGCTGTGTAGCCGCGTCTGTGTTTTTGCTCGGCGTCTTTCTCTCGCGGGGAAGGAGGAAGGGACGAAGCAAGGTGGCGCAAGAGGGGCTGCAGGGTGGTACACCGATGCACGGGACCGTAACTCTCAAGACGCGTTATTGGGATGACCGTTTTTCAGTTGAGCGGACGCTTGACTGGTAGCGTTCTGGCGCGAACTCTTCGAGTCCTTGAAATGAAATTTTATATATATCGGGCTGTTCGACCCGGAGGGTTTTCTGCGTCGGTACGAATACTTGCAATCATCCTTCTCTAGCGTTGCCCTTACGTAGGCCGATTTGTACTCGGCCACCCTTGAGTCTACCGCTATTAAAGAGGCTGCCAATAATCGCGTTTTAAATGGCCTTCTGTGTGCCAATGAATTACCATATGCTGTAATCGGAGTACTCGTGTTTGTGCTAGCGTTGTGCTAGCAGGGCAGTGGGTTCAAGAAGAACCTTGGCACGCGGCATTCTAACCACAGATATTGCGGTCACTCGTCTGTCTTTTGTATTGGCGACGTCGTGCGAGATCGAAAGCGTCGCTGTGATCGGCATTCCACGATTGACCGAGTGCTGACTATGACGTCAACAAAGGATTTCTCTTCGAAGGAAATAAGGGGAATGGAAGAACTTCAATTTTGACGGTGTTGGCAGCGCATGGTTTCAGAGCGCAATGATTTCAAGCTTCCACGATGTTCATTACAAACACCATCGAACTTGTTGTTCGCGAGGTAATGACGTCACGAGAGCGAAACATAGGAGGCCGCCACCAAGATATCTCGCCACTAATAATGTAGGAGCAGCGTGACCCCGGCTTAATAAGGGTGAACAGCGGGGGACACAAGTCGGGTTGTTCCACTGAACAATCTACGTCGTCGAGTATTGCCGTGGGTTATCTCCGACCTCTTCGAGGAGTAACGTTCCTCGCAGCCATTCAGAGCTTCGCTAATGGGCGACCTTGCGTCGCGCACCCGCGGTCTCGCGCAACCTGTCAATGACGTTCTTGCGACCCCTACAACCACGGTCGTCTTGGAGGAGCGCCGCGTTCCCGGCTGAACCCTTTGTAGCTGCGCCATTAAAAAAAAATCGAGGCTTAAAAAATACGTTATGGCGATGACAAAAGAGCGCGCGTAAGAAGAAGAAGAAAAAAAAAAAAGGATATTGCGATTCGAAGAAGCAAAAACCGCGAACGTTGATCCCTCGATGGGCACAGGTGTCCAAGGAAATCGGTTGCCTGCTCTACGGAACGCGTGGTGATGTTCGGGGAGCGTGCGTTGGGTTAGCATTAAGCCGCCCTCCCACAAATCACATAAGGTCAAGGTGGTGAAAGCATTTTTTTTTTTATACGAAAAAAAAAATGCTTTATGGAATTGCACTGCTCCTACAGCATACAAAAGACACGCCGTTTCATGCAGACGTGACGGCAGAATACTCTGCGGGAACGTCTCCCTAGACGGGACAACACACTGGCGCCACCTATTGAGTATCCCTAAAACACTTCCCACTTGCCTATATTTTAAGCATCATTTTTTTTTTCGCCGCGTGCTTCAAGCAATCTTAAAAGTGTTATAAGCAGGGTTCTGCGTTTTCGGTTTAAACCTATATGAAACGATAAACGTATGTTGAATTCATTCTTCCGAAATGGGTTTTAACCGAAAAACGTCTTTATATTAGAGAAGTGGGGCACACCTGATGGATTGCGAGAAAGGGGGGGGGGGGGGGGGGGGGTTGCTATCACGTAATCTTGTGACACGCTTCCTTTTTTTACAGGATGAGTCAAAAACTTTACAGGGTTTTTTCACCGCAAAAATAAACTACGCGTCCCCGAATGTTCATTCTCCGCCCAAATATAGCGCTAACGGTCCGAACCAGAGAACAATGTTTTAGAACTAACTGTTATCTAATTGAAAAGTTATAAGTAATTGTCTGAAAATTTCAGCGCGAAAATGGGGCCCGTTTTCGCTAACTGGCGCCACTCAACCTATACGACATTTCGAGGTATTGCATACCGTCATGTACTGACGAAACTGGTTTTCATGCGTGAATCTCGTCATTGGTTGTGAACTTCCGGAAGAAACTTTGAAAAGGCCCCCGTACATTGAGAAGTTGCGGGATATTTCATACAATGAAAATAATCCAATTCTCCAAAGGACTGGGAACATGGCATAGTAAACCCGATCATGAACGTCAACAAAATTTCATACTCCCAAAAAGTGTGTTTATTGTCGAACCCTCCCCAGCATAAAGTAGGACCATTGCGAAGATATCTGACCATACAATTTACACCCCCCCCAAAAAAAAAAATAATAATAAATATTGCATAATAACTTACGCATCGCCGAACGCTTATTAAAGAACCCATAAAGAAAAAAATAATTTTTTTTTTATTAGTCTGGTTGGGACAGGCGTGTCAAAAAAATTATTTTACACCAAAAAGAATTTTCGAGCAATATTGAAGACGCGAGACGGGATTTAGTCGGCCGTCTCCTCCTTTCCACTTGTTTTCTCTCCCTCGGCGTTTCGGTCGCGTGGAGGAGAGGGGGATCGGCTTGACCGTCACGTTCAGGTGGAAAGAGCGAATGACCGAGATGGTCATTCCGTGACGTCGTGGACTCTGCGCGCAGATTTTCAAATAAATCCCTCCCCGTGAATATTGCCCTAAAAATCTTATTTTCCGCGTAAACGTTTTTTTTTTTTTTTTTTTTGTGTGTTTTTTGCCACGCGTGTTAAATGGGTGTTAAAAAACATTTTTTTTTCTCTTTTCAGGGGCCCTTTAAGGAGATGTAGAGCGCTTTCAAACAAAGTAAATAAAGATGGTTTTGTATTGTATTGTATTCCGCTGTCCCGCAACGTTTTCTGCAATCCTCTACGAGATACGGGACTCTGCAGGCAAGGCTAGCGCCGCGCATGCGCGGTAGTGTCGTTTTCGTTCCGGATAGCGTAGCGGAGGGGAAAAAACGGTCTACGAAAACTCCCTATTTTGCGACCAAATGCATCGCTAGCGGTCCAAAGCAGATGCCAAAGTCTCAGAACTAACCGTTATCCCAATCAAAAGCTATAAGCGATTTTTGAAATTTTGAATGGGCAAATGGTGGCCGACGGAGCTGATATTAAGCGTTCAGCAAATTAGCGAATTTTTTTTTTCGGCAAATTGCAAATTGCCGAAAAAATAAACTACGCATTGCCGACAGCAACGCGTGGTTTATTTTAGCAATAATTTTTTTTTTGTTTTTTGTGGGGGGGGGGGGGGGGGGAGGTTTTACTTTATGTTGGGGAGGGTTCAACAATAAACACACTTTTGCGGGTTAAAACTTTGTCCTCGTTTTTTATTGTGGCTTGTTCCCAGTTCTTTGCAGATTTAGATTCTTTTTTTTTTTTGTGTGTGTGAAATGTTTTACAACTTCCCAATGTGCGGTGGCCAGACGTTCAGAAGCAACGACGAGGTCCACGCATGGCAACCGGAGTTTTGTGAGTACATGACGGTACGCAACGCCTTGAAATGTCGTATCGGTTTTATTATGTCGCCCGCATTCGACTGATAGGTCAGCTTTAAATACTGTAATATTTCACATCGGCAACTTCGAGCGTGAACGCATGGCCACTCGTACGGAAGGGGAGCATCGAGTGGCCGTGTTACATGGTCGGAAGGAATTCCCAAACCCGACTGTTATAAACAAAAATATATCAGGCGTGGAAACCACACATATGGATCTTGGTTTAAAACAGCGCGACAAGACAAGGACAAAGTGAAGAGGAGACAGACGACCAGACAGACATCATTTGCTTTGTCCTTGTCTTATCGCGCTGTTTTAAACCAAGATGCTTATCAGCCAACTAACCCAAATATACCTTTTAGCACATGTGAATTTATTACAATCACATAAATTAATTTCGATCCAGACTTCCACTGCATTTTAAGGTTACTTGTCACGTTCATACTGGACAGAGCACACGTCGATATCTGCCTCGTCTGAATTTATCCCTGCCTCTTTCGTCATTATTTTTGTGTTGTGCACCCTTCGTACTGACAAAAATGTAATTTTACGCTTTTGTCTCTTTAAATCACGTCTTTTATTATGCAAAAAATTTTATTATTATTATTAGTAGTAGTATTAATTTTAATATAATTATTAAGCCGAAGACCCAGTCACATGGTCAGCACCCTCCTAGATATCAAGGCCGTGATGCTGAGTTTTCTGCGTCGCCCGGAGAGAAACTGAGGGAGAGGAGGAGATGAGAGCGCGCAGTGACGTCACAGAGCCGATCTCTGATTGGAAGGATTCGTGGGTAGTCGCCAAGGCTCTTGCCCTTGCATATCTACCCAATATCCTTCCAACTAGAGTTTGGCACTCTGACGTCACCACTTCACGCTGATTGGACCCGAGTCCCGGCCGAATGATGACGTAGCGCTCGTGTCCAATCAGCGCCCCGCGTCGGCCTCCGGACGCAGAAAAGCGTAAGGACGCGTGATACGTGAGTAGAGTAAATAGGGAGGAGGGGAGAAGGTGGCTGTGTATCATTAGAATTTCTAACCCACCTGGGTTGACCCAGGGTTCTTATTTGGCTGTTACGCCCGATAGCAGGAACGGTGACCTCTCCAATGCAAGAACAATCAAAGACTGGCATCAGTCAAATCCTCTCGGTGTAGATGGAGGGGGGTTCAGCACCGATGGGGTTGGTGGCGGGCACGCTGTCCACTGATAGTCCCACTCGCTGCTTTTTTACAAGACGTTTATTTACGTGGTTACATACATTCCAACTCGCAACTTGGACGACCGTCTTGACACCTCCAGAGTCTCGAGTCAGGTCCCTATTTCCTTCCTCCGTAGTTACTTTAGATACTCCTTCCCCCTTCATTGAGGAACGAAGCAGTCAGTTAATATCCCATGTCGGCTACGTCCCCCTTAACGAACCAATCGCCGCGGCGAGGACCACCTGCGGCGGCAGAACCTCTTCAAAGTGGACACCTATAGCATGGGGCGTCAGATAGGCTCCAGCGATGTTTCGCACCGGGCTACTACAACACTGACCAACGTGTTCAGACATACAGCGACGCCGGCGGCGCTATATGCTCCATAAAACGAGCGTGCTCCGGGCTTCACCAGAGAAAGAGCGCAAGAGAGAGCGACAGAAAAGCAAGTGCCGAATAAAGTGACTTTAGTCCCGAGTGTTTGGTTCCCTTTGGCCGCGATTTGGGTGCCAAGGCTCTGCCGCCTTTCAATAGGCCGCAACTTTCGCTAGTTCCTATCAAAATGACTGTCATCTAGATGATCGCCGTAGGACAGCACTATAGGTTCGGTCTGCGACGCGTAGTTTTGTGAAATACGAGCGATATAAGAGCCCTACCTGATACTTCCATGTCAGGTTCCTAGGCGCAAGCAACCACCTTCATTCGGAAGCCGATCATCGAGGAGCTACAGGGTGCACGATTCTTACACCTCGTATACCACCATCGCTCAATGTTGCGAATACACACCAATACAAACCACTATACCACTATAACTAGGGCTCCGTGTTTTCGGATATCCGAAAAACACCCGCCTGTAAAATTTTTGTCAATTCGGATTTATCCGATAATCTCCGAATTGTTATGTGCCCTTGCCCCCCCCCCCCCCCCCCCAAAAAAAAAAAAAAAAAAAAGCAAATTTTTTTTTTTTTTTTTTTTTACAATTTGAGCAGCGCAGAAAGAATGGTCCTGGGAAAATAACACCATAATTATCTTTCAAGCCTCGGACCGTTGTCAAAAGGGGGTCTTACGGCTTGTCTCGTCGAGATTGGTTCAGGGTTATATCAGGTCTGTTCTCGAGCACGCGTGTACAGTCTGGTACCCAGACTTGTACACGTTACTGAAAAATAGTAAGGGATTACATTTACAATTACTCGAGGCTAAATTGTAATTTATTACAATTACAATTACCCTCCCATGAAAGTAACTGACCGTTACCCTAAATAGTAATCCGTTACTTTCGTGGCGTTACTTTTAACATTATTGTCCTCAAGTAAGAAACAAACGGAAGAGGGTTATTCAAGTTCTTATTGTTGCCACCTGTTCCATTTAATGACCTTGAGCATTTTGAGCAACAGCTGGCTCTCGAAAGTCTCGTCAGACATTTTGCGTTATTTCTTACTCAATATGTCGACTGCTACGCTGAACACCATTTGAGCTGAGGCACTGGATGGGAGTGCCATACTGTTGCTCACGAATGCTTCACGCTCTGCATTGAGCTTTTTCAGCGAAGCTAGGGAACTACTATTTACCTCGAATGTAGAGCAAAGCTTCGTCGTTGCAGCCGTTGCTTGCTATTCGAGAGATTTAGTAGATACCTCCGATACCCGCGATAACGGTACCCGATAACGATATGATGCATACACAAAGGCGGTGGCGAAGTATCGGATATCGTTATCGGAGTCATCGGACCAATCTACTAAAATTTTCCATTGCCTAAATCGCGAAGCTGTAGAAGTCTTCAATAGCAAAACATAGTTGTAACAGTAAGGTGATTATTAAAAAACAAATAAGGTTTGGCTCGATATTCTTCTTCCTTTGGTTCTGAACAGTTCGAGCCTCACTTGAGACGTTGGTGAATTAAAAAAAAGTTTCCAGTATATAAATATAAGTAATAGAAGAAAAACAAGGACGCTCATAACAACAATTAATTAGAACGTCGGTTAAAACAAGGAAATGTAAATGCACGTTTGCCGTGTGTAGCTTTCTTGGTGCCTTTCAAAAACGCACGGAGCACGGACCGACTGCAGTTTACTCCGGTGTTCTCCAGATAGACGTCCGCTGATGCCACGGGCAGTAAAGGGTAGAGTACTAAGTAAGCCGCGCTATGGCCCCACTTACGAATTTCAATCTCTCCTCAAGCCCAGAATATCAAGTCTACGTCAACCACCATTACGTTTTATTTGTAAAAATATCTGCTTGAGACAAGATGCGTCCTGCTGGGGCAAAACAGGAAGAAGAAGAAAAGAAGGCTGTCACCATTTTCTAAGTGGTCGCAAAAAGCTGACTCACAAAAAGGGTAGGGTAGACGGAGCGTTGTCTCGTGTTGTGACATTATGAAAATGGTCGTAGTCACTATAACCGAGAAGGACATTGTTAATTCTTTTCAGTGCATTTACCGCCTCGAGCTTCTCGAAAAGGCGCACAATCACTTGGTTTCCTCCTCTCCCCGTCGTTGATCGCAAAGAAAAAACAAAAGGACTAAAAAAAGCGGAAATACCTTGCCCCCCCCCCCCCTTTTTTTAGAATTGTTTATTTGGATTTTTTTACATTGATGTTAGGGTCTAAAAAAAAGATAGATTCAGGGGCTTGGTGTTGCAAAAAAAGGCTTTGCGGAACTGAGAAGTGCTCCCTTTGCGCTGGTCGATTCGCGTGACTGCGCTCGACGTCACAAAAAAAAAAAAAAATTATTTAGAATTGGGGGGGGGGGGGGGGGGGGCGCTTCTGGTCAAGAGATCCAACGAGTCAAAAGATCCAACGAGTCAAAAGGTCCAATAATGGATCTTATGACTCGTTGGATCTTTAGACTCGCCAGACACGAGTCAAAAGATCCAATGTGGGTCAAAAGGTCCAACGAGTCAAGAGATCCAACGAGTCAAAAGATCCACGGCGAGTCAAGAGGTCCAACGAGTCAAAAGGTCCAACGAGTCAGAAGGTCCAATAATGGATCTTTTGACCCGGCAGACGCGAGTCAAGAGATCGCATGCGGGTCAAAAGGTCAAATTACTCGAAAACTGCCGCGTCATATGGCAGGGAGGTTAGGAAAGGCCCCTCACCTCTCCTGCCCTAGACGCGGCCCTCGGGGAGGCATTGTACTACAAAATTCAGAAAACAATTTTGACTAAAACCCGTTTTCACCTCAAGTAAAAAAAAAAAAAAGTCCGGCTTCTCGCGGAACACTGCTGACTTCCGCATTCATGTAGGGAATTAAGATATACGTGAGTGAATTGTAGGTTACATATATGTTATCTTATTAAGACGTTCACGTTCCAAACGTCAAAAGCATCGGTTTTCCCTCCGACAACCAAATCGTAAAAACTACTTCGCGCCGCGTATGAATAATGAGCAAAGCTTGCTTTTTCTTTTAGTGAAAATTGGTATAGGTGCCTTAATTTTCGTTACCAAAAAAAAGTTAAAGGCATTTAAATATGACGCGCCGTTTAACTCCTCACTATTTCCCGGTTTGCGGACGGAAAACGTTCCCGAGCCAGGGGGCAGAGTATAGGTTGTGATAGGGTGTGTTTTTGTTTGCTAACTAGTTCGTACAAGAAGGCCGATACAGAGTGCGTGTATATTTTTTAATGAAAAATGGTTTGGTCGATTTTGTCTGTTCGTTACAAAAAAAGGCCCCACCACGACTATGGAAGACGACGCCCTTCGCACGTTTTTGAAACGCGATTGTGTCGCGTTCACGCTCGCTAGAAATATGTGCTAAAGAGCACCTTGTAGGTGATGTATGACTTGCTCGAAATGTGTTTCTCTTGTGCGAAAAGCTAGTTAAATGAGCGAAGCAAAAAAAAAAAAAAAAAGAAAAAAAAAGAAAAAAAAAAATGACGGTCGTGCGTGTTTGAGGTCTGAATCTATTCTCTCAGATACTTCATTTGACATACATGTTCGTCGCGGTTAAGGTTTCATTGTACAACCAACTACGAGATTCCCAGATTGGAATTTTATCATTAGACAAGAAAAATGACAGAAATAAACTGAAGATGATGAACCGTACGCAGTCAACGCAAATCTCAGTGGTGTTTGTGGATATTGAGGCATCGCGATGCTTGTGCAGCCATCCAAATGGCGACATATTTCTAAACCGCAAATGAGCAATTTAGCCGGGGCCGTACGACGTTGTACTCTGTTTCACCTTGAAGGCTGGTTCACACTGTTGTGACCGACTACGACCAAGTCTGACGGAACAAGTTTTGAAGCCCCCCCTTACGACCACACCGCGCAGCAGCAATGGCGGCCGTAAGCGGCCTAAAACTTCGTTGCCATAGCAACCCGTAAAAGAGATTAACGACGCGAACCGTTGCAGGCGCGCACGGTCGGACTCATGCATGTGAGTGAACCAGACAACGCATCCGATCCTTCGCCGACAGTGTGTCACGTGGCCTTCCGGTTCGGCGCGGCGTCGCGCGGAGCGAGATGTCCCATGACGCTCTCGACTTCTAGCATAGGCTGCGGTCAATCCTTCGGTGAAACGGAGTATAGCCTTGGGTCTTTACGTGCACCACGCAGTAGTGGTTACTAGGGAGCCTTCATGTGCGCACATGAAGGCACCCTAGTGGTTACCATGAACGCACGCCGATGATGTTTTTCCGTACAGCGTGGTGCCAGTTAGCAGTCATGCTGCACTGGCCCTTTTGGCAATATACTGTGACCCTCTGGATGGCTGTCAAACATTATGCTGTCCAAATATAAAGCCATAAATGTTCTGCTTGTTCCGCTCATGCTGCGTATACACGTCTTGTAATTAAGTCACCGACCAACTGTTCGTTGTTTTCTAAATTCAAGAAACAACCTGCGTCCCCGCGACCTTACAGCAGGCGCAACTCTCTGGAAATTTCTCCGATAATCAAGCATTGCCGACGAAGAAATGGCTTGGTTACTAGCCCATTGAAATGGAAAACGCACAAACACCGTGACACCGCCAGCCATTCAGGATCCCGAAACCTCTCGTCCCCGAGGCCACTGCATCATCTTCTCCCATCTGCCTCTTTTTTGTTGCTTTGTTATTAGACGCGGGATCCCACCCCGCTGCAGTGCAGTGACCGTCACGCCCCTCCTTGTCACCAGAAAACCTCCATCAATCGTAGTTTTGCTTTTCTTTCTTTCCTATACTCTTCCAAAAAAAAATACTTCCTCCTCTTTCCCGTCAAGAGTCAAGAGGTCCAACGAGTCAAAAGGTCCAATAAGGGATCTTTTGACTCGTTGGATCTTTTGACTCGCCAGATACGAGTCAAAAGATCCAATGTGGGTCAAAAGGTCCAACGAGTCAAGAGATCCAACGAGTCAAAAGATCCACGACGAGTCAAGAGGTCCAACGAGTCAAAAGGTCCAACGAGTCAGAAGGTTCAATAATGGTTCTTTTGACCCGTTGGATCTTTTGACTCGATGGACCTCTTGACTCGGAATCGGGGGGTGAGGATTCCGAGTCAAGAGGTCCAACGAGTCAAAAGATCCAACGCGTCAAAAGATCCATTATTGGACCTTCTGACTCGTTGGATCTTTTGACTCGCTGGACCTTTTGACTCGCCGTGGATCTTTGGACTCGTTGGATCTCTTGACTCGTTGGACCTCTTGACCCACATTGGATCTCTTGACTCGTATTTGGCGAGTCAAAAGATCCAACGAGCCAAAAGATTCGTTTTAGACCTTCTGAGTCGTTGGACCTCTTGACTCTCTGCCCGATCACCGGGGAAGGGGGAAAGGGCTTTGAAGAAGAGCAGGAAAAGAAAGAAAGGCAAAAACTACGATGAATGACGGCTTTTGGGTGGCAAGGAGGGGAGTGACGGTCACTGCACAAAGCGACAAAAAAGAGGGAGATGAGAGAAGAGGATACGGTGGCCTCGGGGACAACAGATTTTGGGATACTGAATGGCTGGCTGTGTCACGGCGCTTTGCGTTTTCCAGTTTAATCAGATGGTGACCAACGCCATCTCTTCGTGCGGTATGCTTCACTAACGCAGGAATTTCTCGAGAGTTGTGCACGCTGCACGGTAGTGGGGACGTAAGGTGTTTCTCGAATTTAGAAATCAACGAAGAGTTAATTGGTGACTGAATTACGAGGCACGTATAGACCAACACGCGGTGCTGACGTCCCACCTTTGCGGTGGTGCTGCTATCGGCATGGCGCACGCGCAGACGGTCCACTTGACGCGCTCCCTGCGCACGTACAGTGGCCACACCTCGTGCGGAAACTGCGCCTTTTCCCACACCTTGTGAGGGCTTGTATGGAAACAGCGCGTTGGTCTATACGCAGCATGAGCTCAACCGGGAGGAAGGGTTATGTGGATCATTTCAACAGTGTAATGTTTGGCAGTTATCCAGAGGGTCAACATGTCGCAGTATCTTGCCGGCCAGTGCAGCATGACTGCTGGCTGGAATCGGCTTACGTTCGTGTAATCACTACTGCGTGGTGCACCCTAAAGACCCCAGGCTATAATCCGTTTCACCTAAGGATGGGCCGCAGCCTATGCTAGAAGCTGAAAGCATCAAGGATCATCTCGACCTGAGCGACGCTTTGGACACCTTTGTGTTGGAGGCATTTTAGAGTTGGAGAAGGACCATAGTACCCCTTGTCTTGCTGTGCATGCACACGCTTCACTGGCTCGTGTTCAGGTTACGCAGCATTGATCAAAAGCCATGCACAGTTTGATTAGTCTTTCGATGTATCGCGATAGTACCGATATATATATATATTTTTTTTATTTTTTTTTATAATCACGGAAGTTTTATATTACTTACCCTTGTAATGTACGGCACCTAGTCGATTCTGTTCTTGCAAACTGAATTATATTATTCGCACGTAATAAAGCTGAGAAAAAAAACCCATTGTACTTTCCACATTTTCGCGACATATTTTGAGCCTTGCATCCCATGATCCATTACAGCGACCGCTTATCGAATGATAGTTTAAATTTCGTTATATCTTGTGTCGAACCTAAGAGTTTATTAAAAAGGAAAAGTTTACCATACTATCAACCCGCCTTTAAAAATATATATACTTTTTAAATTACTATTTTGAATTATTTTTCGTCATTTGCCTTCCCATTGGCCAAGTTCGATATCTTACCTACACCAGAAAAAACTGGTGAATTATCGGGAGTTCCTCCTTTCGAAGTGGCCATCTAAAGCGCAACCTAAAGGAGCCTTGAAACGATTTTTCTACTTGTGCTAAATACTAGTTAGAATCACTGCCTAACGTTGATCACTGAATAAACTTGCATTCGTTTTTCTTTTTAAGCACAGTCGCCAAATAAATTTGAGAAATATAAGCATCGTTCATCCCCTCAACTCGGAGCCAGAACAAGCGGCCACGTGGCCCGGCGTCTATCCTATACATTTAACGTTAATCATACCCACGTGCTGAATTTGACGAAGTAGAGAACGTGTGATCAGCTCAGACATTGTTAGAGTTGGGCTATTCTCATCACCGCTGTGGTTGGACACGAGCCACTACCCGAGTGTCCGCGGAGGCATAGATTGTTACGAGCTGAAGGCGAGTGCTCACGTAGCTCTCGTGTCCAATCTATGCATGAGCAGCGCTCGACTGTCGTCAGTCGGGTGATTTCGATTCCACAATCACGTCATTCAGCTTTGCAAAAGCCAGACTGAAAGAAATAGTCCCCTTTTATCTTCGCGATTTCACAGTTTAACTGCGACAAAGAAGTTTATGAAGCAGTGGCGGTCTATGCGATTATACTTATGCCAGGCTGGGACCAGTACAAACCGGCCAAGTCATGAACGTTCCAACCTGATAACGTTTCATGATCCCTTCAAAGGGGCCGTGAAACGTTTTAATGTTCAAAGAATCTAGTGCGTCAGGGACCCGGAGGGGGGGGGGGGGGGGGGGGGGGGGGGCAACAGGGGCTTAAGCACCCGCTGACATTTTCTAGGGGGTGCTGAGCATTATGCTGAGCCCCGTGCGTTTGATTCAAGGCCTACTGAACTGATTCCTACTGTACAACGCCTCTCCGCGACAAGGGAAGGAGCGGTGAGGGGCTTTCAGTGACTCCTTTGCAATATGAAGCCGCAGTTCTCGAGTAATTGGAGCTTTTGACCCGCAATGAATTTCTTGACTCATGTCTGCCGAGTCACGAGATCCCAACGCGTAAAAAGATCCATTATTGGACCTTCTGACTCATTGGATCTCTTGACTCTTCGGACCTCTTGACTCGCCGTGGACCTTTTGACTCGTTGGATCTTTTGGCTCGTTGGACCTTTTGACCCACTTTGGATCTTTTGACTCGTGTCTGGCGAGTCAAAAGATCCAACGAGTCATAAGATTCATTATTGGACCTTTTGACTCGTTGGATCTTTTGACTCGTTGGATCTCTTGACCAGAAGCGGGGGTTGAGTCCTGAAAAAAAAAATGTAACGGATTACAAGGAATCCGTTACGTCAAAAATGTAAGGGAATTACTTTAAAATTACTCTAGAAAATATGTAATTTTTCCGTTACTAAATTACTGAAAAATGTAAGGGATTACAAGTAATTTCGTTACTTGTAACGGATTACGTACAAGTCTGCTGGTACCCACCAACCGCTGTTGATAGAAATAAACTTGAAAGAGGTGAAAACTTAGCGGCTAGATATGTTTCCGGGAATTATAACAGGCGACTCAGCATGACAAGTCTGAAGGAATTCTTAGGCTGGGAATCTCTCGAATAAAAGAAGGAAAAAACTACGGCTAATATTATTTCATAACATTCACCACTGCAGAGTTAGTATACAGCGCAAAAACTGCATTTTCCCCCCGGATAATATCTCTCATCGTGTCGATCACGGACGAAAGGTACGTGAATATAAATGTAACACAAACCAGTTTAAATCTTCTTTTTCCTCCAAATCTATTAGCGAATGGAATCAATTGCCTTCGGAGGTTGTTGACATTTGGACAATGACGCTTTCTCTGCTGCATTGTGAGAAGTGTTTTCTTTTTTGTTTCCCGTGTACTGGGTATGCATGTGCGCGTTCTGTTATGCTCCTTTGTACTGCTTAAATGTATCAAATTAATGAAAATTTTCTCCCCGCTGTTATGCCACCCTGGCGCTGCGGGAAAGTGAATAAATAAAAGGAAACTGGTGATCGTACCATTCCTGTCACGACAAAAGCCACTCTTTTGGTTTCCAGTTTGGGCCATGGGATTTGGGATTTAGAGAAAGGAGAGGGTATGTTTCTGGGGGTAACAGTGAAAGCTATGGACCATAGAGATTGTATAAAATAGGGAAGAGGAGCAGTTGAAACTTCTCTATTACGTCCGTAACCACTCCGCCTCGCGCGGGCGTGGGATAGATTGATGGTATGACTACGGAGCTTCCTTGCGGCTACCTCCGGCAGTTTATTGATTTTAAGGTATCGACATTTGTCGAAGCCACACTTGTGTGCGACTATTGTCGTAGGACAAATTAGTATTGGATATGACACCGACGCCAAATTCAACTGAAGAAATGTTAAATAATACAAGCGCGTTTTATTTTTTATCTGGCATACGTTTGCATCCGGTTATTATTTATTATTTTTTAATAGGAAACACTGCGAAAGTAATCTTCGAATTTCGGAGAATTGGAGATTTACGAAAATAAACTCCGATAAACACCGAATTTTCGCTAAAAAATAAACTGCGGAAAACACCCTCCGAATTTCACGAAAGTAAACTCCGAAAGCACGGACCTGCTTCTTGGTCTAAAATATGAAGTGTCGCCAGCAATATGGTCCCATTGAGACCATCGACGTTTGCTTCTAAGCTCCGCTGCTCGGCCGTTCCTATGCGACTATAAAACAAAACATCTTGGGATTTGTCCTATCTTCGTTTTTGTTGCCGTTTTGTTTTTGCCTTAAGGCGCGTTCACACTCTTGCAACCGAGTACGACCGAGAAAGACTTCTTGGGACCGGATGCACTGAGCGGAGCTGGTCCTAAGAGATCGCAAGAGGCTTAAAAACCGGTTTGGTCTCTCTCGGTCGCACTCGGTTGCAAGAGTGTGAACGGGCCTTTATCCCTGGAGTTGGAGAGGGTTCTCCGTGAAAAACCCATGAGGGGTTCTTTTAAGCTCTTTTTATTTTTATGTGAAAGAGTTCTTCATCGCCCAGTTGCCTTTTTAGTGCGTTCCGGGGGCGATAGTGCTTAAGGCGAAACCGTCTTGCACGAGCTGAAAGAGTTCTTGCGTTGTCAAAGAACCTTTCATGAACGAATAATTTGTTTCTTAGAGGGTGGATTTAATTTCCTCTCCTTTTCGTTTCACTCTGGAAAAAAGCATCGTACCGGCGTGATGTTGTGTATCACTACTGTGTGATGCACGTTAAAGACCCCAGGCTAGCAGTCGTACTGCGCTGGCTAAATTTGTCACCTGCAGTGGGTGACAATGTCTACATCCTCTGGCAGACTAAACTCCTGATGTCTAGACAATTAATGACTAATTTTTAGTGACCACCCACGGGACTAAGATACGATCGCAATATCATCGCCTTCGATTATGTCCTACTCGACAAAACAGTTCAGGTTGGCACGCAGAAATAGCAGCGGCAAGCAGATGGACGTCGAGCCAGATCATCCCTCCCATCTACAGGTAGAGAAAGAGAAGGAATAAAATGCAAGGCCTCCGAGACGAGAGGGAACGAGGGACTGGGCCGAACTCGGCGGCGGCGCGGGCGGCATACGCTCCTGATCGGATGGCCGGCGCAGTGGCGGGCGGCCCGGTTCCGACGAGGGAGGCCTTCGTAGAGGGAGCGGGCGGCGGCGGGGGGCTCGACCGTGCGGCCAAGAAGCCGCCGCGTTCGTCCTTGATAAACCTGCCAGATTCGCTCTCTCGTGTCAGGTCGTTCACCAGGGGCCCGCGAATAACGGGCAGGGCTGACGCTTCTCAAGGACGCCGATCCGGTCGACAGCCCTGGTCGGTGCACGGACAGGACCTGCCAGTGAGGAGATGCTGGACCGTGGCCGCGCCTCCTTCTCCTCCGGACCCTGCCATAGCACGCCCCGTTGAACGCCATGGTTTGCGTGGAAGGGGCCTCAGTGCGAGGGGACGTTGTCAGACGCCTCTTCTCAGGGAGGCTTGATGCGGAGGTACCGGATAAAGGTTTTGTTGTCTTTAAGAGACTGGGGTTTTAAGATACTTAGGGTTCATAGGAAAGAATGTCCCCCAAAAAGGTGAAGCGGAAAAGGGTCACGGGTGAATTTCCCTCTAAATTTAGTGGGGAATGTGAAATTGGTATTTATTTATAAATCAATTTAGTGTGGCGTGACCAACTTGAGACAGGAAAGAAAGAAAAAGACACACAAAGAGATGGTGTGTGTTGTCTCTATAGACGCTTTGCAGCAGCGGTGCATGGGCGCCGCCATAACTGACCTTCAGTTTTTGTTTCCTCTTATTCCCTTTTCTTCAATTCGTCTTTACCGTAGCAAGCCATGTTATTGCCACCTTAAGTTTTATTGTGTCCTTCTTCCCAGCATTGGCCTTTCTGGAGTCTCGTCAACACCCGTCTCAGTGGTTCGGTATCTTCGTAAGACAAGAGAAGGTCAGCAATGGCGGCTGTAATCTGGCGCGTGTGTAAAGCGTCTATTTTGTGTCTCAAACGCCCTTGGATCTTTTCTCTTTTTTGGAACATGGAACAATAGGAACGATGGAACAATAGGATGTACTTGTAAAATCAAGCTCGACCGCTTTCGTCGATGGGATGTGCTCCGGGATGAACGTTGAAGGAACGTTGGTGGTTGCACTATGCATATCGGAACGGAATGATACGCGAACACCGGAACGCGTGGCCTTCGAGAAACTGTGGAGTGGAGAAAGGGGGCTCGAGGAGTGAGTAGGCGCGCACTCCCGCAAACCTTTCCCCACTCCGCAAAAAAAAAAAAAAAAAAAAAAAAAGAAGCGCAATTTGTATTAAAGAGTACGTGCGCCGGCATTCGCGTTCCATTCCGTTCCGATAGTGCACACGATGTGCGGACCCCACAGCCCATGCGTATGACCATATGGATGAACGCACGATTAGGGTATCGGCAGCCTTCCTCGAGTTTCTTGTGGGTGCCTCCATTTCGCTGCTTAGTGGAGAGCAGGCGCAATAGACCTTTTGCAAAAATCCCAAAAGGCCGCGTGCAGAGTCCTTGCTCCCGCAGCATCTAGCTACCACGTGACATTGGAGAAAGTGAGAGGGACAGAGAGGGTGGCGCAGGTGCTCGCCTGCCCGCCTGCCCTCGTGAGGTCGCCAGCGTCGTCTGCTTGAACCAGTTCGGTACAGACCGTTCCCGGCATTCGTTTCGGTGCCGCAAACAACGTCGCACGGTACGAAAACAAAGAAAAAAAAAAGAAAAGAAGAGTTCTTACAGCTTTCAATACGGCGTGAGGGAGCTCAAGCGATATCGTCTTGCTCCGCGGCAGAATATCGTAACATTCCTGGAGGATGGAAAAAGAGTCTCCCGCAATTTCAGATAAAACTTCAGAAAACCGGAAACAGTGATTTGAAGCAGCAAGATGGCTGGAGCGTCGTGACTCTGAAGCGTAGCTTCTTTAGTGGGTGCCGCCATCTTCACGAGGGTGCCGCCATCTTGAAATGTCGTCACTTCCCGTATGGGCCAAAAACATCGTTTTGCCGTCGCCACGGCAATAGAATGCATTTAGGAGATAAGCGCAACTGTCACCCATTCTCGTTTTGTCTCCCCTCTATTTTTTTACTATTTGCAGATTGAATTTTTTTAATATTTTTTCGTCGCCCATACGGGATATGCCTTCTGGGCGGTCGGGGGCAAGAGTAAGCGGAAGAGGTCTATACTATATATATATATGTACGACGTCATGGTGACACGTGACATCATGACGTCATATATAGGATAGAGTCACTCTGTAAGCTCGGTTTCATAGTAACGTGGTGCTTAGAATGACGACTGCCACTTTTCTGACACGTTTATCTGAAATTGCTGAAAACGGTATCGCCTGAGCTTGCTGGCATCGTGTCTAAACCTCAGGGAGTCGCATTTTCAAATCAGAACTTTCGAATCGGGACTATCGCCCAATTGCGCTCGCACGCCTCGAAGTGGCGGCGCTTACAAGATAATCGTGGAACGGAGTGCCGATACTCTAAGGCTATTCGCCTCGAGATCGAACCGTGTCGCCACCGTGCGGCAGAAATTGGAAACGCGCGAAAGCGGGGATACCGCCGTGCGTCGTCTGTTACGGGCGCACGCTCAGTAGCATGGATCTTGACAACGCAAGCCCGTTTAAGGCTGAGCTTGATATTCCTTATTAAATGTTTTATGTTTTTGTTGCCGTTTCTTTTAGTAAAGGTTGTGTCGTATCGTTTCCCATGCGTATAAATTCAGCAAAGCGATTATTATTAAGTCGGAAGCTTCCATAATCTTAGTGTGTGATCCCACGTATTTTTGTTATCTCGCACAAACCGTGGCTTTCATAAAGCGTTGAATGTTGGGTGGTTCTGTGGTTTGATTAGATAATTAACCCGACTGATCGCTATCCTTTAATAGACTAATCAATCAAAAATGTTGATTTTTTGCCGGTCATATTGCGTGAAAGACGTTAAAACTACACATTTTTTTACTGGTTTTACTATGTCATAAATGGCATATGGCATTCCCATTCTAAACTTCACGTTGTGAGTCCTACATAAATACGAACACGGGAGGCCTTTTAAGATTACTTTTTTTAAAGTTATTTTTTAAACAGTATAATCACCCTCGGTGACATGACAAGCACGCTGAAGTGGTTTACCGTGCAAGCCAGTGTCACAAAAGAAATAATGACGTCAAAAACATTAAAGCAGGCATTTTTTACTCCTTGTTGACTTTCTCCAGCACAAGGCTCCAATTAACCGGCAAAAATAAAATGCAATTAAAGCATTACTTGAATAATCTGAAAGTTAATCTATGAACTGCCACGTTAGGTGAGGGTGGAGGGTAATCGGAAAGTCTCGTGAAGGTCGCTAGCCCTCATCAGTAAAAGAGTATCACTGCGGCCGATGCTGTCTGTGTCGTGGTGCGCGTCGTTTGTTGGGGTTGCAGAGTCTACTGTGTTTGAATACAAGATTATTTAGCCTCTTGACATCCGCGGCCCTCACCAAGAAAATTGAAGCCGGTGAACCGACAGTGTAACCTGCATTGCTCGGTTACATTCGTTTATTACAGTCACGGCAGATATATTAGAACAGCTTGTTTCACTTGTTTTAGTTGTCCTGCCAGCCGTGCAGTTTGCAGATCTTAACTAGAAGAGACACTCTCTCCTCATCGCAACGCACTAGATTTGTTCAGACTCCAAAAAGCTTACCCACACTATGGCACAGTAAAAGGGCAGAGTAACTCAATAGCACGGTAATCTCCAATACAGCGCTAACTTATCTTCATTCTAAATATTTATATTACTGCAAAAGCTAGAAGTTAAAAAAAAGCATAGAAGCTGCGATTTCACAGCCCACAGTACCAGTATTATGTTATCTGGGTTGGAATTTATTGGGTTTTTTTTATTGCCACGTTGATGAACCGATACATCCATTTTAAAATAAACAAATATTCAACATAAATATTTCAGTTCAGCCGGAGACAGGCATCAGTCGTGGTGATCCATGCCTTCCAACGTCTGCCTAGAGCAGACGACGCACCCACAGAAGCAATTATATAAATTTAGGCCGCACGCTGGCAACACGATTCAATCTTCACTGAAGCACCGAACAGTACCGCATCCTTTTCCGCTAGAATTGTTTTCCTACCGATAGTATGCGACAAAATAAACGCAAGAATATGCGCCGTCTCGCGCGCGAACGTGGAGAGCCTATGGGGCGGCCGTTCTCCTATCCCCGCTTTGATGATGAAGATAGCGCGACCGTAGCGCCACCTCTAGGTCGATCTCGAGGCCAATAGCCTATTTAGGAGAGCTAATGCGGACCGCAAGTTCGTCTGCTTCTTTTGCAGGGGCTGCGGTGACGTCAGAGAGACGCCGAGCTCTTATTGGTTCTGAATGAAGGATAGTGGGTAGACCTCAAGGCGCAGCTTGCTTTGAGGTCTACCCACTATCCTTCTAACAGAACCAACTAGAGCTCAGCGTCTTTCTGACGTCACCGCAACTCTTGCGCAAGGAGCAGGCGACTTTCTCTCCGCATACTCGTTGTCACATCGAGGAAAACAATTATCAGTCCGGTGTGAATCCACAGTATACAGTCGGGCAGCGATATAGCTCGACACGTCATGGCGAAGTTGTCGGGCATCGCGTGCAATCCCCGAGGGGTTTTGACGGCTAAGTCTATCGGCTTCGTTCTCACAAGCATGCACCTCGCTGTTTTCCCTGCGTCGAACGGTGAGACGCTTCAGCGTCGCCGCCAGCACGTCTCTCAGCGTCTCACAACAATTGCAACGCTATGCGGAGCGCAAGTTGGTCTGCTTCATTTGCAGGGGCTGTGGTGACGTCAGAACGCCGAGCTCTGATTGGCTCTCATTGAAGGATAGCGGGCAGACCTCGAAGCAAGCTGCCTTGAGGTCTGCCCGCTATCATTCAGTCATAGCCAATCAGAGCCAGGCGTTCTGACGTCACCACAACCCCTGCAAAAGAAGCAGACCAACTTGCGCTCAGTATTTCTCTGACCAAGTTTTTTCCTCGCACTATATATGGAACAGTGTTGGTGGATCTGCACGCATGTTTCCCTATAATGATTTCATGTTAGAAATAGGCAAACTTACTATGCCTCGATGTGTTATTGTTAAATGGATATTTATAGTATTTTTGTTTCTTGTTCACTATCGATTTATTTTAACCGCTGTTTACAGCTCTTGCAATGGCCTCAATAGCGGTAGCACTATGTACAAATCATCGAAATAAATAAAAAAATCGGCTGATGGCTTGCACCACTTAGCCGACGCTTTTAAATCCAATAATTACCTCCGATGAATTAAAAATTAGGAACTTTCTATCGGGACATCACAGAAACTGTAGAGGCCTATAGGCGCACAAGTGTGCTTCAAATGCCGTTCATAAAGCGAGATGTGAAAGCTGCGGCGCGGCTCTAAGATTCGGTTTCACACGCTGCGATCCCGATATTGACGAATGACGCCCTACACGCTACAACGACATTAACGATAACGCACGTCATTTCCGGCGGTGGGAAGAGCATGAATAACAGCTATCGCAGTAAAAGTAAGCTTTGCACATCATACCCGCGCTACGCGAAGTAGCATTCTTCGCAAAGTTTGGTTGTCGAAGGAAGGAACGATGCTGTTGGCGTTTGAAACGTGTAAATGCCTGACCACACGGGGCGTTTTTTTCACGCGCCTCGCCCGCTTCAGCGTCGGCGCGCGTCGCTCGAGGTCAGCCACAGCAATGCGACGCGCGGACCGACGCCGAAATCCGGCATTGGACAGATATCGGCACGGAGCGCCGCGCGCGCTGACGCAAGGAGACGCGGACGCGGACGAGGCGCGTGAGAAACGTCCCATGTGGTTGGGCCTTAAGTCTCGATAAAATAACGTAACGCTGGCCTAAGGTGCTCCTGCGTATACCGTCAAATGCCGAGCGTCCGCCCTTTCCAGAATGAGCACCCACCACTCAATTTTCAAGCATTCGCAAAATAAACAAAGGAGCGCGAGACGACACGATCTGCCTCGTGTGATGACTACTGCGTGATGCACGTTAAAAACCCCAGGTTAGCGGTTGTACTGCACTGGCTAAATTTCTCATCTACAGCTGAGAGACCGATTACCCGTTGAGGCGCATCTCCATCAAGGCTGTATAAACATAAAAAGCAAACCAATTTTTTTTTTTTTTTTTTTTTTTTTTTACGATTTGCCTTGTGCACTGGCACCTGCCTCCAGTGAACTATACAGTTACGGCGGCGTCACGCATGCGTGGAACGCTTAGTGAAATCGGCCGGGCCCACTTTCCGCAGCGTGCGATCTACTAAAACTTTAGATTAGGGACTTTTAGCAAACCGGTCTACCGTGTTCCGCGTACCGCACTATATGGGAGCCTTTGAAGCATGCTTTTAAGCCCGCGCTCCGCGGTCACGGTATCACCCGCAGTACGCGGTAACGGTTGGCTAGAAGTCCCTATTGTTGACCTAACGAGCGCCTATCCCCCAGTATCGCATGATTATCTCCAAATTTGGAATGGATGCTTGCGCGGTATTTTACGGTATATTAATTTGAAACATGAAGTATGACATTAATAATGGTCCGCAAAAAGCCAAACAATTTTTTTTCTGTTTTTTTTTTTCTTTTTCAGTACGGCTTTTGAGGTGAATACGAGTCTATTCGCGGCGAGAAGTTCGGGTTTCGCCACCTGGTGGAATTTTTTCACAAACCAGAGTGAGGATACTCCAACTTCCTCTGCTGTTGCAAGCGCGTGCAATGCCAAGCTTCTATGTACTATGAAAATTAATACATAACCGCGTGGGTATCACGTGTACTACCCATAGAACAGAAGCGCCATCGGCGAGCTCCTCACCGCGAATATATAGACAATTGCAAGCATGGTGTCCCGATTGGTGCCCCATGAGTGTAAGCCAGACACGTAGCCAGGATTTTTTTCTTTTTTTTTGGGGGGGGGGGGGGGGGGGGGGTGGGGGCGCTTATGACAAAGTGCTGTATGAGGGGGAGGGGGGAGAGGAGGTCCCAGCAAAATGGAAGATTTCGGGGAGGGGGGGGGGGCCGGGCCCCATAGGCCTCCCCCCTGGCTACGTGCCTGGTGTAAGCACGCGCAGCTTGCGCGGGAACATACTATAGCTTTGACAAGCTTGAATTTGCACGGGTTTGACCGTACGAGCAGAGACATGGCGGCAGTCAGTGGCCTTGCTTGCAACCGTCTATAGGGAGTATTCACTGGCGGCCATAGCTGTGTGTGCGAATGCTGTGCGCGTGCTGATGGCGAGCGTCCAGAGTTCTTTTGCAACGTGCATTCCGCACCATCAAGAGTGCCCGTCTTAGCAGCCTAATGATGTGAGCTCGTTCTGAGCATGCGCTGTAAACAGCTCCCACAAATATGGCGTCCAGTGAATACTCCCTATAGGGCTTGGTGATATTGCTCGTGCAATGTGGTCTTCGTGATACGCGTTTTCTCGCGCTCGTGCATTAACCACCAGATTGGTTCAGAAAACGGGACTCACATTGACGCGCAACTTCCTTGTCCGTATCTTCGGGCATGCCAATTTTCGTTACGTGAGCCCAATTCATTGTTATATTATTGAACCACGAAACATGTTTCGAAGGCAGGAGGCTTCCTGCCTTTTTAGTGGTTTCGGTCCCGAGTCCGAAAATAAAACCTACCGATATCTCAATTTGTGTAACAATATGCCGATACTACCACGACGCGTGCGTTACCATGTATATTTGAATACGCTTTGTGGGTTGTCACTCGCGTGCAAAGAGAAACGAAAACTTTGTGACCGACTGGCACGCCCGAAACTCTCCACCTTCATTCCCGGTTTCTTTGGGCCAACGCGTGCACTGATGAAGGAATTGTACGCAAGACTTGGACGCCGTCACGTCTTTTCCTTGCGTTCGGCGGTCACGCATAACGTGGCAGTCACGACTCTCGGACGGTTTTTAACGGTCGAGGGAATATCCTCAAGGTTATTCGGCTTTCGCGCAATCTGTTCTTCTCTTTGAAGCGGTAGCCTTTTCCGCTCCATTCTCGAGCATTGTGGTCCGATCGCCAGCCGATCGAGAAAGCTTAAGGTATGCAAATAGCAATAACAGCCCGACCGGTGAGGTACGACGTGCCGAGCGGGTCAATTAGGCGCCATTATTTCATTTATTAGTTTACGAATGTGCTTTTTGCACTTTTCTTGCCAACAAATTTGGTGGTTCTTGGCTCATGCCCTTCTTAGTAGTTATTTTTAATTTGTGCCCTCTTTTTAGTTGGTTGTGGCCTCTTTGATGGTTATTGGGTCATGCCGTTCTTAGTATAGTTCTTGGAGTCGGTTCATGCCCTCTGTAGGGGTTTTTCTTGCCTTCTTAGTAGTATTTGGTTAATTCCCTTTTTCGTGGTTCTTATCCTCTTTGACGATCCTTGGTTCATGACCCTTTAGTGGTTCTTGGTTCATGGTCTTTCTAGTATGTGTGGGTTCCTGCCCTCTTTAGTGGTTTTTGGAGTTCATTCCCTCTTTATTGCTTTTTGGTTCATGCCATCTTAGTAGTATTTTATTCGTGGCCTCTTTAGTGGCACTTGGACTCTTTAATGATCCTTGGTGCATGCCGTCTTTGGTGGCACTTGCCCTCTTTAGTGATTCTTAAGTTATGTCCTCTGTAGTCGTTCTTGGTTCATGCTCTATTTAGTGATTCTGGGTTCGTGTTATTTTTGTGTGTGTGTTTTGAGTGTACTTGGTTTATGGCCTTTTTAGTATTTTGGCTCATGCCCTCTTTAGGCAATCTTGGGACATGTCTTCTGTAGTGGTTCTCGGTTCATGTTAGTTTTAGTATTTTTGAGTTTATACCCTTTTTAGAAGCTCTAGGTTCATGCCCTTTTTAGTATTTTTGGTTCATGTTCTCATCCATCTTCAGTGGTTCTTAGTATTGTTTCGTGCCTCCTAAAGTGGTTCCTGGTTTGTGGACTCTTTTGGTGTTTTTTTCCCTCTTTAGCGGTGCTTGGTTCACTATTCACGCTGCGAAATAGGCAGCCGTACGTATTCACCAGTGGTGACAAAGTAGCGCTGGCTTAAAGTTAGTAGCGTGTCAAAGTAGTCGCGAGCTAAGCGAAGAATTGGCGACTATAGAGTTACTACACCCTGAGGTATCCACGAGCGCGAAGCAAAGGGGTGACTATCTAGTCAGGACTAACAAGCGGAAGTGGCATAGAAATATAGCTTCTGACTCAAACGCCACTCCGCAAATGGGGATTTTATTATTTAAAAACTAATATTTGAATAACTATTAGAAAAAAACCATGTTATAATAAGAAATCGATAGTTCTCAACAATTAAAAAAAAAAACGCAAGGGAGAAAACACGGAAGCCGCATTACCAGCGACATAAGCAAATATGGACGCTCCCGTAAGTGCGGGGCAACGTTACTAAAACACTCAGTTGGGAAGCTGCCATAGAGACTCCTCTGAAACTCTGTCCCCGATCTGTCATCGAGCACCGAGCTAATGGCGAACACAACGCCGCCATTTCTCCCGCAGCGGCCACTCGAGGAACTGCAGGTCACGTCTATTTTGGCTTTAATTGGCCATTCTGGGTCGAAACAGATACAGCGGAAGAGGTTACAGGAATGCCACCCCCGTCTCCCCAGCGGACGCGCCGCGTCGTACTACCGGAGTTAAAATGCACCTAGGTCGGGACGCGCTACCTGAAAGCACCGCTGAGGCATGGTTGTATAAAAACAATATTAATTGTGCCGCAAAGCCGTGCAAACTAAAGATTTCAAAAACATCACGCGCCCTTCATTTTGTACTAAACTCCAATAAATTTCATACAAAAAGAGTCTTTTCCGTTTGTTTTTACACAAAAATATGCTTTCTAAAAGCTCAAGGTGACCACAGTACAGACAAACGAAAAAGAGTGGCGCTGTTGTCGCATTTAGCTCGGTCTCGGTGGACGCCAGCGGCCCAGGTTTCGACGGCGAGTTTCCCAACTGAGTGTTCTAGTAACGTTGGTGCGGGGTCACTCTTCTTTAAGCGCCCTGCTGAGATCAATTTAGCGGTATACCGTATACCTGACCTAAGGTGTGTATTTCTACAATATTCGCTGCGCCAATTGGTTTAAGTTATGTCCCCCAGCGCTCCAAGACACTAAGTGCTTCGTCAGCGCTGCGGTGATCAAAGTCGGCCATGGCGCGGAGTCGCTAATCCCCCATAAACACCGGCTAAACTAGCCGTGTACCCTCTGGTTAAGATTTTTCAGTCGCCTTAAGTAAACACTCGCCGAAAACCGAGTGCTTACTTATCTGCAGACCTGTACACGTTACTGAAAAAAAAGTAACCGATTACAATTACAATTACAGCCTCAAAACATTAGTCGAAAAATTACTCTAAAGTAATCGATTACTTCCCACGTTACTTTTCATTCAACTTTTTTTTCATTACGGTCGCATAATTCTTAAAAACTCGCGCTCACTTGTTAAAAGAACAAAAAAACCTTGACCGTTTTTGTTTAAAGCTGAGTGAGTGAAGCCAACATACCCAATCCCTCTCGTGAAAAGCAAATAAATGAACAAAAAGAGTGCTGTTTAGATACATCACTCACAAGAGGCTGGATACGGTCATACCAGGACGTAGCCTCCGGTGCGTGTTCATAAGCAGTTCTGCTAACTAATTTTTTGCGCTCATGGGTATTCTAAGGCAAGCTAATATAGTCGTAGTTAATGATGTATTTAGATAACTAAGTTGATATCATTATTAGATGCGGCGCCGTGGGACTTCATTGTATGGGCTACGTGCCTTTCTGCGGTACCATGGCTTCCCTGAACGGATATAACTAATACTAATACTCTGGGCGTGGGCGGCTAGCACGCGAAATGCACCAACAGCACCGGGTTCACGACGCCCTTCGTTTTATTTTTTCTAATTTTTTTTGCAAAGCGAAACTAAAACAACACGACGCAAATACTTTTACGTGTGGCCGCTTTTCCTCCACGCGTGCTGTCGTCATCCTCGCTAAGTCCTCACACGTTGTCTCTCTGGCGTCCATATATTTTCTTTTTCTATGACGTCCGACTTCCGGGAGTTTCTCAACTAAACACGCACTATGTCCCCCGGAAGTAGAATACAAGTATAATATTTTCTATCGAGTGGTAAATTTCGGCACGTTTCCGCAAATGTTTCCGGGGAGGGGGTCGGAAGGTTGGATTTGATCTCCCTCTCAGAAGATGAGAGTACGGGATGTAAAAAGGGAGGGAATACTATAGAGGGGGGCCTTAGCTACTTTTCTTTTTATTCCTTGTCCCGCAAATAGCTCGGACAACCAAATTCCGAGCCGCCATTGTTGTTCAGACCGTCGTCCTTGACGCGATTCATTCTGACAATGCACAGGGGAGTTGACATTGAAATAACCAGATAGATAGAAGGAGAGAGAGTGAAAGGAGGGGGGGGGGGGAGAGGAGGAGAGGATGGCGAGTTGGCAAGAAGCGTCCTTCCTGGTTATAGCAAAAGACGCCATAGAGCTGGACGTCCCCTTCGCGACCTTGAAAACAGACCTTGAACACCGGGTTTAGGTGCCGCACGGCCAGAACGCTTCCCCGCTGCGGCGTACAGTAGCCGCAACTGTTACTGCGAACACTCGGATGGATGGATGGATGGATGGATGAATACGGATGAGCCCTTTGGATCGGGCGGTAGCTTACGCCACCTAGCCATTTTGTTTTACAATTTAAGCTTAGAATATTTAAATTTGAAACCTATATTCACTCCGCAGTGCAAAGAAAGTGAGGCTATGAAACCCCCTTGCCATCAGTGAATAAGAAAATACCTAGTTTTCTAGGTATTTTCTCGACTGTCGTCGGCCCGCGCCCCCTAGCGGCTAAGTTAAAAACTTAATCCGTGGGGACAAACACCGACCGAGCTCTGTGGAATACGAGCTGTACAAAGGGTCCCCCCCGTAGGTCCATCTCCTCGCCAATATTTTCCGATGAGAGTCGCACTCCGCAAGGAGTTTCGATTCGAAGTTGCGATTGGTCATATCCTTGGTTGGCAAATGCCCAACGGTACATGTATTAGGGCACCGAAACGGCGGCGATAAACATGCGAACTGTTCCTTATCTTACACAATGTAACCTGAACGCGTAATTTGCAGACGACCTTGTGGAACCTGTTGGGATAAACAAAGTTGGACGCAGACGCCGGCGCGACTTGCCTTCATTTTTCGCTGTTGACAAAACAAGTCCGCGTTTGTCCACGTCGGGCGTGGGCCACTCACTTCACGCAGAAACCAAATTTTCATTACATTTCATTTCATTTATTGACCCTTAAAGGACACAGTGGGGCATTACATAAAAAAATTACACCATCTTCCCGAGGGGAACCATGGGGTGATGCGGAGCCTCGCGGATCGTTATTAACGGTGTTATTAACGGTGTTAGTAACGTTGTTGAACTTCACAGTCCCGAACCTCAGGTTCTGCTGCTCGACGTTCACGAACCAACGCGGCTTCCCGTTCTCGAAGGTCCGGTTCCGCCGCTCGCTTCGTACGTTTACGTTGAACTTCACGGTCCCGACCCTCAGGTTCTGCTGCTCGACGTTCTCGAACCGCCGCTGCTTCACGTTGTCCTAGTTCAGCATCCGCCGCTCGACGTTGACGAATGGACGCCGCTTCTCGTTGCCGTAGTTCAGGGTCTGCCGCTAGCTTCAAGCGTTTGCGCTCAGCGTCGCGTGCCCTTCTCTGCGCAGCTTGGTCTTCAGTGGACGTAGCGTTGCTGTTAGTTTGTGGGGTGGTGCTGACGCTTGCTTGCGCCAACCCACTAACTGACGGGACTGTTGCTTCCATCACACTTCATCGGAAGAACGGAGTGAAGTGGAGTCAACAGCGGGTGAACTGAACGCGCGCAGCGCGCTACCAAAAATTGGCTTGCTCTTTATGTTTATACAGCCTTGATGGAGATGCCCCTCAACGGGTAATCGGTCTCTTAGCTGTAGATGAGAAATTTGGCCAGTGCGGTACAACCGCTAACCTGGGGTTTTTAACGTGCATCACGCAGTAGTGATCACACGAACGCGTGCCGGTACGAACCTCATCCAGATCGAAACGGGCGGGGGCAGCGGGGATCGAACCCAGGAGATTCCCAGCGGAAGCTTTCGATCCACGCTCCGAGCTGAGACGCGTTAGCCCACTCGGCCACTTCCTCCCCTCACACAGCGCGCTACCGCAACTACCGCTGCTTATATTCACACTTGAAGGAGAGGAGACTAGAGGAGGAGAGTTGCGCATGCGCGCGCGGCGTGAGTAGAAGCGAACGCACGCGAAGTGCACGCAGCTGGTAAAGAGAGAGAGCGGAGAGAGTAACGCGCAGTTGTTGGAGAGAGGGAAGGAGGAGAGTTGCGCATGCGTAGTGTGAGTGCGGACTACGACGCCGCGGGACATAGACCCGAGCAAGAGATGCTCCGCATCTAAGGGGGGGGGGGGGGGGGGACAGTACCGAGAGGCATACATGTAGAACTTTTATACATATAAAAAAAGAAAGAAAAAAAAAAAGAAAACAGGAATAAGGAGTGGCCTAACTGAGGGCCACAGAATAAGACATGTCGCTGGTTAGGCATTATATATGGATGACGCGGCTTTTCTAAAAAGATCAGAGTCACTGATGTACACAATATGATCCGGCAGATTATTCCACTCTTATAGCAAGAGGAAGAAATGGTTACAGAGGCGTCGGGATGAACGATGAGGATCTAATAGCAGTGACTGTCTGAGCTGAGGGTGGTGATAGAAGATGTTATGGAAGAGACAGATGCGTGAAATTTATGAGGGTGACAAGAGATAGAGAAACCTTCATGGCTGATACACACTGGCATGCAGAACGTTCATAATTAGATAGGATGGATCGGGCGGCACGATTTTGAATAGATTCTAAGGTGTTAGTGAGGTAGAGTTGATGAGGAGACCAAACGGTCTCCCCATCAACTCTACCTCAAGCAGCATCAACTCTACCTAAAGCAGCATATGTAATCTTTATGATTGAATATGACGCGTCTGCGCTTGCACCGACAGCAGCGCCACCGCAGTGCCTGTGACGTCAGCGCCGCGTGTTGCTATGCGGATAGACATTGAGGGAGAGGAGGAGAGGAGAGAGCGCGCAGGGGCGCCAAAGCTCCGAGCCCTGGCCGGAATGATTAGTATAGACGTAAAGCTATAGCTGCCTTTGTCTTTACTCGGTGTTCGAAACGCGTTCGAAGATTGTCGGACGCCGGAGAACGGCGTTCGAAGATGGAGTTAGAGACAAAGGAAGGCTAGTTGCGCGTCTATATCCGCTAAATCATTCCAACCAGAGTTCGGTGTTCTAAAAGATCCCCGCACCCAATCTCCTCTCCCCTCTTTCTCATTTTCTACCTGTATACTTCTAGACTTTCGAACCCCTCTGACATTCTTCTTTTCTGTCTTTTTTCATCGGTATTTCTGGACGCGAAAGGGCGAAGTCCTTGCGCGAAATGCAGGGAAACTCTCCAGGGGTTCCCTCATATTCGGACATCCTCCGCATTTTTTTCTTTGTTTTGCTTCGTCTATCCGCATTCAGGAAAACAGGGACCGCAGTCTCAGATTACGCGGCGTAGACGTAACGGTTAATCAAACCCCTAGGAAACGCGCACTTGAAGGATCTTTCTTTTTTTTCCCGACGAATAAAACATCGATTGGAAGAAAAATCCATATCTTTGCAGATGGACATGTCATCAAGGAAGCCCCACGAGCCGCTCGAACCGGCCTTTGCAGCTTGGCAAGCGGCGGTTCTCGCGACGGCAGGGGGCGTCCGTCGTCATCATCGCGGCCATTAGGCCTTTTTGCCGACCGTAATGAGCGCCTAGTGCGTACTCGCGGTGGCCGATGCAGCGGTACACGGTGGCTAACGGGTTCGCCCGGTATGGCCTCGCTCGCCCGCGTCCTTGACCGTCACGGCTAAACGCGCCGCCACGCCATGACGATTTTTTCCTCGCTCGTGGGCGGAGCTGCGGACGTCGCCAACACATCGCTAACGGCGGCAAGCGGATCCGAGACGCTGTTGCGCATCTACACGCCGCTTTCTTCTTTTCCTCCGAAGTTTTACTCGGGGATGGACGACGATTGCGTCGGAACGTCAGTCGGATGTCTCGGTTTGGGTTAATAGAGAATTTTAGAACATATGTTACCCCAACGCCTGGGGTCCTTCCGAGCGGCTTGGGGCGTCACAGTGAGCGAGCGCAGAATTCTTGCGCATGCGCAATGCGAATTACCACGCGTAGCGATGGGGCCAGCTATTCTGATACCACTGTCAGACGGGCTAACTTAGTGCACTTCGCATTTGGCGTCATTTGTGTAGTGTGCCACGCGGATTCCGTCCAAAGAAAGGACACACTCGTCTTCGAGTGAGTCTGACGAACTCACTTCACTCGGTCGAGTGCATAGCCTCGGTAACAGCGTATCAAGAGTAAAACAAAAATACGTACGAACCAAATACGTGGCCTAAACTTTCTTCTAAAAATAACTAGAAATTCGCGTAAAGCAAAAAGTAATGTCATTGCAAAATAAGAAAAAAAAAATACGAGGGTGGACTTAGCCTTCACTGTATACGCGGATCTGTACCAGGATGAGCGCCGCGGTAAATCGAAAAAGAAAAACAAAATACGACGACAAAGTCAGACATCCCAATGCTATCTTTGATATAGCAGAGAAGGATAGAGCCTACTTCAGTTTCAGCATGTACCATTCAGCACGACCTACTGTAATCCTGACTTGCCCACAGAAGAATGTGCCAGCTAGCGCCCACTTTGTTGTCCATGGCCGAGGCCGCAGCGTTTCGTCACGCTATAAATTCGCGGCGCTGCATAAAGGTGTTATTTTTTTTCTATTTTGCTTTTTAGGGTGTTCGCACATCAATCGAAGGCGCTCAAGGCGCGGCGGACTTATCTGGTCCTGACCTGCTCTCCTCGCGTGATCTCGCCAGCCGGTGGTCCCGTGACAGGTTCGTCACTACACAGGTGCCGGCTGCCAACACAGTGGCTGTTTATGGTTGATCCGAGAAAGCGCCTTATTTCGACGATGGCACAAGAGCGGTTGGAGCTAAATAACGCCCTTGCGCTTCCGTGCCTAAGAAACGCCCTCTTTCGATCCAAGCAAACATGAGATCGATACAGCCTGCTACGTGCTACTGCAACTGGAGCCTGCCGGCGCCACGGTAGGTGTTCCTGAAAAAGATATATCACCAGCCGCGCGCCGTGGACCGTGCGCTAGACAGG
The DNA here is from genome assembly GCF_016920785.2 of Ixodes scapularis. NCBI lineage: Eukaryota > Metazoa > Arthropoda > Arachnida > Ixodida > Ixodidae > Ixodes > Ixodes scapularis. The sequence goes on from NW_024609839.1 coordinate 31,443,952, forward strand.
CTGTGAACCGCGTTTGGGTCGCAGAAAAGCCGTAACCGAGCGCCCGCAATGGTGAAGCGAGGCACCTTATTGGCGACAGCGTCTTCCATAGGGAGCCATTTTGCGCGCAGGTCAGGATTACAGTGGGTCGTGCTATTCAACAGGTACGAGACAACACGATGATCACGATCTATTCAGGTAGTGCCTCGCGGTTTCCCGAGACCTCCATGGTTCATGGGACGAAACGGAACGCCAAGGTGGGATCCGCTTCTTCATCTTAGATTAATTAATCGATCAAAATCATCCAATTGGCAAAATGTCGTTAATTAACGCAATGCCCTATCGAAATATTTAGTATAACTTTTCGCTATCTGGATTATAGAACTGGAAACTCTCTCTGGAGATCTCTCTAATAGGGGGTATTACAGTAGAGGACCCCAACGACCAAGGGGTGACGGTCCCCCGAGCAGCTTGGGGAGTCACACTGCGTCTGAGCAGACGTTTTGCGCATGCTCCGTATGCCGCTCCAAGTTGCACGCGGCACCCAGTGTTTTGGGACCCCTATTCAAAAACCCTTCAATTTTATGCAGTTTCACCATATTTAGGGAACTACCGCACGCTACTGTACAGAGCGGAATTTCTACAGGAAGTTCACGTTCTCACTTCGAGGCGTGCCCTCCAGCGTGCCAGGAGCCGCGCCATGCCCAGCCAGCGATAACGCTCTTCTAAAACACCAGTACGGGTTCGCTGCGGTTAGCTTGCGCCGTCCGGGTTGTCAGGTCTCCGGATGGGGTGACGAACTTCGCTGTAAGAAGCTGGGGGGGTCTTGTCGGAAACGAAGTAGCTTCCCTTCGCCATCGACGACTAATTCAGTTGAACTTGGTAGTTACTTTTCAATAAACAATTCAAGAATTTTGTAGCGAATGAAAGTACATAAATGAAACAATACTGCGAATGGTAACTTCCCCTGTACGGGGTTGGGGGAGAGGTGCTCGGGTGTTCTTATCCAAGCACGGGAGTTGGCTGGCTCGTGGGATCAAGTTCCGATTACGGGGACATTGTCCCTCGGAGTCCCTCGACCGGGCTCGATTCCGGAGCGTTCGCTCTCGAGCTCCAGCACAAACTGAGACCGATAATTGTTTGATAATACGTTTATTGGCTTGCTGTGTTTCACCCTACATCGCTCGTTGGCCCATCCCCATTTGGTGAACCGGCGAATCCTCGACACGTCATCAGGCAAGCGTTCCCCACTGGCCTAAAAGCCACAACCAATCGGCTAACCTCCTCATCATGGGGTGATTGCTCACATTCCCCGGTGATACCCCGCGATCTGTGTATACCTCACTGCCGAAGGTCAGGTGGATTCGGATGTAAGCAAAAAACTATATTTAGAACTCGCAAGGCGAGTCAGACAGCCGATCCCGGTGTGGATAGCGCCGATTGAGCCGATCCTCCCGTCATTCAATCCGCCAGACGCTGTCTGACGTTGCCGTTCTGCCGTAACCCCTAACACGCGGGCGAGGAAGACTACACCGATGTAGACAGTGCCAGCCAGAACAACCGCGTTCATCCGGCCCGAAACGCACGTTCCGATTCTCGCGGCAGAAAACGCACGTTCCGAACCACTTGTCGTGAAGTATACGCCTGTCTCTCGAGGTTGCCGCCCACCACGGGAAGTTTTTGCGCCTACGCTTTCCTACCAGCCAAGTCCCTCTGGTGCTAACGGCCCACCCGCGGAGCCCTCGCCGATCCTTGCAACACCTATATAGCTTGCATGTGTTGTCACTAGCGGCCATGCCAGTATTTTATGCGGCGCGAGCGTTCGGTTCGCCGTGTCACACCGCAGAAGTTGTAGAGTTCGAAGAAACCAGTAAGTGGAAATAACCGTCAGTACCCAGCAATGGCGACGCTTGCAAGCTATGTATACTATTGGGGAGCAGAGCCAATCGTTGCGCCCCTTGCAGCTAAGTTGAGAACTGGACCCGCGGGGATAGGGCCTTGATGGGAACGACGACAACAACGCTTGTTTGTGACGCAACGCTCAACGACGTAACAGAACGCTGGGTCAGCGTTGGGCTGCGGCCCGCGTTCAATCAAACGCTGTAACGTATAAAAAATCCAGTCCACAGGTCTCATGTTGCGTAAACACTGAGCTACGTGGAAAAAAAGGCGAACAAAGCTGGACATCGCTCTCCTGAAAACACGTTTTCTTCAGTTGAAGTGGACGTTATCCTGACTTCCATGCATCCGTATCTTCTTTACGTTACATAATGATACGGGCGTCTTAATATTATTCTACTTCTGCCCAGACAATTGCCGACGAACCCAGGCCTGCATCGTCTGCTTCCCGAGTTTGGAAATGCATACTGCGCTTTGGCGCCGTCCGTCGTATATACAGACATAAACACTATTCAGACCGGATAGCTCTTCACCGATGAGAAATGATAACGATGATGTCGGTTCTTTATTGAACTTAAATGTATTTTGATAGAAAATGCAGTGATACCAAAAGCAGTGTAATGCTCGGAGTTCGGCATTTCAGGTCGCCCTCACTCACCCTCACCCTCACAGCCACACTCACCTAAGCCTCTCACTCACCCTCACAGCTACACTCACCCTCAGCCCCTCCCTCACTCTCACCCTCACAGCCACACTCACCTCAGCCCCTCACTCCCCCGCACCCTCACAGCCACACTCACCTAAGCCCCTCACTCACCCTCACAGCTACACACACCCTCAGCTCCTCACTCACCCTCATCCTCACAGTCACACTCACCTTCAGCCCTTCACTCACCCACACTGAACCTCACGGCCCTCACGCCCCTCATGCACTCATTGCCCTCACGCACTCATACCCGTCACGCACTCACGGTCCTTACAGCCCTCACAGCCCTCACGGTCCCCACGCCCTTACGCTCCTCACGCACTCACCGCCCTCACGGCCCTCACACCACTCATGGTCCTCACGCCCCTCACGCACTCACCGCCCTTACGGCCCTCACGCGCTCAAACCCCTCACGCACTCACGGCCCTGACAGCCCTCACACCCCTCACGCATTCACAGCCGTCACGCACCTCACGCACTCACCGCCCTCACGGCCCTCACGCAATCAAATCCCTTACGCACTTACGGCCCTGACAGCCCTCATGACCCTCACGGCCCTCACACCCCTCACGCACTCATGGCCCTCACGCCCCTCACGCACTCACCGCCCTCACGGCCCTCATGCACTCAAACCCCTTACGCACTCACGGCCCTCACAGCCCTCACAGCCCTCGCGGCCCTCACACCCCTCACGACCACACGGTGTTCACTGACCGCCACACTCACGAATTTTCTTGGTTAAGAAACTCACTCACCCTCACCTCACCTGTGAAGATGAAGGTGAGTGAAGGTGAGTGAGGGTCCTCATGGGGTTTGCCGAGTTATGGGGATGATGGGAAAGGCATTCCACTCTCTGCAGCGGACGCCTCACACCCCTAAGGTTCCGTTCATATGCAGTATTTTAGACTCCAGAATACACTGAGGCCAGCAAAGCATGTCTCGAATTTTGAAGTCGCTAGAATTTTTAGAGGAAATATGTTTGATAAAACGTGGGAGTTACACGGGTGCCATTACCGCAGTCTGAGTGTCAGTCTACGCGGACTTTAGATGAATTAATGTCCCTCACGGTAAGTCGATTTCTTAAATATATTGTTGATTAACATTTTAATTAATAGTTTCAGGGCTCGTGTTGTAATTGGATTATTGGTGCCAACCGCTATCAGATGCTCGACCAATTTACATATTTTGCGAAAAGGTAATAGTTTTAGTGAATTCAAAGCTTAAAAACGCGAACGAAACAAGGGCAATAAAGACACAAAGACGGCAGGACGGTTGTTTCTTAGATATTCATTGGTCAGTTTTTGCGTCTTTACTGCCGATTTTATTGTTGCGCACATCGGTGAAGAGCCATCCGGTCTGAATTGTTTTTATATCTGGACATACGGCAGGACGGGACGCCGAGGCACAGTATGCATTCCCAAACTCGGGAAGCAGACGATGCAGGCCTGCGCTCGACGGCAGTTAAATGGACAGAAGAGTGAAATTAAGACGCAAGAATCACTACATAACGTAAAGAGGATACGGATGCATTGAAGTCAGGCTAATGCCCACATCAAGTGAATAAAACGTATTTCCAGGAGAGCGTCGAAGACCTACGGCGGCGTCTCACGCCGTTGACGCTTCGCTGGCGAACGCCGGCATGCGTCGCCTACGAGGCGGGCTCCTGGAGGCAAGATCGAAAAGGCACATTTAAAAAAAAAGAAAAAGAATTACTTACGTCAGCTATGACTTGGAATTACCCGCAGATAACGGACAGTGCGAACGATTACGAACATGGTTTCGAACGTCCTGAAAGAAAATACTGAATCCGATCAATTGCATTAAAACAAGACGATTCAGGCATCCAACAAACTGTGCGAAGTGTGCGTGTGTGTCTGTGGAAAGGGAGGGGGGAGGTAATCATATCCTCCGCCGATGCATTTTTGGATTTCCTCGAGGATTTCCTTTATTTCACTTCACAGGGGTAACCGTTAGAGTTGAACTTGAAGGCCATCCGGCTGAACATTCGTCCTCGGACCCTTGTGCCCCCACGGGTGACGTCTTTCGCTCTTCGTCCTGCCGCGCCTACGCTTTGCCGCCAGAAATAGCAACCCCCATGCACATCTCACTGGTGGCGCCATCGCCACTGACGTGAACGTCGCCGAGCGGGATCTCGGAACGATATTTTACCGCAATTTGTGCAAAGTCCGGTCGGGCCGTGTCATCCTCATGATGCGCGGGAAACCTTAACTGGAACCGGCAGCGCCCTTTTTTTTTTTTCTTCTTTGTACCGTCTTTTTATAGATCAAAAGCTTGGCAGTGTACGGGTATCAGTAGAGTTCTGCGATGTCTGTTTCGATGGAAGTCGGACCGCAGCCAAGGTTATACGGAGCGAAAGTTCGTCTGCTTCTTGCACAGGGGTTGCGATGATGTCAGAACGCCGAACTCTGATTGCCTGATTAGAAAATATAGTGGGTAGACGCCAAGGCACCTATATAGCATTAGGGTCTACCCCCCTACTCTTTCAATCCAAGCCAATCAGAGCTCGGCGTCGTTCTGACGTCACCGCAGCTCCTGCGCAAGGAGCAGACGACTTAAAGGGGCGATGCAACGAGTTTTGTATTTTGCGGAAATACCGCTTAGAGTGGATCCCTGACGTTAATGACCTGTGAAATACCCATTCGTTTTTCACCACATGCAATCGAACTCGCAGAAAAAAAATAAAGAAAAACAAGCAGAATTCACCCCCTCAACTCGCAGCCAGAACAAGCGGCCACGTGATCTGGAGCCGATTATATGCCGCCAATGTTGATCATAGCCATGCGCTGGGGTTGGCAAGGCACAGGACACGCGCTGCGTTCCAGACATTGTTATGGTTCGGCTGTTGTCGCCATTGTAGGGATTGGACACAGGACACTACCCGAATGCTTCTCGAACTATAGATTATCACGAGCCCAAATCGAGTGCCGACGCAATGCTCGGGTCCAATCTATGAGCCGCATTCAAATATCGTCACTGGGCGGTACTGCTACCGCCCAGCTACGTCATCAGGTTTTGCGAAGGAGAGATTGAATAAAAACGCTCGGTTTTGTCCTTGAAATTACAGTTCATCAAAGGAGTTTCTTGGTCAGTGGCGTTGCGTGCGAGTATTCTTGAGTCCCACTAGTGCCAGTAAGCTCGTGTAAAGTGAAAAACATTCCAATTGAATACCGTTGCACCGCCCCTTTAAGGCCGGTTCTCACATGCAGCGAAGCGCTGATGTAGCGCTCCTCACGTGCCGTCAGCTACTTATCGTCTGCCATGAGCAACAGTTTTGACGGTGCGATACAAAGCTGGTGAACGCACCCGTCAGCACGCGCTTAGCGCGAGGTCATCGCTATGCTTGTAGCGCTCCGCTGTATGTGTGAACAGGCCTTCACTCCCCACAGACAATTCCATGGCGCCAGTCAAGTAGCATCAAGAGTGCATCGTCCTCACGCTCGTTGTCTTTATTGTTGCTTTGCCATCGCCGGCTAAACCAATCACAGACAGAAAAAAAGAATGCGTCGCAAATTGCCGGGGCAGTTCTGTCGCACACGTGAAACGTTCTAGCGTAGCGTGACATCGGGTCACGTGACGTCAATTCCCCCGTTAAATTTAGCGGGGAAGCTTAATTGATGTGTAGGTCACGTGACTCTCATATTTCCCCGCTAAATTTTAGGGGAGAAGCTATACATTGCACCACAGGTCATGGGACATGGGGTCACGTGGCGTCCATTTCCCCGCTAAATGTAGCGGGGAAAACTGAATTGGTAAGTGGGTCACGGGACTTAAATTTTCCCGCTAAATTCAGCGGGAACACCGACGTCACGCGAACTATTCGCACCAATTTGACTTTCCCGCTAAATTTAGCGGAGAAACTGAATTGGTCTGTAGGTCTTCGACGTCCCGTAATGCAACACTGCGAACGCTGTTGCATTATGGGACGTCACACAAGCCACGGCTTCGCAAAGACGCGGCTTCACGAAAAACCGGAGCAAGTAGGCAAAAAACGCATCGCGCTAAAAGCGCAGAATCACGTCGCCTTCACTCCGCGTGATTTGTGTAGTTTGTGATAGCCAACGGGTGAGCGCAGTGACGACTCACTTAGGGTACTGCCCGATTGGCGCCATCGGATCCTGTGCGGGGCGCAAGTTCGTCTGCTTATTTTGCAGCGGTTGTGGTGACGTCACAACTCCGAGCTCTGATTGAAGAATAGTGGGTAGACCTCAGAGTAACCTGCCTTAAAGTCTACCCACCATCCTTCAATCAGAACCGGTTAGAGTTCGGCGTTCTGACGTCACCACAGCCCCTGCAAAATAAGCAGACGAACTTGCGCCCCGCATTGTACCGGTTGCGCTCAGACTGAAAGGGAGTATCGACGAACGTCTCAACCGACCACCGAGAAACAAGTGTAACGTATATACCTTTTCTCGCAGATGTGCCGAATGTCTACGCAATAATAGGAAAACGGTGACAACGACCGAACCTTTCAAATTGGGTGACTTGTTTGCGTTACCTAGTTGACTATAGTCGGTTGCAAGGTAAGAAAAAACCGGAAATGCCTCTCAGAGGAAAATGTAATCCTACGCCTTGAAACGCCAGCCAATTGTTTTCATGACGTCACGATTCTGTGAACCAATCGCGATCCTTTTGAAAAAAAAAAAAGCTCAACATGGCTGCTGGCCTTAGCAACGCGATGCTATAGTTTCTCGTGACAATTATTCTGCTTTTTTGCACCGTGTTTTACGTGCCCGATGTTACGCCACGAAATCTTGATGGCATCGGCTTGCGTTTGCAGCAGTTTTTGCGCGACAACGTGAGAATGCAGCGACGCTATCGCCAACGAAAATTTCGAAGCGGGCGCGAGGCTTAGCACTGCTGAGAGGTATGTTGGACGGTATGTTAGACAGTATCTTGGACATAAAATGAATTGTGAAGACGGTACATTGGACATGACTTTCTTTCTTTCTTTACTAAACAGCTATTTCGTTGACAAAAACGTATTCTAACTTATTTAAATGTCCTGAATGAATTAAATAAATATTGTAGTAGTTTTAGACAGGTTTCCTGGAGGAAGAAAAAGCAACGTTGCTAGCGAACTACTTTCTCGACGGCGGAGGCACTTCAGATGGGCGCAATGCGCTTGTGGGTGGAGCTAAAAGATTGTTCTTAGGTTGCATCCGACTATAGTAGCAGATTTCTGGCGAGCGTCCCATTGCAGACAACAAGATAAGGTGTTCGGTGAATAAGTGTTACCTCCAAAATAATGTTCATTTTGCTTCGTTGAAGAGGAAGGGCCGTTGTTTGCTAATCAAAATTACTACGAGCAACAGGCGCGAAGCTTAGCGTTGCGAACGCGCGGCGAGGATGAAACCACCTCGTGCATATATCATCTGCATTTTCGCATCAGCAACCTTGAGCTTGTTGCACGAGTAGTGACTTGAGCGCACCACCGCGCTAATTCCCATACGCTTTAAGTTCTTTTAGTTTTTATTTTCTTCTAAAACAAGTTTCGAATTGAAACAATGTTCGTTCTTACCAATTAAAAAATGATGGACACATTTTAGTAAATCACCCGACGCATCGCGATATGATTATGCCCCCATGGTATTAAGCCCCCATGGCCGCGTAGTAACTCACCTGCGCAGACCGAATTCATTTTGCTTTTAAGACTTCGTTTAAAAACAACTCGTAAAATCTAAACACGCACACATACACGCACGCACACCCACACACACGTAGTAAATACACCCACACACGCACACACACACACACGCACATGCAGGCACGCACGCACGTACACACGCACATACACACAGTGTATCGCTTCTTGTCTCGGAGCACGCTCGAACAGATGAGCACGAGGTTACGCGTACCGGTCGGACCTTGAACGGGGCTTATCCTGAGCGGCTCGAAAATTCCTTACGGAACTTTCCCTCTCAGCCGACGGAAGGTTACGCTACAGCCGCTGCAGCACAGCACGCTGCACACACTGTACGCTCACCCCCCATAAAAGCACGTCGTATAGCATACCTTGTCCCTTGGATATTTTTTTATTATTAATATTATTTTTTTTTAAGAGATGAATTATCTTTAAGCTCAGCTTAAGGGCCACCTTGTTCATTGACAGCGCGCTGTACGTACTACACTGGGGGAATGTTTTAAAACACGCGAGGGGGAGGCGTACACCCTCACAAGTGTGCGAGCAGTCGCCGTGACAGTGAACACCGGTCACGTACTACGCAGGACGCGCATGCTGTCGGCGTAGAAGCGGCGGGACCCTGCCGCCCTTCGCCATACACAACATCCGTTTCCCTCTCGTATTGTGCGAGGAGCGGCACTTTCGGTTGTGCGTTAGAAGAAAGCGACAACGAACTTTTTTGTTAGGTTGCCCGCTGGAATTGCCACGTCTCTCCAAGTTTGCGCAATTGATGCCTATACTCGTTGTCACATTAAGAAAAGGAGGAAATGTTGCGCATTATTGTTGCGCTGCACCAAGTGGTTCTTACAAGATTTTATTGTAAAAAGCCAAAACGCTGTTTTTCTTTTTTTCTTTTCGCGTTCAAAACATGTGTATACGTCTTGATGAAATAACATAAGGCTAATCTGAAATGTACCTACTGATATCCGTGAGCAATCGGACTTTTTTTTTTTGCTAAGTTCTTGACGTGAACTTAGCAAACTTAGCGTTTTTTTTAATACAGAATACCGGCTTTAAGGGTGGGCGACCAGGGCGGTCGCACTCGGGGCCATCAATAGGTAGGCGCAGCTGCACCGCCCCCCCCCCCCCCCCCCCTTTTTCTTTATTTATTTTCTTTTTTCTTTTTTTACTTTTTGATTAGCTGTTTGTTTTGGAATGCGGTTCTCGGCTGACAAAACGCTCGTTTTGGGCTAGTATTCACATGCTTACTAACAACGGGATGTCGTACGTAGTAGGTATGGGCGTATAAAAAAGAAGGGGTGGGCGGGAGGACGCCACGATTGCTGGATTTCATGCAAAAAGCGTTGCGTTTGAGTGTAGCAAAAAGCCGTTACACGCAGTCCAAGACTGCATAGTATACACAGATCGTAGCAGGCAATGCAAATATACGAAGCATATAGAATCATACTTAGTCATTATTATTTATACTTATTCGTAATTAGCGACATTTATCGAGCACTGCAGCTGGAATCGAACCCCGAACCATGCGATTAGCGACTCGACGCATTTGCTCGGCGCCACGAGGAGGGAGCCTGCGGTAGCGCAGGCGACTGGCGGCGCACGCAGCTGGCCTTCGAATGACGAAGCCTAACTTCCCACTTAATGTCACGACGTCACGGGTCCCGAATATATTTTAATTTGCTTCGATCATTCCGATAAACCCGGAGAATTCACGAGTGTGTCCGTGCGCGCAACGCGTCCGAAACCACCCAAAGCATTCCGTAATCAAACGTAACAAACCATAACGCACGGATAATGCAGGGAGGACGCATTCTGCCCTCCCCGGGTTTACCATAATTATCCAGACTAGTTTATAATGATAAAGAGGAAATAGGAGAGGGGGAAGGGATGAAAATTAGGCACGTGGATATCATCTCCACCGCGTGTTTACAGCACTTGATACACATTAGATTTGAAGGGGCCATTAACTTCCAACTAATTTAACGGCTCCTCAGAATTTTTCTGATTAACCATGCAAAGACGGTCACGGACAGAATCGAAATATCAGCTGGATATGTGCAAAAGCACTCGAGGAAACACTTTAGGCCGTAATATGCACTCTGCGAAAATTGTGCAGACTACTACACCCTCGTCTAGAGCAGCTGACCGACTTCATGTGCGGCCTATGAGATGATGATGGAGACCACTGAAATAGATAGATTGGGCCTGCTTACATTTCACGAGAGTGTACGAATTATTCATCATTTAAAGTTCCTCCACATAGAAGGGGTCCGTCTCCTCCTGTTCTTGAGTTGCAACGGAAGTCGTGGAGGTAAAGACGAGTATAGTTTTTTCCGCAATTTCATTCGCTGTCTCTACTGACTACTTTTCACTCCTGAATATCTCGGAGATATGCGTGAAATATTCACCGTTTTGGGATCATCAGAAGCGCATTAGATAGCGGCTGAGGTTCTAAACGTAAGGATCAGGTGTCAAAGGCTATGAAAATCTCGGCCGCAAGTTGCGACAGCGTTGAGATACTCTGTGAGACGCGCTTTGTGTAAACGGCGAAGGGTAGGCCAGGGGTGAGGCGAAAGCGCCCCCCCGCGAACAGACCGATCCCACCAAGCGTTCCACGCATGCGTGACGCCGCCATAACTGTAGTTCGTAGGAGAGGCCAGTTCACGCGACAGCTCATGCTGCTTCGTGGTCTGCTGGCGCAAACCTCCAGCAGGGTTGTCGTGCGTGCAGAAAGACTACAGCTCCCACGATGCATATCGGCAGCGGTGGCGTACTCAAACTAGCTGGTGAGATCGGTCTATTGCGGCGGGAGGTGGAGATTGCACCAATTGCAAAGGCCGTAAGAAGAGAAAGAGAGCGCGTGCTTCCAGCTTCCAGTCCGGCCGTGGTCAGGGAGACAGATTTGGCTCGGCTTGGGAGGTCCGTAAAAAACGAACGCTAGGAATCTTAGCACATCACTTTCGATTCAACCCAAGAACGACTTTGTTAACTTCCATCATTATTATTTTTTTTTCTCTCCATGCGTTCCAAGTTTGCGCATTCTTGCGTCAGCAGCACGTGAAATCTGTTAGTCAATTTTCGGCACGTGCGCTCGCTGCAACGCACTCGGGATTGCTATTCACACACCTTCCCGAAGTGAATCACGAGTCGTCCTGAAGCAAACATGCTTTTGCTTAGACGAGGAGTCCTCGCGACGATAATTATTTGAAACAAACGCGCTCGCAACCACGCGTTTCCCACAAGACTTTCGCTGAACTCTATCGGGTGAACCACGTTTGCGGAGTTCCAAGACAAGAGAGCTGCACATCCAACCAGGCCACGTATGACAGTTGTACTCAGTCTCACTTTAAGTACGACCGTACTCGACGATCCAATGTACGCGAGAAAACATGATTGAGAAAACATGATTGCGCTTTAAGACAATTGGCCAGAGGGAGAACAGACACCGCAGTGCGCTGACTCTCAACTGATTTAATCCTGTCCTCGTCTTAAATCGCAATCATGTTTTCTCATATACAATACCAACTCGCCCAACAATCAGCGCTTGTCGATCCAATGTAGCCAATCAAGCAGGGCTAAACGTTGGCTGCGATTGGCTACACCCTATCGTAGCGTCGGGTGCTGTTCAAGTGGTACGGAGATACAGCTACGAGACTCGCGATGGCAGTTTGCGATAGGTGCATTCGGTCGATCGTCGAAGGCCGTAAACATCGCTTTGGCAATGAAATCAGCGGATGGCCGCCAGATCGTGGTGGCCGCGACGCAATCCCGTTCGGCCTTCACGTTACGTTACGTCGTCGAAGGCCAAGGTTACGACGCGTTCCGAGAAGGACTCCTCCGTTTCTGGAACCATCCGAGAAATCCATTACCACTGTCTGGGGACGCAAAACGGGGAAAAAAACAACAAGAAATGCCGTAGTGTGGTGTTTTCTAACCTAAATGTCAGGAATGAGGCTTGCCGGTTCTTTGAAGTTTGCTTCGTTATCAGAATGAGCCAGACGGTTTCGGATTCATTGAACAAAAACTTGGAGGACGCTTGAACTTTAAGAGTGGAACACGATCGCGAAACAAATGAACTCCCGCTCGTTCCCAAGCGGCGCAAGCGTGCCTTGCGTGGCCCCCGACCAGCTTAATTTTTGCAAACCGTTCACTGAAATGGAAAGCTTTGAATGAACTTTACAGAAGACCTGTAGAGTCTCTTAATGTAGTTGGACCGATGGTGATTTCATTATGCAATAAAGAAAAGAAAAGTGCCTTGCTTGGTCTCGTCGGTATTGTGTCTGGCTCGCTGAAAAAGTGTCATGGGTTTGAATCCAGCCTAAAAATCAAATTTTTCTTTATGGCAAATAAAGTACTTTATAACGTGAAATCGTTTTAGACATACGGGGATCGTGAATTCGCATTACATGTCATGTTTTTTAATCACTTTCATTTCATGCGTGACGTCATGTTTCTTCTGAGCTTTGTGGGTTGTTCGAGATTCCTGCGTGAAGTCAAGTAACTGTGACGTAGTGACCTCATCAACAAATCCTGGATCTTAGCGCGCGCTACCGACACCGGTTTCTCTGCGGGTTGGGATGAATGATTTTAAATTGGGACTTTACTAATCGCATATTGTTTAGTTGGCCAAAAGAAAGAGGCTAGAAAGTCAAAAACCAGCTTTTCGGTACGAACATTTGAAAAAATAGCGGACTATTTTGTACCTTCTTGCCTTTGAAAGCTCTCTTCCTTTTCACTATGATACATCCGCGGTTCCAAAAGCGCGTCACCGGCGCCAAACTGACGTCAGCAGAGCCCAGTTCACGCATTGGACACGAGAAGTGCGTCACTCGGACGTATGCGCTCGTCAACAATCAATCCGTCGACGAATATTCGGATTCGCGTTCGTGGCCAATGAGTGCCCTGACGGAACTTATTGTCACTGGGGAATGACAAGTTCTATGGTGTGCATAAAAAGCACGGTGGAAGCTAGGAGTCATCGCACCGGTGCCGAAGGAATGTCACGACCACCTGATTTTACAATTCGCATTTGAGTTGAGGATTAAAACTAAGGAAGAAGTAGGAAAATCGTTTCATGACCCCTTTAACGCTATTGCGTTAAAACGGCGAGGCTAGAGAGTTAAGCTCCAACCGCTTATACTCCATAGAAAAAAATTATTAGGCTGATTATGCTGGCAAAAATTGCTTTTTTATGGCGAAAGCCACTGGTCATTCAGGAGCGCGCCGGGATCGGACTTTTCTGGAGCGCGCCTATTTCATTGCGCGATCGGGACCGAGACGAGACGGACGTGTTGCACTCGTCGTTTTGGATCAGCTCCCACTCCAGGTCTCGATCCGGATCCGGGAAATGTCGCTGCGCCGATTTCGGCGGATTCGACCGGAAGCTGCAGCCTGGCCGGGGCTCTGGGCAAGCCCATGGCCGCCACTCGGGGCGCACGCGAGACTTTCTTTCTCGCCGGGCATCTCGCCGGGACCGCGGGAAGGGGATTCTCGGGAACGTGAATGATGGGAAGGCATCCGCCGATCCTGGAGGAGTGGTCATGTTCCCTTGGGGATCCGGAGGCGGAGCGACTCCGTTTGGACCGCGTGCTCCATGTCGGATTTGGTCTACTGATCCCGGCGCGGTCCAAAACGACCAGTGGAACTCACCATATATGAGCTAGGCACATGCATGCTAGGTGTGTGTGTGTGTGCGAGTGTGTGTGTGCGCGTGTGTGTGTGATGTTAGTGACGTTATAAGGTAGCATGGCTGACGTCGCACGACGTCATCTGTCACAGGACGTCATCACATCACGACGTCTAGGCACATGCATGTTAGGTGTGTGTGTGTGATGTTAATGACGTTATAAGGTAGCATGGCTGACGTCGCACGACGTCATCTGTCACAGGACGTCATCATATCACGTGACATCACGACGTCTAGGCACATGCATGCTAGGTGTGTGTGTGTGTGCGAATGTGTGTGTGCGCGTGTGTGTGATGTTAGTGACGTTATAAGGTAGCATGGCTGACGTCGCACGACGTCATCTGTCACAGGACGTCATCATATCACGTGACATCACGACGTCTAGGCACATGCATGTTAGGTGTGTGTGTGTGATGTTAGTGACGTTATAAGGTAGCATGGCTGACGTCGCACGACGTCATCTGTCACAGGACGTCATCATATCACGTGACATCACGACGTCTAGGCACATGCATGTTAGGTGTGTGTGTGATGTTAGTGACGTTATAAGGTACCATGGCTGACGTCGCACGACGTCATCTGTCACAGGACGTCATCATATCACGTGACATCACGACGTCTAGGCACATGCATGTTAGGTGTGTGTGTGTGTGATGTTAGTGACGTTATAAGGTAGCATGGCTGACGTCGCACGACGTCATCTGTCACAGGACGTCATCATATCACGTGACATCACGACGTCTAGGCACATGCATGTTAGGTGTGTGTGTGATGTTAGTGACGTTATAAGGTAGCATGGCTGACGTCGCACGACGTCATCTGTCACAGGACGTCATCATATCACGTGACATCACGACGTCTAGGCACATGCATGCTAGGTGTGTGTGTGTGTGCGAATGTGTGTGTGCGCGTGTGTGTGTGATGTTAGTGACGTTATAAGGTAGCATGGCTGACGTCGCACGACGTCATCTGTCACAGGACGTGATCATATCACGTGACATCACGACGTCTAGGCACATGCATGTTAGGTGTGTGTGTGTGTGATGTTAGTGACGTTATAAGGTAGCATGGCTGACGTCGCACGACGTCATCTGTCACAGGACGTCATCATATTGTCACGTGTGGTGTCCAAAAACAATAAATAAACAAGAAGAAATAAACGTTTAATGTGGCGAACTTGTGCCAAAAATAAAAAGGGTACAAAAGATAATAATAGAGCGTCGCGGGCGTCGAAGTCGGCGTGGCAGCAGAGTCGAACGCTGGGGCGAGACTGACTCGACAAGGTCGCGGGCGGCCTCTTATCTAGAGTGCGCCGCTATCTCGAAGATTAGGCGAAAGCGGTTCGAGCGTCGCGTGATCGGGGCGAGAATGAACACGCACTTTCTAGAAAACAAAAGCAGGGATAAATGATAGAAGTTACGTGCGGTACATGAATAAACGGGAACTTTCTGGAGGACCGTGACCGAGCGTTGCTTTCTCAGCCTTGCGCGCGGCAATATCACGTGACATCACGACATCTAGGCACATGCATGTTAGGTGTGTGTGTGTGTGATGTTAATGACGTTATAAGGTAGCATGGCTGACGTCGCACGACGTCATCTGTCACAGGACGTCATCATATCACGTGACATCACGACGTCTAGGCACATGCATGCTAGGTGTGTGTGCGTGTGTGTGATGTTAGTGACGTTTTAAGGTAGCATGGCTGACGTCGCACGACGTCATCTGTCACAGCACGTCATCATATCACGTGACATCACGACGTCTAGGCACATGCATGCTAGGTGTGTGTGCGTGTGTGTGATGTTAGTGACGTTTTAAGGTAGCATGGCTGACGTCGCACGACGTCATCTGTCACAGGACGTCATCATATCAGGTGACATCACGACGTCTAGGAACATGCATGTTAGGTGTGTGTGTGTGATGTTAGTGACGTTATAAGGTAGCATGGCTGACGTCGCACGACGTCATCTGTCACAGGACGTCATCATATCACGTGACATCACGACGTCTAGGCACATGCATGTTAGGTGTGTGTGATGTTAAGGACGTTATAAGGTAGCATGGCTGACGTCGCACGACGTCATCTGTCACAGGACGTCATCATATCACGTGACATCACGACGTCTAGGCACATGCATGCTAGGTGTGTGTGTGTGTGCGAATGTGTGTGTGCGCGTGTGTGTGATGTTAGTGACGTTATAAGGTAGCATGGCTGACGTCGCACGACGTCATCTGTCACAGGACGTCATCATATCACGTGACATCACGACGTCTAGGCACATGCATGCTAGGTGTGTGTGTGTGCGAATGTGTGTGTGCGCGTGTGTGTGATGTTAGTGACGTTATAAGGTAGCATGGCTGACGTCGCACGACGTCATCTGTCACAGGACGTCATCATATCACGTGACATCACGACGTCTAGGCACATGCATGCTAGGTGTGTGTGCGTGTGTGTGATGTTAGTGGCGTTATAAGGTAGCATGGCTGACGTCGCACGACGTCATCTGTCACAGGACGTCATCATATCACGTGACATCACGACGTCTAGGCACATGCATCTTAGGTGTGTGTTTGTGTGATGTTAGTGACGTTATAAGGTAGCATGGCTGACGTCGCACGACGTCATCTGTCACAGGACGTCATCATATCACGTGACATCACGACGTCTAGGCACATGCATGCTAGGTGTGTGTGTGTGATGTTAGTGACGTTATAAGGTAGCATGGCTGACGTCGCACGACGTCATCTGTCACAGGACGTCATCATATCACGTGACATCACGACGTCTAGGCACATGCATGTTAGGTGTGTGTGTGTGTGATGTTAGTGACGTTATAAGGTAGCATGGCTGACGTCGCACGACATAATCTGTCACAGGACGTCATCATATCACGTGACATCACGACGTCTAGGCACATGCATGTTAGGTGTGTGTGTGTGTGTGTGATGTTAATGACGTTATAAGGTAGCGTGGCGGACGTCGCACGACGTCATCTGTAACATGACGTCATCATATCACGTGACATCACGACGTCTAGGCACATGCATGCTAGGTGTGTGTGCGTGTGATGTTAGTGACGTTATAAGGTAGCATGGCTGACGTCGCACGACGTCATCTGTCACAGGACGTCATCATATCACGTGACATCACGACGTCTAGGCACATGCATGCTAGGTGTGTGTGTGTGTGATGTTAGTGACGTTATAAGGTAGCATGGCTGACGTCGCACGACATAATCTGTCACAGGACGTCATCCTATCACGTGACATCACGACGTCTAGGCACATGCATGTTAGGTGTGTGTGTGTGATGTTAGTGACGTTATAAGGTAGCATGGCTGACGTTGCACGACGTCATCTGTCACAGGACGTCATCATATCACGTGACATCACGACGTCTAGGCACATGCATGCTAGGTGTGTGTGTGTGTGATGTTAGTGACGTTATAAGGTAGCATGGCTGACGTCGCACGACGTCATCTGTCACAGGACGTCATCATATCACGTGAAATCACGACGTCTAGGCACATGCATGCTAGGTGTGTGTGTGATGTTAGTGACGTTATAAGGTAGCATGGCTGACGTCGCACGACGTCATCTGTCACAGGACGTCATCATATCACGTGACATCACGACGTCTAGGCACATGCATGTTAGGTGTGTGTGTGTGATGTTAGTGACGTTATAAGATAGCATGGCTGACGTCGCACGACGTCATCTGTCACAGGACGTCATCATATCACGTGACATCACGACGTCTAGGCACATGCATGTTAGGTGTGTGTGTGTGTGATGTTAATGACGTTATAAGGTAGCATGGCTGACGTCGCACGACGTCATCTGTCACAGGACGTCATCATATCAGGTGACATCACGACGTCTAGGCACATGCATGCTAGGTGTGTGTGATGTTAGTGACGTTATAAGGTAGCATGGCTGACGTCGCACGACGTCATCTGTCACAGGACGTCATCATATCACGTGACATCACGACGTCTAGGCACATGCATGTTAGGTGTGTGTGTGTGATGTTATTGACGTTATAAGGTAGCATGGCTGACGTCGCACGACGTCATATGTCACAGGACGTCATCATATCACGTGACATCACGACGTCTAGGCACATGCATGCTAGGTGTGTGTGCGTGTGATGTTAGTGACGTTATAGACCGACACGTTGTTTACAAACAAGCCGGCGTTTGCCCACACCTGGTGTGGGCACTGCGCGTGCGCAGAAACCGAATTCGCGTGAAGGGAAGCGTCTGCGCATGCGCAGTGCCGTCGACAGCGCCACCGCAGCTGCGTGACGTCAGGGCCGCGTGTTGGTCTATAAGGTAGCATGGCTGACGTCGCACGACGTCATCTGTCACAGGACGTCATCATATCACGTGACATCACGACGTCTAGGCACATGCATGCTAGGTGTGTGTGCGTGTGATGTTAGTGACGTTATAAGGTAGCATGGCTGACGTCGCACGACGTCATCTATCACAGGACGTCATCATATCACGTGACATCACGACGTATAGGCACATGCATGTTAGGTGTGTGTGTGTGTGATGTTAGTGACGTTATAAGGTAGCATGGCTGACGTCGCACGACATAATCTGTCACAGGACGTCATCATATCACGTGACATCACGACGTCTAGGCACATGCATGTTAGGTGTGTGTGCGTGTGATGTTAGTGACGTTATAAGGTAGCATGGCTGACGTCGCACGACGTCATCTGTCACAGGACGTCATCATATCACGTGACATCACGTCGTATAGGCACATGCATGTTAGGTGTGTGTGTGTGATGTTAGTGACGTTATAAGGTAGCATGGCTGACGTCGCACGACATAATCTGTCACAGAACGTCAACATATCACGTGACATCACGACGTCTAGGCACATGCATGTTAGGTGTGTGTGCGTGTGTGTGATGTTAGTGACGTTATAAGGTAGCATGGCTGACGTCGCACGACATAATCTGTCACAGAACGTCATCATATCACTTGACATCACGACGTCACGTGACTGTTATGTTACACGGCGTCGCGGTGTCGCGGGACGTCTTAGTGTTTCTTGATGTCACGGCACGGTGGAGAAGAAAAATCGAGATGATTTCAATCGCGATTTATATCAGACCGGTTTTACTCTAATGATAAATAGCGAACCTGTCCCGCAAAATTAAACCCCAGAATAGTGTTTTCTTCCCCGTCTTTATATAATTATATTTTGTTTTATATTTAATAAAATAATCGTCAACCAAGAAAGAGGCAGGGAACGAGCGAGGCAGCCAAGCAGGCGCCCCCATTGGTTCAGGGGAAACAAAAGCTCATGAACGCATCTCGAGGGTGAACAAACGCACGCGTAAAGAGCAAACCGACGTGCAAAAAAAAAATAATAATAATAAAACGCAAATACAAATATTGCTTTTTCAATGACTAAAACTATTAAAGGGATACTGAGGCAAAGAATTTAGTGTCCATAATAGACCGATCTCACCAGCTAGTTTCATTACGCCATCGCTGCCGCAATGCATCGAGGAAACTTTAGTCTTTCTGCGCGTGCGACAACCTCGCTGGAGCCCTGCGCGTGCAGGGCACGAACAGTCTCGTGCACTGCCGATTGCCTCCTGTGAACTAAAGTTACGGCTGCCTCGCGCATGCGTCGAACGCTTAGGGAGATCGGTCTATAAGTGGCGCACGTTCTTTCCGCGAGCCAGCAGCCGCCGGTGTGCGCGAGCACACGCTACGAAAATGACGTCACAGACCTCCATTCACGCTCAAGAGGACACTAAAATGCACGAGCTTCGGGCTAAAGGAGAATAACGACAGGCATTTCATCTCTTCAAGAGAAAGCTACGTGCTTGTTAGACCAATTATGTTACACCAAACACCACTGTGGGGATGAAAAACTTGTCTTTATTCTCTTTTGGCCCGAAGCCCATACATTTCACCGCCATATCTTAACCGCGAATGGAGGTCTTTGGACCTTATTTTTGTTGCGTGTGCTCGCGCACACCGGCGGCTGCTGGCTCGTGCCCTTTAAGTTTTTTGTTTTACTATGGAAGGGTTTACTCAATAAAAAGTTGTTTATTAAACTGTACTTTATATTAACAGGAATTCTTTTCTTCCGTTCAGTGATCGGACGGATTGATCATCAATCTGTCATGTTTAAAAAAATACATCTATAGTAAGTAAGAACTATTGCGTAACTGCGGGGATTTAAATAAAATTATTCTGATTTAAATCAAATAAATCAACTTTAAGTAAACTAAACGGGATTTATAAATAACTAAAAATCTCGTTTCATCTATATGCATGAAATGTGTTTTTTTTTTACCTTGTGTTAGTTTTTTGTGACGGTTCTTGGTGACGATTCTTCATGATGGTTTTTCCGTAGTATTCGCCTGATGCAACACATTCTGCCTTTAAAAATAAACTGGTTTGAAACATCAATAGCCAGGCCTCCAATGATTAGGAATGAATGGCCTTCAAGCCCCGAAAATTGAGCGAAATTGACGGAACACCATCGAAGGTCCTACGGTGGAAAAAGCGTTCCGGTCGTTCAAAATTTTTCTGGTGACGCTTAGCGGTAGGTTAATATCCATACGCACTTCGTGCTACAGTCTGCACCGTTTGATATTTCTTATTGCGAAGTGTGATCTTGAGACCCTTGCACAGCGATGACCCTTGCACCACGATTGACCTTGCACAGCGGGAACGCATACCATCCTCATACGCGCCCCAGTCAATACCGCTGGGAGAGTATCTTTTTAACGTGTGACTGAAAATTGAGTCCCGCCCGACGACGTCCACGTGATTCGGTGCGAAGCCGAAGACAACGTCCTGTTTAGGTGTAGCGGTTGCCCCGGCGGCGTGCGGCGACGACGGTATTCCCAGGAACTGGGCTCGCTCGCAGAGGTCGACGTCACGTGAAAGAGCGGTTGCGAACGGGACTGACGGCGTGCTCGTCGGCGGGGTCAGTGCCAGTCCCGTCTGGTTTCCTGTTGCGCGACTGTTTACGAGCTCTGGGTAAAAACCGTATGGCGTCACCGTCGCCACAGGCAGGGAGGAGGAAGAGAGAGAGGCGGCGAGAGACTGTGGTATTGTTTCTTCGGCTCGCGCTGGATTCTTCTCGACGTCGTCAAGGTCAGCCGCACCGGGACGTGATGCCGCTGTGGTCCTGGTCACTGACCACTGGCCGCCTTGTCGCAAGAGAAGACCGCCTTGTCGGAAAAAAATAAAAAGTCCGAGTATGCGGTTTTGTTAGAGCGGACACGTGCTCATGTGAAAGATCGTTGCTGTGCTCGGGGACAACTAACACCTAATCCTTGCACACATCCTCCTCTTCCTCCATGGAACGTAATCACCGTCGAATGGCGCCAACTAAGCAATAGACCGATCTCACCAAGCGTTCGACGCATGCGTGACGCCGCCATGACTTTAGTTTACTGGAAGCAAACGGCATTGCACGAGAGGGCTCGTGACGTCTTGTGCTTAACACGCGCAGAGCTCCAGCGAGGTTGTCGCACGTGCAGAAAGACTAAAGTTCCCTCGATGCACTGCGGCAGCGGTGGCGTAGTCAGACTGGCTGGTGAGATCGGTCTATTGGACCCTTCTCGAATTTCAGTGCTATCTCCAAAAGTTAAAATTAGAGTGAGGAAGATAAATCATTATAAAACAGTATACATCAGTACCGCCTCGGAAGGCACTGTTGTAAAGCCGATTTGAAATAAAAAATAGGGTGGAAAATCCACCAACTGTTATTTCTGAAAATGGAAAACCAATTGGAGGGAAGAAGAAAACTAAATAGTTAGAGCGATACCGAGCTAAGGCAGCGGGCTTGATCAACGGCTTGTATTATGTCTGTGCTCTTTTTTTTAGTAGGGTAATTTTTTTCTTATTCCTTGTTTTTCATTATCAAAAGGCCTTAGAACCAAACCTGGGGAATGATTGAACAACGGCTCCGAAATAAACGCTTACGCAGCCGTTGTATCCAAGTCGTGCGTCGTGTTGTACTGACGTCTCGAACGCAGATGTCTTATATAGACCCCTTCAAAAATTACGCCCTCTTCCGGTCAATCTGAAAGTTTGCAAAGTGGCGTACGCAAAAAAACAAAGCCCAACAAGCTAGCAAGTCGCTAACTGATATAATACTCACCTCCAAGAGACTGTAAGCAGTTGCCATTTTTATTGTGTTTTTGTTCACGCCACTTTGCAGCATTTTCAGATCGACTGTAAGAGGGCGTAATTTTTTAAAGGGGTCTATATCAGGGGTGCACAAGTAAAAATTTAGGCGGGCTAAAGTTGGTTTATTGAAAACTGTGCGGGCCGGACCTAGTGCGACGTGTTGCACATTTTGGCTGCGGTCAGGCTTCCGATATCATGTGTCATCTCACTCGTTGCCGTCGTCAACACATCTCGCAATGTCATGTCTGTCATGGAAAATCGAGGGCGGTTTTTGTTGAGTCATCAGTGAAAAGGTTTGCTCACAGACATACGTGCTCCCGAAGTGTGACAATTTCTAGGCGTGGTCCACCAGGTTTCCGTACTTGTTCTTGTCCAGGCTTTTGTAAAACTCATGCAGCTGAAATTCGAGATAGTCTTCAGCGCCGGTGGACACTGGAGGTCGATAAGCTTCAGTTTCATCGTCGGATCACAGCCTCCAATCCGACGATGCGACCCCTAACTATCCCGACAAAAAGGGAGAGGGTCGATAGCGTCCTTGGTGAAAAAGGGAAGGGATCTGTTGAGAGAGAGCAAGAAGCTTTCGCGTTCCGTGAACAGACATGTTGAGACAGATCCCCACCATGGACAGGGACAGCTGCACATGCTGTGTTATTGTTCTCAGCGGGATTAGCGAAGAGGGAAAATTTGATTTGAGAAATCGTAGTTACTTCGCCGAAGACAGAGAAGTAGGTCAGAGGGTTTCACTGCTGCTTGCCAAGCGGAGCGGGCGCTCAATGGATAGAAATAGAATGGCATAGTAAGCAAATTCATGTGGTGAGCCGGGCCGCGGGCCACTAGAAAAGCGCTCGCGGGTCGCATGTGGCCCGCGGGCCATATGTTGTGCACCCCTGGTCTATATCCTCCTCTGGGTAGTATCTTTAACTTTTTTCCTCATTAGCCTGAAGAACACCGTCATTAGTTTGGCTAGTTTGACGCATATGCCATACACTGAGGTGATGATAGTGATCAAAGTTGCCAGACTGAATTTCCAAAAAGGGTCTATTTGACCGAGCGCCCCGCCCAACGCTGACACGGCACTCGTGTCGAATCTGAGTCTTCGCTCGATCTCACCGTGATGACCTAGAAATTCTAGCGCACGCGCTTTGACTATTCTATATGTGGTGTTCGTTGCGCACTATTCGCCACTCCAGCCCGCCGCTCGCCCTCTCGCGGACGAACAAAGGACCAGAGGAGCGGGGACGGCGGTGGAGACGGTGGCAGGGACTATCGACCTTGCTGCTGGTGTTACCCCATGGCTCTGGTCCACGTGTCCGTGCATCAAGAAGTTTTAACGAAAACAAAAGCGAGTGCGTTGATATGGGAATTGCTGTGTTCGGCTTCGTAACTTTTAAAAACCATCACGCTAATTTTCCTAACACGCGTCCTCGTCACCTGTAATATGCTCCTGCCCTGACCGCTTCGTGTTTGTAGCCAAATAGAGTAATCTTAGCACACTCACCAGCGTCAGTGGGCAGGCCCACGGGAAACCCTAGAGAGTCTATCCCCGTCTCTACCGCCATCTTGGAGCTGCCGCCCTGCCGTCTATAGGGCGTTGGAGCTGCGAATAGTCGGTGCTCCACTTCCACCTCCGCCACCACCTCCAAATTGCCCATGCCTTAAACCTTAAAAGTGAGGCATCATCCGAGTGACTTGGTTTCCACGGACGCAACTGAGGATTCAGTTGTCTGTCAGGTGGAGCCTAGAAAGAATGAGAAGTATACATAGTCTCCTGAAAAGCAGGAACTGAAAATCCTTTTTGCCCACACAACCCATGGGTCTGGAAAGCTCCGCTTCATGGGTGTTGGGATTCTGTCGTGCGACTCTATAGTATACAGTCTGTTGCAGGTTCAGAACAGCAGGACAAGTCCCTCCACAAAGCCTTCTGCTCGCCATGATTGGTGTTTTCCCCCTCTCCACTCGCCTCCTCTGCAGCGTTCGAACTATACTAAAGTGGAAAGAGTGGAAAACAACGTGAGAGCACTGAGAGGAGCCTGTTCTGCATTCTTAACTTCCAACAAACTATACGGTCGCACCTCGTTCACTCAAGAACAGGAAACTGGGAGCTTCGATCGGTATGCACTTAATTCATCCGGGGTTTAAAACCTCAACTATTTTAATAACGAAAATGTCTATAGACCCTTTCAGAAATTCAGTCTGGCCACTTTGATCCCCATCATCATCATCATCTGAAAAATGGGTGCCGTACTAATAGAGGCTTCCGGTTTACTGATGGAAGAAGTTAAAGATGCTTCTAAGCTGATGATTCGAAGTCATTCGAGACGTTAGCATGATGCGAAACACGAATGGAAAACAAGATCTGCGTAAGCGTTGATTTCTAACTCAGGTTCAGTCAATCTGTTAGTAGCACACTATCGGCTTCAAGGCCCCTTGACGTATAGAGATTTATGGGGGCGTCTATGTGGGTTGGCGCTTCGTTCTGACTTGTTGCAACTCTGTGGCCATCGACCCTGAAGGAGATCGAGAAAAAAACTGTACAATGAAGAGCAAATTCTCGTTTGCCGTTGCCTCGCGAAAGTGACGGCCTCCGATAAAATACCGCAGAGTACGTGGTTCATTGGTACGGCAAAAGTGAAACTGAAATTTGGGTCACCAGATGGCGCTGAATTTCGGAAAGGGTCTATTTACGTGACTTGCAAAACATACCTTGTGTGTACCTATATAGGATGACCAAAAGGACGGTGGGGAGAACCAGAGATTGCCCAGCTATGTCGCCACGAGAGAACAACCTCGTCCTGAGATTTCTTTGTTCGGAGAAAGTTATTCTCGCTTTCACTTTTCATTCCGTTCGTATTTGCGGATGGGGGCTTGTTTCGAAAACCGGAGTGGACGAGCCAGATATCTTTTTCTCGTGGAATAAAAATTAAAGGGGAAAAAAAAGTTGGCACGAACCTCTGCAGCTGATTATCTTTCTAAGGGCGTTTCGCGAATGCGCATGAATCGCGTGCGCTTCACCCTGCCGATTCTGCACCACCGGATAGATCTACATGTACATTGACTTCCAAAGCCTATTGGCGGAGTTTTGTCTTGGCTTTATATTCTTCTAGCTACGTTTTTTGGGTTACCAGACCACACATGGCTGAAACAATGAAAAAAAAAAAGGAAAAAGTGCATTGTTTACACAAGCCGAAAGAAAGGCATACGGGCAGACTGGAACATGTGCATGGAATTCTAAAACACGAAATCGCAAATAATATATGGTTGTGCTTCTCGAAAAAATACGTGGACAGTAAGGTATACACGACGTTTCTGGCGTCCGCCCGAAACGTCCTGTATACCTTCCTGTCCTCGTATTTTTTTCCTTCCGGTGACACATTAAGGGTGAAGTAGAAGCTCCTCCCACCTCTCTCCCCTTTGACGGGACGTACGCTGGAGAGGAGACGATCTTCTCTCCAGCGTTCACTCGGTTGAAGTGGAAAGAGGTGGGCGGAGCTTCCACTTCACTCTTAGCCTGTCACCAACTATGGGTGTTCGGCATTTCGTGAAGCCCAGATAAAAGCGTGGCCGCGAGGCTCGACACTGATTGGTCGTCGGTTGGGAGAGGAGGGGGTGAGGTGCACGACGCTGATCGGTTAAGGGGGAGGTCGTGTGACCAGGGGGGTAGGCGAGGAGGAGCTGCACCACCTGAGCGCACTGAGGGAGGGGAGCTCTCGAGTACGGAATTTTTCTGGAAGATCGCCAGGTTTGTCAGCCCGATCAGCGGTAGTATCGCTTCATTCTACGAACAACCGTCGAATGTGCGCATGGTACGCGTTGAACTATCTAATGAAGAGCGCCGTGAACCTAGGCGTCTGGAAACTCAAAGTATCGCTAAATGTTTGTGAAGGCTAGAACGTTTCATGTATCCAACACAATTGCCTAGCGATTTGCCATACATTCTCTCGTGACGAAGGCACGAAGTTGGTTTGGTAGGACGCGGTTGCGTCTCACGTTTTCTTAAGTCGCGGTCCCACTGCGAATACATCATAAACAGCCCGCAGACACTGTGTGCGTTTCTTCCTCGTCTGGCGGTCTTGTAACATCGTTCATACAAAAACATTGTTTGCAGACAAGTTCGAAGATTGTATGAACAAAGTTCGTCTGCTTCTTTTGCACGAGTTGCGATGACGTCAGAAAAACGCCGAACTCTGATTGGCTCTGATTGGAGGATAGTGGGTAAACTTTAAAGCAAGCTGCCTTGGGGTCTACCCACTATCCTTCAATCAGAATCAATGAGAGCTCGGCATCTCTTTGACGTCAGCACAACCTTCCTTAAAGAAGCAGACGAACTTGCGCTCCTCATTCTGTCGTCATGGCTGCAGCAAATACCGTATCTTTTGTATGATGTATGGGCGGTGGGACTTTAGTAAAGACACGTCCCGTCAGAATGCGGGAGGCGTGCCTGCAGGATCTCTTTGAACCGCGCATTTACGGTTCCCTCGTCGTGCCCTCGATGAAGTTGACTCACGCGACGATTCGCGACGAGGTGTTCTGCTCCCTCTCTGGAGAGGATGAGTCAGTTGGCTGCGATGCTTTTCCAGCAACCGCATTTGCGAGGAAGGGGGGAAGAGGAAAAAAGAAAGCAAATGCAGAGACACGTGTATCGGTGCGTCTTGGAAACCGCTAAGGCGGGGAGGGCGGAACGACCTGACGCAACTACGCAACAGGGGGAAAAAAAGAGCTTACTGTGCTCGGAGGAGGAAATGCCGCAAAGGGAGGAAAAAGAAAAAAAGAAGAGGAGCGAAAAACACGGGTTTAGTGGACGATCATTGTCCTGCGACAAGTACACGTCTGTGAAACGTGCGGGACTTTTAAACGCACACCACGTTTTGCAATAACTTCGATGCTGAAAGAGCGCGCTCTGCTGCGCAACCAATTCCGTTGTTCGATAACCGCATTCTGCGTGCTGCCACATTTGTCTATTGGGCTATGGACTTCGGTTTATCTTGAGTCCGGATGCCGTCGACCTTACGAGTTGATGGGACCAATCATCAGACAGCGTCAAAAGCGCACCGTCAGGGTGTTCCTCGTATTTCTGCACGTGCCCTATCATCTCTAAATCGGTTTCTGCGCATTCGTGCTAGATGAAGCGACTGTGCATGTGCCGTGCCGGCAACAGCGGTGACGTCCGAGCTGGCTGTTAACGTTAACTTTGTTGCAAGTGTAAAAAAAAAAACTTTTTTTAGAAGGCTCTTTTCACTTTAGCTTGAAGTTTAGCAGGGTGGACGATGAAGAGATGGCGAGTGGAGAGACGTAAACAAGCAATTGGCTATTTTGGTGACAAAGTAAATTGCTAGCAGTTATATGAAGCTTCAAGCCACGGTCGCTCTACTAATATATTATACTATCGCGAAATTGTGCCCGCGCGAGTGTTTGGTCTAGCTTTACTTCATAATTTTACCTTTTACGAAGGTTCGCTCGTCTCCTCAGCACGGCACATGATTTCTGCCGGAGTCCGGAGGCCCCAAATGGGAGCGAACGTGAACGCTGTAACGGTACACCTAGTTTATAAAGTCCCAAGTCGGAGATGTTGTGTCTTGTGCATGTTTGCTTTTCGGATCTCCAAAGGGTTTTTTCCGTGTATAACTTCTCCGTCTACGAATGCACTTTGTATTGTTTATGACTGCTCTTCTGAACTTCGTTCGGAAATTTCTTCTGTTTTGTGTATGCGCTTGTTTTTGGAATGTTTATATTTGCTTCGGGCTCCGAGCCTTTATATTGGCTCCAAGAAAACCTTCTTGGAGTGGTTGCCAAAGTGGCCCCAAAATGATGCTAAACTCAATACCAATAAACGTATTATCCATCCATCCGGCAGAGGACTTGGCTCCTGGATACCAATCCCTGAATACCTCCCTGCCTCTGGAGGCCAACCTGCACGTGCGATCTCCTTCGGCTGTGGAGTCTTCCGCCCGCTAACCCGCAAACTCGGAACCCCTTACGGCTGCGGAGGAGTTCGGCTCGCCCGCCTTTGTGTGGATCCTTGCTTGTCGCATTTGGCTGTGGTCGGGGCCCCGCTGAGGGTGTGTCTGGTCGAGGAGGACGGCAGGAGAAGTCGCCAGAGGTTAGGAGTAACCCCAAAAGTTTAATCTCACAATATATAATGTGCAAAGTGATGTAACAGAATAATTTATTAATGTTCCTGAGATAAACAGTTGTTGGCAAATAACAGTATCTTCATCAACGGATAAACATTCCAATTGTCCTCGTGAAAATACAAAGACCGTTTGCAGGCCCTGTCTGAGGCGTGATTCTTCCTCGCACTGTAGTCCCGTCACATCGATCATACTTGAGTCACTAGATGAGCTACGCTCAGAGTATCGGCACTCTGTTCCCCGATATCGTTGTGGGCGCCGCCATCTTGGTGCTTGGTATACAGAGAGTACGCAGCTATAACTGCCGATCGTCATGATACAAAAGTACGACTTCTTCGGCATTAAATTCGGTGTTAGGAAGCTCACGGAATATTGCTTCGCTTTGTCGCGAACTGTGTAAACATTCGTGGAGGGCGGAAAAAGCACTTCCTGCGATTTCCGATAAAGCTTCAGACAACCGACACAGCAACCACGGTTTTAAGCACCAAGAAGGTATAAGTGTCGTTATACTCCGAAGCGCAGCTTATTTAGTGTCTCCAGGTCATACGAAAATTGACTGCAGCTATGTTGTAAGCGTACGCATTGTATAGCGGCGTGGCTGAGGCCAGAAGAACGCACGGTGGTCGACGAAAATGCGGGCGCACGCGGCACGGGGCCGATTCACAGTCTGTTGTAACCTTGCCACGGACGACTTCCAGCAAATTAATTTCCGTAACAGTATATATCGAGGAAACGTATAGCCTGTACGCAGATAATTCTATCCTATCTGCTGAGAACACAGCGTATTTTGTACTGTGCACAAGCAGCTTGACAGATGCAGTGTCAGGAAGCTATAAGGGCTACAATATCGTTTTCGCTTGAAGCCACTACATCAAAAGCAATGTTTCGGAGTAACGACTCTTGTTCAGCCATCTTGGTGGCGCTTTATCTGAAATCTTGAGAAACGCTTTTCCGTCCACCACAAATGGTTAAATAGTTAGCGACAGAGCAAAGCAGTATTACGCGAGTTTCCTAACACCGCACCTAATGTCGAGGGAGTCGCACTTTTGAATGTTGACGATCGGCAGTTGCGTCTGCTCTGCGCTATAAGAACCAAGATGGCGGCGCCCACGACAATATCGGGGAACGGAGTGCCGATAGTCTAAGCGTGTAGCTCATTTAGTGGCTCTAGTTTTGCTCTGTCGCGAACTGTTTTTAACGTTTCTGAGGGACGAAGAAGCGTTTCTTGGGCGATTTTAGATAAGACTTCACCTATAACTGGCAACAAGGGGTCTAAGTCTTATCACCGAGACGACGTAAGTATTGCTACCCTGAAGCCGCACCGCATTTCGTGACACGTTGTGACGTCAAAACGGACACAAGCGTCCGTTTTGAAGTCACTACGTGTTAACGTCGCGCTCTAGCTTAGGGACGCTGCGGGACGCACTGGCAGCGCTGCGTGGAGCCACTACTGATTACGTAGTGGGGGAACGTCGCCGGCCTTGTCTTCTAAAGCTTTGCCGAGCTGCGGCGCTTTCGCGGTTATGATTGCACTGCGCGTTTACCCTGTGACATGGAGTATCGAAGGCGATGAGCTGATAGCGAGAGATCAAAGGAGGGCAAAGTCCGAAGGAAAATCTACTGCCCCGGACGATCAGAGATTAGCGTGATTGATGCAATCTCGAAGAAGATCGCTTGTCAGATGACCCGCGTGTACAACTAACTTTGATAAGATTTTGGCTTCTCTTTTTTTTCTTTTTTTTGCGATATTTTTAGCTCGCAAACCCACTTGATGGGAAGTCGACGCTAACGTAGACCGCTGAAGCGTTTTCAACGGACTATAGATAGATTGTTGCACTCGTCGGTTCTTTGTGACGTCGGTGGACCTGCCGACGCCGATGTTTTGTTTCTTCGCTTCGTGGACAGGTTTATGACCTAATGCGATGAAATAAAACGAACGACAAAGAAAAATAAACGAAGAGGCACTGACAGAGTGTTTATGCTCGCCAAGGTTTTTATTTGTACATGACATACGAGAGCCCAGCTTGAGCCACAATTTGCGGCTCAAATTCGTTTTTTTTTTTTTTTTTTCCTCCAAGAATTTCTTGATCGAGTTTGAGTCGCGCTCACTCTCTTCTCCGTGGTCATGTGCGGCTTAGACAACAACCACCAAATATAATCAAAGTCGTGGGTCATCGAAGGCACACGCACAATACTAATAATAGAAAAAAAAAGAAAAATGAAACATGTTTTTTGTAGTATTTAAAAAGTGCGAAGACGTTGATCGAAAAAATGGTCGTATTTTTCGGCCACAATGTGCGAAGAAAAGAAAGCGATAGTTGTAGTACGGTCGCGCGATGCGGTTGGAATGGTGCCGTCGCGTACCTGGGAAGGAAGTGCGACGTGGTTAGTTCTCGTAGCCGTCATGGTTGGCGCTGTGGATGCCACGGACGACTTCTCGGTGATCCGTGAAGCAAGTGGGTTAATGCGGTGAAAGTTTCTAAAGCATCCAACATTACGTGTCGCAACTCGGTACTGCCAAAGTACGCGAGTTATGTTTGAAAAAAAATGGGTCGTTTCATTTCAAAGCGAACACACTGTTCGGGGTGGGTATCACGATTTTCCTCAATTAAATATACGCAATAGCCCCATGTACAGAAGAAAAAAAAACGCTTAAAAATAAATATTGTTTTTGTTTCGCGTAAAATGTTTAGGCGGAGCAAGGTGAAAATCACATATTGTGCGTTTGATTTTTTTGACGAAGTTCTGTTACTTGTTAAGCATATTGAAAAAATTAAAATGTTTATAGAATTTCTTTCTGTGTATATATATTGTATGCCGAGTATTTTTTATATACTCGACAAATAAGCCATATTCTATTACCGAGATGAAAAAAAAATGCCAAACATTGTACCATTGACGATCGAGTGACATATTTGGAGCCTTGTATCTTCATATTCTTTTAACAAGAGCTTACCAAATACTGTCCTCCTGTAGGACTTTTGTTTGATTTATATTTATGAATTATTTTATATTAATTTTCAAACTTCAAAGAAATCTAAATTTGTTGACATTTTGAGACTTTTATTTAAAAAAAAATAATTATTTTATTTTCTTTATTATTTTTCTAATAATTCCAAGTCATGTTGCTTTTCTAGTGGCGTGATCCGAATCCCCCGTTTTTTTTTTCTTTTATTTTCGCTAGAAGGCTTGGAAATCAGATCCATGCACCGGTATCGGCAAAAAGCTAGGTTCCGCAAGTGGTCAAATTTCGCGATTGGCCAAACCTTAGCTTCCTGTGTATACTGAGAATGCCAGCCCAATCGCCGGCTCACGGCGACGCGAATCCTGCCGATCACAGCCAGGCAAGTCCTGGTCGTGAGGTGACGAGCGGAAACCACAATTCTCGGCGCTAACAACAACAACAACAACAATGACAACTCGCATTTGGAGCGCCTGCAGCAGTGTTTGTTGTTTGTCGGGACGAGGGAACGATTCGTAAATCATTCATAAAACAATATACAGGGTGTTAAGAAAAAACAAAAAAATTACGAGACTTTTTTTTTTTTTTTTACCGTAACAATAAACTCGTGGAACACTCATTCTTCGCCCAAAAATTGAGGTAACGGTTCGAACCAGATGACAAAAGGTTCGGAACTTCTAAAGTTCCGAGTAATTTTCGGGAAATATCGGTGGGGAAACGGCGACTGACGGAGGAGCCCTCGCATACATGGAGCTGAAGTGCGCCGGTTACCGAGAAGGTATCCTATTTTCCCATGGAAACATTTAAAAGAAAATAACTTATAATTGTATCTATTAATATGAAGACTATAGATATATATACTTCTAAGGCTTCGACACCTGGTTGGGACCGCGAACGCGTCATCGCGGCGGAGAGTTGGCGTACGGTCGATGCGCAGTTTATTTTGACAGCGAAAGGAACAAATATTTGTTTTGTTTTTTCTTGAAGGGGGAAAAAATTAAAAAGGAGGGGGGGGGGAGGGAAGGGGAGGCACACTGTATCATATTAACATGCACACGAAGTCTACGAAAATACTCTCCGGGTATCTGACGACGGAATCTATATCATTATCTAAACAAGATCCAAACCATAAATCGGAGCTGTTGTTGACGTCAAGGCGGCGCCTGCCGGGGCAAGAAGGCGTAGCGCCACAATCACCCACTTTTTACTTTTTACTTTTTCTAAGCTACTTTTTCTTCTTCTTCTTATTATTATTATTATTATTATTTTCTGCTTGCGGGTGCGCCTCCACCGCCCCGTCCAAGTTCGAGGAACTCGATCTAGTCGAACTTCGTCGTCGTCGCCCGTCTCATCCCGTATTCCGACGTCGCATCGCTCGGTGCGTGCTTGAGTATATAGTGTGGCTAGATTTAAGAGAATGTTCGATCGGAGTCATGCGGGCCGTGTTCGCAATACGAGCTTCGCGGAGGAAGAGGCTAAAGCATCGATTTGTCCGCAGGCATGTCCACCCAACACCTAGACAAGAAGGCCGCAGTACCGAATTTGCAACGTCATCCTAAAGGAGGCGGACGCGGGCCACTGATTGTACACGAGTGTTCCCTGTAGGACATTTCGTCACGCGTGTATCACTGGAGTGCGTGTCAACTCCTCCCCACCCCCCCCCCCCCCCCCCCCTCCCTCTGCGTTGACGCCACTTCGCGGCGAAAGTGTGCGGCGGCTCATTCCAAAAATGTTAACCCACCTGACCGACCCGTACACGCGCCGCTTCGCGGTGACAGTCTCATGCAGCTTATTACAGAAACGATAATCTGAGCCGTCAATAAAACGATTTGTCGATGAAAGGATCCGTCGATGAAACCTCGTTCCATGAACTAATTGCCACCCGGCAAATGCGAGTTTTTGTTTGTAAGTGGCGCTTTGGTCAACGGACGTCTGCAAGCAGCCGCGCTGCGAGATATATAGAGACCGTGCGTCCAACCTGCTCGGGGGACTCGGTTGGGAGGCGTCCGCCATGAAATTGCGTACGCTATCCATAACGAGAGTTGTTGCCTCTCTTAAACCTAGGCACTCCACGCATGAGTCGCGCCCGCACCGTCTCACCACTGCGCTTGCGCGCCGAACTTCGTAAACTGGTAGGAATTAACTTGGGCAAGGTTCATTGGAGACACGGCGACGAGTGTCGTTAAATGGCCTCCGTGTTGGTAAACAGGGCGAATGACGCCAAGATGATATCTCCGCAAAGAGTCATTGCACCCAATGACACTGATTGATGTTGTGACGATGTCACGGGGCCTTATCTTCCGTCCCAATATGCGTGCGGGGGGCAGGTATAAAATGTTTATTAAAACTTTTTTTTACAGGTGCATTTAAAGGGGCTGTGCAACGTTAGTCAGTTGGAATTCTTTTCACTGTTTTTGAGCCGATCGCGTTGGTATTCGATAAAAACGTACAAAAGAATCGACGGAACACGGAGAGCACATAGAAAGACAGACCCCTTCTGCGCGTGATTATTTCGTACGCTTTTTACTTCACACGAGCTCACTGGTACGAGTAGGAGGATCCTCGTAGGCAACGCCGCTGGCCAAGATACTTTGTTGCGTGGTAACTTCAAGGATGGAGGCGAGCGTTTTCTATGCGGGGAGCAAGTCGCTTGGTCCTTCCGCAGGAGTTGCAGTTACGTCAGAATGACGCCGATCTCTGATTGGATTTGATTGCAAAGATATCTGGGTAGACCTCAATGCTAGATGCATTGAGGTTTACTCACTTTTTTTTTTAAATTTCAGTCAGCTAATAGGAACTCGGCATTCTGACATCATTGCAACCCTTCTGCAAGAAGCGGATGAACTTACGCACCGTATGGTTTCTCCTTCACAAAACTTGACGACGTAGCTCGGAAGTCCCAGTATTGTCATAGTCGCCCGAGTGACGAGATTTGAATGGGGCTCATAGACTGACCCAACCATTTGCGTGAGCACTCGATTCGGACTCGAGATAATCAACAGCTCGACAAGCATTTACTGTCTGTATTGAATGAATATTGTGTAAGGTTAAGTTCTTCCAGTCAGGTATGCCTTACTATGTGGAATTATTGTTTCTATTTTTTTTTACTAGGACATTGCATGATTGGTGTTGGTATGTCCGCCAATGTTCTGTGTCTGTGATTAATTCTTGAAGCCTTCAATACATAATTTTGTTTTTTATCCATATCCGATGAATGGTGTGTCCTCGTCAGGCAGCGTAATCCGCGTTTTGTTTTTGATTGACTTATCGGATCGTCTCCTGTCGTTGGCTTTGGCATAGCCTCCTCTATACTTACGAAGCGTGGCAGTTCGGCGACGGAGCCATAGAGTACCCGGTCGCAAATCTGCCGCGCGAGGATCCGATAGCACAGAGCATCAAAGAGCCATTGCTCGGGGAACCTGGACGTCAGCGCACAGCTTTTGCAGCGGCGAGGACCCGAAACACACTTGTTCGCTCGGGAGAAGTGTGTTTCAGCGTCTAGCCGCAGCGGGGCGCCAGTCACGTGGCTCTCCTCTCATCCATTGTTTGTCGTTCCACCTTTTCCATTTCGGCGGCCGCTTCGTGGTGATCTGCCAGGCCTTGTCAGAGCCGTACGCCATATCGAAGAGCCGTACGCCCTATCGGTACGAGCGAAAAGCACGTTTGCAGCCTTCTGGAACGCTCGATACTTTTCGGTTGGGACGATCAACGAACGAGAGTTTCTCCGTTTCGGCACAACTCGGGAAAAACGGCGAAAGACATGTACCCTCGTGTCACACTTGTGCCCGTTACCTGAAAAATGTATTGGATTGCAATTACAAGTTACCGAGCCTCACGTGGAATGAATTCCTGTTACAAATTACTTTCGCTGAAAAGTGGCGGATTACTTTACTCGTCACGTTACGAATTACTTTCACGTTACTTTACCCGTACACCTATCAAGAAAACAACAGAAACAATTCTGATGTTTTCAAAAATGTTCCGCAACGATACTCTCCCTTCTCGTACGCCCGCATGAAGTCGGGGTCGCACTGCTCATGCACCATATAAAAGACAGTCTGCCAACACGAGTCACCGCAATAACCGTAGTTCAAATGCCGCGTGTCAAGTTTTACCCTTGAACCCATCGCCATGCGGCATTCGAAGCACGCAGCTCGCGGTGATTCGCGTTCGAATCTGTATGCAGACTGCCCTTTCTATGATGCATAAGCACTGTGACCCCGGCTTTATCGCAGTCCTTGTAGAAAAAAAAATTGTTTTTAAAAGAAAGAATGTATGTGCACTCCGTTCCTTAGTAAGCTAACAAGGCAGCGAAAGCTAAACCAGACCCGTCATCCCGCTAGCTTACGGCGACCGAAGATGGACCCTGGAATTCTGCAGACAAAGCTAGCGTTCCGCGTGCTCATTAGCAGCGTCTACCTTCGCTAGGAGATGGGGACGTAAGGAACCGAGGCTTATTCACGGAAAGCTTCTTAGGCTACGACAACTTAGCTAAGAAGTTCGTAGGTTAAAGACCGACGACCAGTTCGCGCTTCCCACTTTTCCCCCCGCTTCCTCCTTTCCCACCTTCTACCCTGTCCACCGTTGCCTGTTTCCTCCTCTCCCAGGGTGAGGAGGATCTTCTGCCTTGCAGAATCCCGTGTCTGGTGGTCGGCCTTTAAGAACATCGTAGGAAGAGGAGAATTCGGTATTCACGAACGCGTTCTTAAGTGAGAGGAGGAAAGCGACGAAAAAACTGTGAGCGCGCAGGCGAGCTGGTGGATGTTGATCATAATGTAGAAAACCCGAGACTGTGGTAAAAGTAAGGAAACGGAGTCGAAGAAGAAAGACAGGGGAAAAGAACGTCTCAATTGAGACGTTCTTTTCCGCTGTCTTTCCTCTTCGACTCCGTTTCCTTGCTTTTACCGCAGTCTCGGGTTTTCTACATTAGGAAAGCGACGTTCGTTCACGGGAAAACGACGACTTCCGGTGTCTCGCCAATCCCCGAACACAGCGAGGGCGGGCTGTTGCTATGACCACAGCGTCTACAACAACCTGATCAGCCAATCAGAGAGCTCGTTTTTACGGCGGGCTGCAGAGCACGTGCGTCTGACACAAAACAGAGGCTGCGGTACCGCAGCCTACTAAGGAGTTCCGGATGCCAAATCTTACAGAGCCAGAGATCACCGCCTTGGTGGACGGCTATGAAGAGCATAAGATAGCCATCGAAGCGAAGGGAGATGGCCCGCACGGCTCCCAAGCCAAGCGGCGGGCGTGGGAACGTATCACGGCGATGCTTTTCGCGGTGTCAGGAAAGCGGCGTGAGGTTGCCGACGTAAAAAAAAAGTGGGCAGATTACAAGTGTCCGCTGTCCCTTTGTCTTAAGTGTGTTGTTATTCTTTATGTCGTCTTTGTCCAACACGTTACCGAGTTTATATTCTCGTAAAAACCTTCGCGTTTTTTTTTATTTATTTTTATTTAGGCTGTAGGGACGGACGCAGCGACGGATTTGGACTTTTGGAGGAGTTTCTAGGGACTTTCAGACTGGAAACCTCGCAGGAAGCTTTTCGCCTTCGCCGTTTGCCAAAAGTTATGCCGGCGGGAAACGGAGTATAGTTGTTTTCGAAGCTCCCGTTGTCAGCAACGGGCTGGTTCCGCCGGGCACGCTGCCAGCGGGCAGGCGCGGTCGCCCGCGGCTGGCCAGCGAGCGACGATGCGCATGAGAT
Source organism: Ixodes scapularis (assembly GCF_016920785.2). Taxonomy (NCBI): domain Eukaryota; kingdom Metazoa; phylum Arthropoda; class Arachnida; order Ixodida; family Ixodidae; genus Ixodes; species Ixodes scapularis. Next base: position 31,480,865 of record NW_024609839.1, read on the forward strand.
CGGCTTTGTTTACGAGGGAAGCGGGCAGCGTTTCTCAGAATGAAATCTCTGCCCCGTGGCAGTCGCTGATGTAACCGAACCGGTGTGTCGCTGCCGCTACGCTTCGTTTTACACCTCGTGATGGACCGAAAGGGACGCTACGAGCCATCCAATTGCCAATCCAGAGCTCTGAACGTTGAATGCAGCTACGTTGAGGGGGGGCATTGCTGGTTGAATGCAGTAATTCACAGTATAACTCGAAGCATGTGGAGCGAAAGCTCGCGCTGCGGAACCCAGGGATTATGACGCCAATCCCCGGACCCCTGCTCCAGTTGATCTAAATTAGCATCGTATACCGACGTGCGGTCGTGTATCACTACTATACTGCTTGAGGCGCGTTAAAGATTTCAGGCTAGCAGCGATATACATGCATTGGCCAAATTTCTCATGTACAGCGGAAACACTATGCGGAGAGCAAGTCATCTGCCTCTTTTACAGAGGTTGCAGTGACGTCAGGCAAGGCGCCGAGCTCTTATTTGCTTTGATTAAAGGATAGTGGGTAGACCTCGAAACAAGCTGCCTCGAGGTCTACCCACCATCCTTCATTCAGAACCAATCAGAGCTCGGCGTTCTGACGTCACCAAAACCCCTACTAAAAGAAGCAGACGAACCTGCGGTCCGTATAGAACCCCGTTACGGCTGACAAAGTTTCCACTGTCTGAACGAATTACACAACACAAGGGGGGATCGGTGGCCGAGTGGTCTAGCGCACACCAGCTCGGAGCACGTGAAGCGAAAGCTCGCGCTGCAGAACCCAGGGATCCTGGGTTCGAGCCCCCACCCCTGCCCGTTTCGATCTGGATGAGCATCGTACCGGCGTGCGGTCGTGTATCACTACTGCGTGGTGCACGTTAAAGACCCCAGGCTAGCGGCTGTACCGCACTGGCTAAATTTCTCATCTACAGCTGGGAGACTCGTCGCCCCTGTGAGGCAGACCAAGTTCTAGGCTGTATAAACACACACACAACCCAATTTTTTTTTACACAACACAATGCGGAGCGCAAGTTCGTCTGCTTCATTTGCAGTGGTTGTGGTGACGTCAGAACGACGCCGACTTCTGATTGGTTCTGATTGAAGGATAGTGGGTAGACCTCAATGCTAGATGCCTCGAGGTCTATACCCACTATTCCTCCACCAGAGCCAATCAGAGCTCTGCGTCGTTCTGACGTCAGAAGAAGCAGACGAACTTGGGCGTCGCACTGCGGCTGCGCAGAAGTTACGCGCGTGCTCTGTGCCGAACGTCACGTGTGACACTGATACGTCAACGGTTTGGCTTTGATTCGTAGCTTCCTCTACGGTCCATAGCAAGGTGAAACGGAGGATGTAGCGGTTCCCGGTCGTGCTGCGCGGTCCGCTCGACGGGTGCGTCCCACGCGGGACCCGATTGCGACGCACCGTCATCGCGACAGAAACCGAGGCGAGGAAAGAAAAGTCCGTTGGCTGCCCTTCCTTTCTTCTTGTGTGTGGTTTTTGCGACACGCAATTCTTTTCTTTCGCGAGGTCTGGGGACGTGTCGCACTTGGTTGCGCGCCATCCGTGGTCGGCGTTTAGAAGCGAAGATAAGAAGACTTACGTCGACCCACGTGCAAGACGTCTCGATGATAAATGTCCCGTGTTTAAAGTTTCAATGGGCGCGGTGGTATTTGTCTCGTACCGCCGGCTTTATCTTTCTGTTCGAATCGATGAAGGCGATGGGAAAAAGAACAAGAAACGGGGACATTGCGAAACTTTTGCACGAGACAACCGGGGAAAGTTGCTCGCTGAAAAACTTTCTTTTTCGTTGAGGACGTCATACGGGATGGGATTCGCTCGTAGCAACGACGGCGGGGCTCATATCTAAAAATACACGAGAAGCAAAAATGTGTAAAAATGAAGGAAAATCTCTATTCAATCAAATTGTGTTTTCAACTTAGTGTTTGGGGGGGGGGGGGGGGGGGGGGGGAGGAACAGACTAGAAACTAACCATTTCGTCGTTTACCCTGAGAAGAAACAGAAAAAACAGACAGGTCTCAAAAAACCCCCCAGTCTCAGGGTAAACGACGAAATGGTTGACTTCCACCAGCTAGCCTGTACTTTGACTCTTTTCTCGTTAGACTAGAAACTGTCGCACACATTTTGAGAGTGTCCAGCGGCCAGCATTCACGACTTCAGCGACATCGGCGGCACTTAATGGTAGAACAGAAAGCTGCGGTGGCAAGTTCGCTCGCTTCTCCCAGCGAATCAGATATCCGCGGCGCATAACGGTCTAAACAAAAATCCGTGAAAGTAGGTTCAAACATACGCGGTGAAATCGCAACTATATAACAGGTTTGGTTTTAAATAATGTTACTTTACGGCTGTACGGCCTCTGCCCCCAACTCCGCTCTCATTTCTTTCTTCTTTTTTTCCATTAAATACGGAACCCTAAGTTTATCAATTTTTTGCACGGAAGGGTGTCTCGCATCCTTTCATAAGGCGTAATTACTGGTCCCCCCCCTCTCCCAACCTCACAACACCGGTAATTGGGTACGCAGGTGTCGAAGAGGTGTAGATATGACGTGCCCGAAGAATCTAGCTGGGAATTTTATTCTCGCCACATTTATTTTCACCAATTTTCACGTCTTCACTGGACGATCGTCACGTGTTTTGATTCTCGCAGATCGCCACAACAGCGCTAAACAGTCTCTACATATTTATAATAAATAAAAAAAAAAGAAAAGCTCCTAGCAGGTGCCATTCTAAAGCAGCAGTCTGATTGGTCACACGTGAGTGACAAGACGCAAAAGACTCGGTGTTTTTTGCAGAGGTATGATGACATAATTATGTGCGGACATGCCTCGAGCATGTTTCAAGCATGTTTGCTTCATGTAGGCTTCGAACATGTATGCAGACGGTTTTTGTGTGACCAATGTGACCGTCACGCAAGGATGGATGGATGGATGAATGGATGTTAATAGTTATACCCTTTGTAAAGGGCGGTAGCTTGCGCCACCTAGCACAAGTCTCAAAAGACAAACACAGTCAGGCGTGAACAAACGCGGCTCAGACAGCGCCTGAAGACTGCCTGCGTTTTGTGCGATGTATTAGCAATGTGACCGTGGTTTTAGAGTTCTCTCTGCTATATGCTTTCTGAAGCGACGGTTGCTTTTTTTACGCAGTTCTTTCGGCAACAAGAGGGAAAAAAAGAAGAAATAAACCATGTTGTTATATATATATATATATATATATATATATATATATATATATATATATATATATATATATATATATATATATATATATATATATATATTGGGAACTTGATGAGTGTATCAATGTGCAGAAGATATATAGCTGAATCGTTAGATTTTGGCGGCGGCTTGCGGCACGTAGCCATTGTTTGGACTTCCACAGCTCGTGCGCTATAACATACGCTAACGCGTTGAATGACGAGGGAAGCGGGGCAATGGTGGGACGAGTGTGTTTTAAACGCACACCAGCTCGCGGGGCACGTGGAGCGAAAGCCCTCGCAACGAAACCCAGGGATCCCGGGTTCGATCCCCCATGCCCGTTTCGATCTGGAGAAACATCGTACCGCGGCGTGCGGTCGTGTATCACTATTCTGCGTGGTGCACGTTAAAAAACCCAGGCTAGCGGTTGTACTGCACTGACTAAATTGCTCCTCTGCAGCGTAAACCAGTACTTCCAAGGCAGATTGACCTTGCGCTGTCTAAACACAAACGTCAAATTTGTTTTCTTCTTTTTTTCACGTGGGAAGTCTATTGTCGTTCTCTAAAAGGAAAATAAGGAAAATGTTAATCCCTCACTTGACTTACTCCTCCAGTCGGATAATTTTCGAGAGACGAGGAAAGCGCTGTCTGGTGTTTTTCTTTTAGTCGGACTCCTATAGTGATCTTTCCCCTTCCTGGAGCCGTGATCTGTTCTCCAGTGCCATACACTTTTCAAGGACCAATCATCAGGACAAACATTGCGGAGTCACTTGTCTGGGGCCGCATGCGCGGTGTCTGATATTCTGCGGAAGAGAACTTCTGCTCATGCTCAGAACGATTTCCACAGCTCAGTAAACAAAGATGGCAGCGTAGGACTGTTACACGGAACCATCGCTGAACTTCTGAATCTCGAAAGAACTAGGGAAACAATGGAGCGCAGTGCACCACCACCAGTATGACCTTGAGTTGCGTGCATGGCTCACTGGGCGGAAGTTCACCCTAGGGTACGTGATGATGTTTCATCATTTCTAAAGCAGAACGTATTTTGGGCTCCTTTCTGCGTCTAGAGCGTCAGAAAACATCAGGGAGTTTTAGTCGATCGTTCTCAAAGGCCCGCTACCGCTACGGGCGCGCGCTTCAGAGCATGCATTGAGGTGGCAGCGCGAGCTCCCGCTACAAATAGCGTGGCCTGAAAGCGCGATCTACTAAAACTCTCTATTTGTTAAAGGGGCCCACCAACAGTTTTTTGACCGGTTTGAAGTTCGCGCTGAAACGGAGCTCCATGAAAGCAGGAACACCGACGAAAAAAAATATTACAGAAATTCGCAATATTTTGTGAGTTATTAGAAAACTAAATATTGCAGAAAACAACTTTAAATAAGCAAAACATTGCGCTTCATGACGTAAAATGAAACAGATTAGCGATTGGAGCAAAGCGGTTGGCCAATGGGAGCAAAGCGTCGGCCCGGGCGATTGGAAAAGCGTCGGCCCGGTCGGCTCGTCGGCCATTAGGCCTAGCTGCATCCATCGTAGCTTTGGGATCGGGTTGCCATGATCGATGGATTTACCGGGCTTATCGGACTTTTGAGTGCGGAGCTGGGCGTCGCGCCGTACGAGGACACTCCACGCAAGCGCCGCGACGCGTCTCTACCTCAGTCCGCTTCGCCTGCCGCGGAAGACTCGTCTCCCGCAACTCCGCCACCGGAGCCACCTCGGCGAGTAGGAGCTACAAACTGGTGGACGGTCCCGCTGGGCAGAAGCTGGGTCCCGTCGCCGCACTTCACTCGAACAGTGAAAAGTCTGTCACAGCATTAAAAGAAAATAAGGGTTCTTTTGGCTCCTCTTACTGCTTTTAGTTGACCGGGACCGGGGGCACACAAGTGAAAATACGATGCGCGTTGACTGCACGGATCACTTGTCGTCTGCTCGCGATGGTACGTCGCGGACGCCGCTGGGAGGCGCGCATGAGCGACAAGGCTTAAAGTCCCTCGATGTTTTTTCACTATCCAGGGATGTTAACAAGACTGTGAGAGAAAAATAGACTTTACACGGGTAGAAATAACCAAGCGGAGGTTATCAGACTGGTGGCTAAAATCGAGGCAGGGGTGTAATCTTGGAATTCAAAACATATAATTAGATTTATAATGTTGGCTAGGTGGCGCAAGCCACCGCCCGATTCACAGGGTTTAGCCAGATCCATCCATCCATCCATCCAGCTCTGACAAGGCGCAGAGCCGTGCTCTGACAAGGCGTTGTTTTCGCCCTTTTTGAACTTTACTTCGCAACATTATTAGCTCTATAAAAATGACTTGTTAGAGAAATAATGACGGCTAACGTGTGATATACTTTATTTCGCTTCAAAATTCCTAGGACGGCTCTCGCCAATCACGAGACCCAGAGAATGTGACGTATAGTGAAAGGGAGCGCCGTTATGCGCGCGCATTCGGCACCTCGCGGCGCCACCGTCGGAGGAGGTGTTTCCGAGTCGTCAAATTAAAATATGATGCGCTAATATTTTCAAACTCTTTCGTTGTCCACTGGGTTTCCGGGACCACTAGCGTGTAGAGACCGCAAAAAAAAGTCGACGCTTAAATACTGTTGGAGGGCCCCTTTAAGGAAACAAGATACACGCGGGCATACGACGATCGTGTAGTTGGTTCCACTATGGGTCACCTGGTCACGTGGTCGGTTTCACTATTCGTCACGTTGTCATGTGGCTCGTGACGTGACATTAGATCGCGCGACGTCACGGCATCATATGACATCATAGTTACGTTGTGGTGTCAGGACTCGGGTTACTTGGTCGCGTGACGTGACATCGCTTCACGTGACGTGACTCAGGTCACGTAACGTCATGGCGTCTCGTGATGTCGATGGTATACGGTGTGACATCAGGTTGCGCCCGGTGCCGTGACGTGGCGTCAGGTCGGGTGATGTCCCGTGTTTTATCGTGCTGTCACGTGACACAATATCCCGCCATGTCACCCGACGTCACAGTGTCCCTGACACCGTCACGTCACGTCACGCGGTCGTGGCGTTGGTGCCATGTGACAACGCGTGACAACGCTGACAGTGTGGCTGGCAAGCACGAGACAGACGCGCAAAGGCCAACCTTTGGGCACTCCGCCGTAGATGAAAACAGGAGCACGACGTGAGAGCCACCTCTCAAAGTGAGCCCCCTCGAAAATAAGTTCTCGCCTCGCGTTTCTTATGAGTACCACGACAACCGCTGCCATGAGAACGCGCAAGACGCGTGCCATGGACTCGGGAGCCGTTGCAGTGCCTCGCCGCCATTTGCTTTCAAGGGACGCACGAGCCCCGTCCCTGGTGCAGCCTTTACGAGTACTAGCTCATTCTACGCTGTTTGTAAAACGAACACAAACGCATCGAGGGAAATTCGGGTGTCTTTAGAGTAGGGGGCACCGACGCTTTGGTTCCCCCAAAAGAAGCTTCGCACGCGCATTGCGACGTCCCAAGCTGCTCCGGGGAGGGACCCAAAGCGTCGGGGCCCCCTATACTTGTCTGAACGTGACTGAAGCGCCTCTTCTCGCCGTAAATATGCTTCAATTGAAAAAAAAAAGAAGACAAGATTGCTTGAGCAAACAGGCGAGTTAAAAGAACCATCGTTTTCATTAGGGTTCCTGGAACTCCTTCGCGGGTGCGCATAACGGGAACGTGTCGCAAGACGATTCATCTCGCCTCGCTGCCGGCCATGTTCCGATCGCTTCTGCTTTACGCGACCCGATGCATCATCCTCGTCGTTTTCCCAATCCCGTGTGTGTGGTCAGCGTAGAAATCAGAAATACGGCCGAGAAGCAAGAACGGTAGTTCACTCAAACGTAACGGCAAACTCGGCCTTTTTTTTTTTTTTTTTTTTTATCAAACTGTGTCTTGCGCAAGAAAAAAAAAAAATGAAAGGAAGGAACACGGATTAAGAGGATTCAAGGACGTCTTGATGAATTGCTGCTCTTCGTTTTTCGCGCGCAAGAGTCATAAGGAATGTACGTGGACTCTCTTTACGTTAATCATCATATAAAGTTTATTCTCTTCGTGAGAGTTGCGCAGTCCGTACGCTTACTGCTATTCCGGCGTTTTGTTGTAGAGCGCTTTCGTTCAGGGTTAAACGAAATAGTACTTTATCGCTTTCGCCCCTATATCCTCGGTTACTTACCAACTCATTTAGGGAATGGATTCTACTGGGTGTTGGGTTTTAACTCGAATGTATTAGTTAAAAAAAAGCCACGAAAGGTCAACTAATGCTGTCTTTTCAGGTGAGTTATACAACCAGGGGGATATAATATCGGGAATGACTCGCAATAACTAGGATAATTAACTAAACTTTGCTAATGCATTTTTAATTAATAAAATAAACGTAGGATCCCGATTATAAATTTACTGACCTTCATCCCAAACCACTAAAATCAGTCAAGCTTGGAAAGATTTGAAGCACGTGCTAAGCGCAGAATTCTTTACTCGTGCAACAGGCGCAGCGTTCGCGGTCCCGAAGCGTGAACGATAATCTGTTCATCCGCGTGACTCGGCATTTTTAGTTTTCCTGCCTGATAACCGCTGGGAAGGTGTATGCACCGCTCGCCCCGTGGCACACCTGTTGTCCCCGCTGCTGCTGTCGTGTGGGGAGACCGCACGGCGGAGTCGCTGGGTCCACCAACATTAGGAGAGAAAGGAGGGAGAGAGGGAGTGGCGAGCGCACCAGGCCGCTCCAGTGGCCTCGAAGTTGACCCTACTTCCTGCGGTGGTCGTGACTCCCCGATTCTCGCATTGCGGGCGACGCTGAAGCACTACAAGTGTGGCTCTGTGGCTCTAAAATAGAAGATGGTCACCCCCCCCCCCCCCCCCCCCCCCCTCTCCCCGAGAATTCTTCGGTCAAAGTTTTATGACTAGGGTTCCGTGGTTTCGGATTATATTAAATGCATAGCCGCTGTAGGGCCAGCCTCGACGATTTTTTTTGTGGCCGGGGTTTTCGATGACGTCACGATCAAGCGTTACATGATTACGTCACGTGATGCGGCGACCTCACGCGAATTTCCGAGTCACGCGGCTTCATAATCTCCCGTGACGTCATAGTTTCACGTGGCACCCTGAGGTCACGTGACACGGTTATGCCACGTGACATTAGAGAGTTTTAGGGAACCGTTTTTTGCACATCCGACAGGGTACGGACGGGCCCTCCGGATAGGAACTGCGCGTGTGCGGATCTTCTGGGCTAGCGCATGCGCAGTTCATATCGGAAGAGGGCCCATCGTACCATATGGGACGGGCAAAAACGGTTCCCTAAAGCTCCCTATTACGACGTCACGTGAGACGGCCATACCACGTGACATTATGACGTCACGTGGCACCGCGATGTCACGTGACGCTATAGTTTCGGCACTGTGACGGCTTTATATATGAACAAAACCTTCGCAACGTGCCCTTGAGCGACCTCCTTAGTGTGCCCGCAAAACGAGGAGTGCGGAGAGGCCCTGTAGATGACTCGAGATTTGAGGACTGTGATTGGGTAAAGGAGAAAGATAAAGGAGGATGGGGTGCGCACAAATGGTCCCTTGCAATCCAGTGTGGCCAGCCATGTAAAAGGAACCCATCAAACAACCAGATATGTACACGTTACTAAAGAAAGTAACTAAATACCGTTACTCGTTACTCGCTCAAAAAGTAACTAATGACGTTACTCGTTACCGAATCTCAAAAGGAACGGGTGAGTTACCTTAAAAGTAACGATTTACATTTTATGTTTGCCCTTAAGCAGGAGCTGCCTCTCGAAGTTTTCATCAGTTATGTTTCCCCACTTTCTTGATATTACATCTCTGGTGACGCTGAAGAGTGGTTCTACCGACGCGCTCGAAGGAACGGCAGTGTTGTGCTTCAGCAAGAGCCGGTGGATCTTCGGGAACTGCGCCTTCATTGAGGGCAGCGGGTAATGTGTTTTGTGCCTTCCCGTGTTCGCAACCTCCGGGTTTCCATTCGGTCCGTACCGGGTTCTACAAGGTTCAACCAATGAACCTCATTGTGTTCGCTGGGAGGACATTCCCAGCTGTAAGTTCAGTACAGGAACGTTTATCGCTGGAAACGTCAGTCGAACTGTTCGACTGACGTGTCCAGCCATATACGTTGCTGTAGTATGATCCTGCATAAATTTTTTTTTCTTTTTCGGGCTGCCTATCTGCTTTTGAACAAAAACGCGCATACTCAGGTTAGAATCAAAACAAGGCCGTTTAAGCGGTGTTGTACACGTTACTTCTCAAAAGGAACGAGATACCGTTACTCGTTACGTAAATACGGTATTTGTTACCGAAAATAGTAACTAGGTAGAAGTAACTCGTTACTTGTAACGCGTTACGTACTACATGTCTGCAAACAACCATACAGAGCGCGACACTGTTAGCGCGAACAAGCGATCGCCGGTTTTTCCAGTTTTTGTCTTTGAAACTAAGGGATGACATCCAAGTCATTATTGCTACTGAAAGAGCTCAATTAGCTCTATAATGTAAGCGATAAAATTTCGTGCTGGCTAATACTATTTAAAAGAAAAAGGCGAAAATGTGCGGACGTCGTGTTCGCGCTAACAGTGTCGCGATGTGTACACGCATTTTTGTATATTCGTATGTTTTTCCGTCCTCACAGTTAGACGACGTTCCCCATCTGCTTCAGACCGCCCCTCTGTGGTCCCCCTAGCCACGCATTACGTAATGGTCAATAATAATAATGAAAAAAGAAACAAATGAAAATAACGTCTTTATGTTTTGAGTCCTTCGGAAAGACCAAGAGCTCCGTAACTTCAACCATAACAAAACAACAAACCTACACAACCACCAGAACGCCAACGGACGGCAGCAGAAGCCAACTTTACCTTTCTGCGTTGTCCGAGGTGTTCGGCGGAACCGCTATGAGCAGTCCGTTCTGCTAAGCGACTCGGCAAAGTGTACGTTGGGAGCGGCGAGGATGGCTTTGCAGATCGGTGGCCCTGTCCGGCCCCCCCGGGGCTCATTAGTGCGACCCCAAGTGGCCACAGGTGGCCCGGCGTGGCCCCTTGCACCGCCGCATCTGGACCTTCGCGCCTACCTGACCCCGGTTGCCGTGATTTACGGCACTTGTTGTGGGCCGCGTACGCCCTACGGCTTACTGGCTGCTGCAAGTGCCCGCGATTGTCTTCCGTGTCCAGGCGAAAAGGCACACACGGGTAGATTGAAACTTGCCTAGATCGGTATCGTTCCTGAAGGTGCGTGTTATGAGGTGTTAATAGTGGATCGTTTATGCGCTCCGATAACGATACTCGATAACTAGTGATTTATACACTCCGCAAACTCCCCGTAACACATTTATAAAATAACCGCCCCCCTTTCCCCCCCCCCCCCCCCTTAATAAAAAAAAAGTTAAACACCGTTTCGTGTTAATCGATCAATAAGTAACTATAGTTCGCTACTTATTACTGAGGTTTAAAAGAAACGCGTTACATCAACTCAAAGGTAACGATCTACTATCTCGTTATTCTGAATCTGTCATTTTTCGGAAGCATTTGCCACTTTCCCATGATAATGCCTAACTTTTTAATGCCATTCACTGCGCATATTGATTTGGGGGGGCGGGGGGGGGGGGGGGGGGGGAATCATGCGGAAGCTCGTGCGGCAAAATTCGAGGCTCAATCTCCACCCCTGCCATATTTTTTTCTGGATGGACGTCGTACAGGAGGGTTATGTAGCATTACTGCGTGATGCACCTTAAAGAGCCCAGGCTAGCAGTGGTACTAAGCTGCATAAATTTCTCGATCACAATGTTTCTCATCTACACTAGCCGTTCGTTGAAGTTCAGGGGACATTTATTCCGCTTAGCGAGACAACGAGAATAGTTTTGAAAAACGTCCTACCTGTCCCGTTTTACATGTCAGCCTCACAAATCTTCTGCAAGGCAGAAAATCTTTCCCTTTTTTTAGCGTTGGGAGTGTCAGTCAGGATCCTTGAATCTGGCTTACACACATGCTATCATCAAGAAAGGAAGAAAACAACGTCCTCTTCCTTTCTTTTTAAAGATCGACATGTCCTTGCTCCCTTTAAGCAGGGCACATTGTTTACCACAGACATGATAACAGACTGATCTGCGAACGCCCCTCAACATGCATGTTCGAAGCATGTTGGTTTCGCACATGCTCTGAACACGTCTGCAGACAGTGTTTGTATGTCCAATGCGACCGTCATACAAGAAAGACCTCAGGCAGCGTCTGTATAGAGTCATACTGTCTTTTCTGTGATATGTTAGCAGTGGGACCACGACTTAAGGGTGTCCCCCAGGGGCGTGCTACACTTCACGTTCACGGATGGTTGATCCGCACAGAGCGGCTCGCCAAATGACTCCAGTCGCCGTTGCATCTGCAGGTACGGGTGAGCCTCCATTAAGCCCCTCCCCGCACTTCCTCCGACGCGCTCTCTCTGAATGACCGCTGGCATCCGGCCGGCCCAGCGCCAAGGTCTCGTGTGTACTGTCTCACGCCTGCAAGCTGTATACCAGACACTCGCGGTGGCCACTGCTGTCAAATGGCCGTCCCCAAAAACCGTTGCATAGCCAAGTTGCACTCGAGTCTCGCGGACCACCTCCTGTGATAGCTGAGTTCATGTTTCTAGAGCATGATTGGCGAGCTGCAGCCAGCTTCGATAATATCTCTTTAATTTCTCAGCTAATGAAATTGCATTGTCCAGCTATACTCCTCGCAAGTGGGCTCATTTTCGTCTTCTGCGCATGAGAAAGAAAGTAGCGGTGACGTCAGAACACCGAGCCTTGATTGGCTGATCGCGACCCCCTATCTCAGCGTCGTCTGCTTCTTTGCAACGTCGTCTGCTCGCAACATCGTCTGCGTCTGTCTTGCCTTTCCTGCGACTTTCGGAGCGAACTCGACTTCGCCTTTAAGAGAGGGCAGACGAAATAACTCGAGCGGTACGTTGTTTTTGACTAACAACTAGCAGACGCGCATCAAGAAGGGAAGTCAAAGGACTCACTGGCGAGGTGTCCAGGGGCGCCGAGGTTTGTTTGCTTAGAACCGAGAGTGAGCGTGTTAGTGTCCGCAAGTTCCCCCCCCCCCCCCCCCCCCAAATACTTTTTCCCTCCTTTCGTGTGCGGCGAGACTTCTCACTCTTTAACGGCGTCGGCGGGTTGGCGCAGTTAACGTCGTCTGCTTTGCGTCTGCTAGTCAAAGCGATGGCTGCTTTACCTTTCCTGCGTCTGTCGGAGATTTACCGCTTTTTTACCGGCGAGAGTCACCGTTGCCTCGGAAAACAAGGAGATGACAAGAGAAAGAGATTGACCTTTTTGATCTAAAATTGACGTCAGCGATCAAAGTACAAGACGGGAAGGGTTCACAAGGGTCGCGCGGGCATATTCCATTCAGCACGCCAGCCGGTCGTGGGCAGACGGTCGCCGAGTCGCGGAGTGCCTGCTAAGCCTAACTGCCCAGCTCGTTTGGTCACGTTCGGTGGAATCGTGGCCGTTGGAGCTTTTCCCGGGTGTTTGTGGATCCAGCGTTCTTGTTCGTCGTGGTCTGTTTCAAGTACTTCTTAATTTTTTCTTGCTGCTTGAAGTCGGGACGCGTCAGAAGCGCAGGTAGAAAAATAAACGTCCGTGGGTCGTCGCGACCGCGACGCTGTCGGCCATGCTAATTTGATCGTAAGAAGTGCCTAAGACAGCTTCGGAGCTGCCGTAGGATTTCGTCGTAACCTGCGCAAAACTTACGAAAATTTCGTTTCGTGAATACGAATTTGTTGTTAAGTTTTGTCTTACGCACATTTTTGGCGTAAGATCGTTTCGTGAATCTGTCCTCTGCGCTTCCGAAAGTCGCAGGAAAGGTAAGACAGACGCAGACGACGTTGCGAGCAGACGACGTTGCGAGCAGACGACGTTGCAAAGGAGCAGACGACGCTCAGATAGGGGGTCGCGATCAGCCAATCAGGGTTCGGCGTTCTGACGTCACCGCTACCCCCCTGCGCAAGAAGCAGACGAACTTGCCCTCCGCATAACGAGGAAAGAAAACTATTTCCATGGGTTATAGGCATATATGCGAATATGCACATATTCATCCACGCATATCTGGCATATATACAGTATACACCGCTCCGTTGTCGACAAATCCAGAGCCCAGGACCAGCGTGCTCGTGACTTCGGAAAGCGAGCGAAGCACGTGTAGATACCTTTGATCACGAGCGCACGGGCACCTGTACTTCGACTGCGTACTCATGGCAATGACATTAAGAAGCATACACTCTCCTATACACCAACTCAACTCTCCTACGTCACGCCGCGGTGGTGGCGCGCCGGACGCACTTCCGGTCTGGGGCGGTGGGCAGAAGTCGCCGTGCCAGGAATGCATTCCCGTGTTCCTTTGGAAGAAACGAGACAAAAAACCTGCCTTCTCGTCAAAATGCTGCGATGGGGGCTTTACCAATAGAGTCTGTAAAGGTTTGAAGATCAGTTTTCATGTGTTTTTGCACCCTCCGTTCGTCCGAGAACGTGGATAGTAGCCGTGAAAAGGGCAAACCAGACGCTGTCGAACTACGATTGCGTGTGCGGGCCACAATTTGTGGTCGCTAGATGTATTTGCTTTGTTCCAACATGAACGAGAGAAAACCCCCGAGTTGTCCGGACCACCCACGAATTCAGTGCGTCTTCAAATTCACACGGCCGCCTGATCGTTCGAACTTTCGTCTGCTCTTCCAAAGTTGTCTGCTTTTTGTCGTCTGCTCGTTCAAACAAAAGCGGCCCGTAGACCAAACTTTGACCCGGTGATTGCAATAAGAAGTAATTGCAGGCCTCAAAAGGCTTAAAGGAGCTGTGCAACGATATTCAATTGGAATGTTTTTCTTTCTACACGAGCTTACTGGCACACCTGGGACTCAAGGATACTCACACGCAATGCCACTGGCCAAGAAACTCCTTTGTTGCGGTGTAATTTCAAGGACAAAAGCGATCATTTTCATTCAATCTCTCCTTTGCAAAATTTGATGACGTAACTCGGGGATCGCAGTACACCCAAGTGACGATATTTGAATGCGGGTCATAGATTGGACCCGAGCATTGGGTGGGCACTCGACTTGGGCTCGTGACAATTGCTAGCTCGAGAAGCATTCGGGTTGTGACCCGTGTCCAATCGCTGCAACGACGACAACAGCCGAGCCATAACAATGTCTGGAACTCAGCGCGTGTCCTGCGCTTTGCCAACCCCAGCGCGTGGCTATGATCAACACCAGCGGCATATAATCGGCTCCAGATCACGTGGCCGCTTGTTCTGGCTGCGAGTTGAGGGGGTGAACGCTGCTCGTTTTTCTTAAATTTTTTTCTGGGACTTCTATTGCTTGGGGTGAAAAACGAACGCGTGTTTCATAGGTTATTAACGTTAGGGATCGGTTTTAAGCGGTATTTGCGCAAAGTACAAAAATTGTTGCATCGCTCCTTTAAGTAGGCTCGGTGTAAACAGTAGATACAATATGTTAATTATTGGTACCGGTGGCCATCACCTACTTGTTACGCTTGGTCTGTTCCCGCTTTCGAGTTTCAGTATCGACGTCGATCATCGCCGCTACCTTTTACACCTTTGCAGCACGAGCGACGTCGCGACCGATAATAGCTACAAGAATCTCATCATGGTTTTGGCGTCCATTCTGCGGCGTTCATGCGAATGAATCGCCGCACGTCAAATTATTTACGGAAAGTTTAGCGGCGTAATTTCGCCTTGATAATTTCGCTCAGGCGATTAAAGTGGTAAGACACTGCGATGAGGACGTAGAATCGACAACTCCAACGCGAAAAGAGTATGCAGACTCACACAGGACGCCGACAACGTGACATTCGAATGGTTTGTTGACGCGGGACGCGGTGCTTCTTGCCCGTACTCCATTGCGCGTGGGTTCGAACTGTCGTCTGCTCTTTCAAACTTGGCTGCTTTTTGTCGTCAGCTCGTTCAAACGACAGCGGCCCGTAAATCAAACGTTGACCCGGTAATTGCGATAAGAACTAAGTGCAGGCCTCAAAACACTTTGGAAGGTTGGTTGGGGTAAGTCGGCTAAGGTGTAAACAGATACAAGTTGTTGATCATTGTTACCAGTGGCCATCACCGACTTGTAATGCCCGATTCTACTTGCGGTTTTCAGTATCAATGTCCACCATCTCGGCTACGGTCCACGCTTTTGCAGTCCGAGCGGCGTCGCGACTGAAAATAGCGAGCAGAATCTCATCGTGGGAGTCAGGCTTTAGCGCCCATTCTGCGGCGTCCACGTGAAATGAATCGCCGCACGTCACATTATTCACGCAAAGTTTTGCCTCGATAGTTTTGCTGAAGCCGCTCAAGTAGTCAGACATTGTTAGGAGGACGTAGAATCAACAATTCCAACGCGAAAAAGAACACTGGGACTCCCACCGACGCCGACAACAACGCCAATTCAATGGTTTGTTTATGGGCGACGGCGGGCTTCTTGCCCACCATCCACCGCGCATGCGCGGCGCCGGTGGCGTCCGCTAGGGGCGCTCCGGTTTGTTTGTAAACATGAGTTGGTGTATACACGTCTGCAAGTCCGACTTCAAGGCGCTGCCATCTTGCTTGACTGGGGTGCGCTTGGGCGAATCATAATCCGATTACGAAGCCTCGCTAAGGCGTCGTAATCGGATTATGGCCGCGCCCAAGAGTGCACCCCACTGAGGAAGATGGCGGCGCCCTGAGACCAGACTTGCAAACCTGTATATACTGACAAAGCCTGGCAGATCGCCACGAGAAGCGGCCGCTGAAATGGAAAAGATGAAGCGGCACACAACGAATTAGAGGAGAGCCTGCGCCCCGCTGCGGCGAGACGCTGAAACACACTTCTCTCGAGCGAACAAGCGTGTTTCGAGTCCTTGCCGCTGCAAAAGCTGTGCGCTGATGTCCAGGTTCCCCGAGAAATGGCTCTTTGATGCATGTGCTACCAGATCCTCGCGCTCCAAATCTGCGACCGGGAACTCTATGGCTCCGTCGTTGAACTGCCAGGCTTTGCGAGTTTAGAGAAGGCTATGCAGGAAGATGTCTTGCATGGTTCTGCTTCTCCAGCACCAGCCCGATGTCCTTCGTGGTGCCTTGACCACGCGTGCAAGTCTGAGCCTCGAGCGGCGCCACAAGACCATTCGAGGCGGGACAATTAAGTCCTCCTGTATATGCTATAAACCTGTCGGTGACCGATCGACTAACTTCCTTTCCTACGCACGGGACCGTTTATGGCGTCTCTTCCGCTACAACGAGCGCACCCAGATGGCCATCTTCATCAAGAAGCAGACGAAGAAGCCCGAGCACAAAGTCACATCCGGAGTGTATTCCGCGGACACATCTGCCGTTGGTGGCCGCCCGCGCGACCCTGGCTCACTTGCTCATTCCGGTCACTCAGCCCTCCGCGCGCGCCTTCCGCCAGCACTTGGAAGAAGACCCTCCCTCCACTGCCCTCCCGGGATTCTCATTAATTGCCCTTGGAAGAAGAAAAAAGAGGGCCGTTCCGCGGTGATCAGCTGAGCGACGCTTTTCTGCGCGGCGGTTTTGCCCCTCACTTCCATGGGCACAGGTGGCTTCCGCCGATATCACCTAAAAGCCAAGGCCGGGGTATGACGTCATCCTTAGTGGATCGCCGACTCGCCTCCAGCGGCGAAAACACGCTGAAGCTCCGCGAGAGTCGCCGCGAAGCGGCAGACGCGTCCGCCTTGGCGCCTCAGCACGCTATGCGGAGAACAAGTCGTCTGCTTCTTGTGCAGGAGTTCAGGTGACGTCAGAATGACGCCAAGCTCTGATTGGCTCTTATTGAAGCATAGTGTGTAGACTTCAAAGTAAGCTTCCTTCAGGTCTACCCACTATCCTTCAATCTGAGCCAATCAGAGGTCAGCGTTCTGACGTCAACACAACCCTTGCAAAAGAAGCAGACGAAAAAAAAGCTTGCGCTGCGTTTAGCGTCCCGCTCGTGGTGAGACGCTGCACGACGCGTTGGTGGGGACGCTGGCGCGTGCTAGGTGGCGCTGCGTAGGTCCACTAGTGATGACGTATGGAGGTTAGAGTTTCCGGCCTTGTCTTCTAGGTGGTATGACTCCTGTTGCCCCCCGTCTTGTTTCGCGCGCACCAGGTGCCCGCCGTCGTCGCCGGGTCGTTGTGGCCGAGGCTCGTGTACCTGTCTTAAGACGTGGTCTTTATGGCCGTCGTCTGTTGTCGTCTTCCGGGGGGTGGCGCGCTTCGCGACGCGTAGTTTACCGGCTGTCCGTGGGTCGGCGGTTGCGACGGGTGGTCTGCGACGGGGACGGTCGACGAACCCAAGTTTGAATGGTTTGCTTGTGCTTGAGCTGAGGTTTTGGCGTCTGGCTGCTGGCTCAAGGTCAGTCCGCGTGTATAGAGACAAAGAGCAGGGAGCCATGTAAGGCCTAGTTTACGCGAACTCGACATCGTTTCGATGGCACGGGGTACCTACCTCCTCGGTGTACTTTGCCCGATGTCGGACCAGCGATTGGCCGGAAACGCTGTGTCATCTTTCCGTTGGACACTGTCCTCCGGTCAGAGCGCCGGGTTACGTACGTGTTCTTTGTTCCGTCACGTCCCGTGTTGTGTCACTTCAAACGGTCCTCCTTGACTTTAGCTTCGCTTCTAGAGCCGTACGCATTGAAACTAAAATGTCTGGACGTTGGCAACGTTAACAAGAGATGCGGAGACGCCCCTCACGTCACGACAAAGAAATTTGAGACAAAGGCGAAAATTCTGGACACTTGACGTAAGAAAAATAAATAAAAAAGAGAGAAGTGCCGAGCAGACGTCATCCCGTCGCAGACCTTGACTTCACCACGGAAGGTTGGAGGAAAGCTGGCGCGACCGCAAATGCAGCCGCGTGGGGGCGGCGGTGCAGAACCGAGGCGCCGGCACACACACACACACACACGCGCGCTCGGTCGATTAGCAGCTCAAACAGCGCCTGGTCACGCGACGCACGCTTCTCCGTTGCTCTGCCCCCGGAATGTGCGCTACTACGACGAGTGCGACCACCAGCACCAGCGGTCGAGGTGTTTGCGGTGAGCACCTGCCTCGGAGGGGCACGCACGCAAGGCGCATGCCCGGCGCGGGAGGCCGCGATGCACCCCTCTTTGTACAGGACGGAAAACAATAATAAACGTAATAGGGTCTTTTTTTTTTTTTTTTTTTTTTTTGTCGCAGTAGTTTTTTTTTTGTTTGATAAAACCAACTCACTGTTCTTCGTAGAGTGGTGCTGTCACTGCTAGGGCAAGGCCACCTGTACTCGTATCCACCTCAAAAACCGCGCATAATAGAAAAAAAAGAAAGAAAAAAAAAGTGCGGCTTTTCGCGACATATTATGACAGGAATCCAAATTGAGGATAAAAATTTAATTTGATTTAGATCACTATTTAAATCCATATTTAAATCAAACCTGCCCCCCAAAAATGACCCCGAAAATAGTTCTCAGTTTTAATTTACCGTTTGTCTATCATTTGATTCTTTCTGTGCACATTTCGTTTTTACTGTAATGAAAGAATCATCGAGCAAGAAAGATTTATATCAAGCTGAGCAAGAACAAAAGGTGGTGCTCTTCTGAGCAAGTCGGAGAATTAAACCTTCCACTTTGTCACTTATGTAATGTCATATTTTAAGCAAATCAGAACGTGAAAAAAAGAAGAAAACAATAGCTAACAAGAAAAAAAAAACAAAAAAAAACGAGCTGTTTTTGTTTTAGTAGGTGGAGGTTACATCAATAAGAAGTTGTTAATTTAACTGTACTTTAAATTTACGGTAGTTATTTCTTCCGTCAAGCTACCATATTTAAATCAGATCAATTAATCAATCGATCAATCAACCTACCATATTTAAAAATACATGCAGTAATAAAGAGTGACTATTTTCTAGCGACAGTGATTGAAATAAAATTGGTCTGATTTAAATCAAATAAAACTGACTTATCTGATCTAAAAAACACGATTTTTGTTTTTACTTTTCTAATAATCCCCTTTATGTGTTAAGATTAAGATACATCTAGAAACATGTAAAATTTAATTTTTTTTTTGTCAAGATTTTTTACGTTTTAAGCGCAAAAAACATCGTTTTTCCCTGTGATAATCAAATCTTGTAAGAAGTATTTCGCGCAATACATAAACGATGCCCAAAAGATTTTTTTTTTTTTTGATATTTGCGAACTTTTTTTTTTTAATGCCATTCCAGTTGAATGGTACCATTGTAAAAGAATCTGGAGTTGGGCAAGTTGGTACATCTTAGATTCGAAAAGCGCCAGAAAACAAGGACAACAGAAGGAATAGAGGAAACGATGCGCCAACTAGAGCCACTAAATAAGCTACGCTTAGAGTATCTGCACTCTGTTCCCCGAGTGTTGTGGGCGCCGCCATGTTGGCGCTTAGTAAAGAACAGACGCGACTGCCGATCGTGATGATTCAACAGTGCGCGACTTCCTCAGCACTGAGATTCGGTGTTAAAAATCTCACGTAATATTGCTTTGCTTTGTTGCGAACTGTTTAAACATCTGTAGAGAAGGGAAAAAAAAAAAAAAACGTTTCTTGTGATTTCAGATAAGCTTCAGATAACTGGCAACCATGATTTTGAGCCCCAAGATGGGTAAGTGTTTTTACTCTGAAGCTCAGCTTATGTAATAACTCTAATGACAACTCAGCAGATAAAAAAGAAGAAAAAATGCGGCTTGTCTCTAAGCTGTAGATCAGCAATTTGCCCAGTGCAGTGCAACCGCTAGCCTGGGGTCTTTAGCGTGCACCGTGCACGCAGTCGTGCGTGATACACGATCACACGCCGGTATACGATGCTTGTCCAGATCAAAACGGGCAGCAAGCGTGTCGACTGAACTGCCAACTCAGCCATCGGACCCGAGCCCGATGCCGAGCGTCCATTGACGCGTTGATTGGACACGAGGCTCAGCCGAGAAATGACGCAGCGCTCGTATCCAATCGGTGTCTTCGCTCGATCTCCCTCGGATGACGTCAAAATTCTAGTGCACAGGCCTTGGTTATTCTATAGGTAGTATTGGCTGGGGTGGTTTCGCGTGGGCTTTGCTCAAACCTCATTCACGTGGTATCATATTGTTTGCGATTTCGCAGCTACGACGTTGACCGCAAATTACACCACGCTTTTTTTTTTTACCACAAGAGCGCAAGCGAAATTGCATTATGTAAACCAGACGTGGAAGTATACCTTGCTTGCAATATCTTAACGTAGATTACGTTTGAATGAAACTATGTGGGGAAAAAAGCGGCACGAAAAGAAAAATGACACGGAAGTGAAGTAGCGTCGTTGCGTGTTCATGTGACAACCGTCCGCCAAACTACCTATCGGTGTCCAATATTCACCGAGTGGTAGTAGTAACTGATCATAACTTTTTTAATACGCTTAGTGAGCCCATTTAAAAGTTATTAGCCTTCACCGAACTTCCTCTTGCTCACTGTAAAACATTTACAAACAGAAAGAGAGAGAGAGAATGAAAAGAATACAGAAAGGGAGGACGTCAATGTGTCTCCGTCACGTGTGCGATGATTAGCATGGTGTTCTGCAAGATTCCTTTCAGCAATTAAAACCGAGTTCATAGTTATGCTTACATGGAGAAAACCATTCGTAAAACAACGCAGAAAGCCGCTGTTCAGATCTGGAACTTTCCAATTTGCCTTTAATGAACGAGCAGTCCTGCCTTAATGACCTCCTTTTTATCTTTTTTGTTCTTTTCTAGGCTGATGTTCCGGTGTTCCCCGCGGCCGCGATACGGCGCAGGTAGCAGGTCCCGTCGCTGAAGCGTGTCGTGAGAACGCCAGCTTTCTTGCCACGGGACAGGTGTAAGTCGAGGAATCCCCCCCCCCCCCCCCCCCCCAAAGTCCCCTTTTTTGTTTTGTTTCTTCTTTCTTTCGGTCTACCATGTCTGCTCTCGTATCCGCGGCTGCCTTATGCCTAGCTCTTGATGACCGATCCACCGGGGTAGTTACATCAGCCCACCGGAACGGAGCTCTGGCTTTCTGTCGTCCTCGGGCCGTGGCGGATGCCGGTCCTGGCGGGCTCGCTTGGCTACCCACGCTGGGACAATGAAGACGCCCCCTCCCCTCCAAGAAGACGGCAACCTGTGACGCCCTGCCTCCCGGACCAATAGATCACCAACTGTTTATCGGGAATGTTTGCTGACGAGACGTGCTTGAGCCATCCTCGGGGACTGCCACGCAGTTATCAGAGCTTTTATAGGTTTAGACAGCCTTCTGGCAGTTGTATCTTTAAATGTTGTTCGTACAATGCCCGCTATGAAACTGGTTAATTAGCCAGCAAGAGCATCTGGGAAGGCCTGAGTTTGAAGAAAATAATTTGAGTGCATTTCTGGAGACTTTCGCTGTTAATTGCCGTCTCTTACAAATCCTTATGAGGCCTACACACCAGCGAAGTGTTTCCAAACAAGCCCGCTTTGCCCACACTTGCTGTGGGCACTGCGCCCGCACACAAACCGAATTCGGGAGGAGTGAAGCGTCTGCGCATGCGTAGTACCGACAGCAGCGCCACCGCAGGGGCACGACGTCAGTGAGTTGAGTCGGTCTATACTCCGACGCTACGAGCTAAGGGTATACCAATCAAGCAGCTTCAAAGGCGCGAGTCTTTGCGCGCAAGCCTTCTTTGTTTATTATTGGTTCTGGAATGACAGAACACGCATAGAAACATGGCGAATACTATGACTGCGTTTTCGACACTGTCTGATCTAGTTCCACTAAATAAGGTATACGCTTCAGAGTAACGACACTTGGCCATAATGTGACTTGAAATCATGGTTGCCAGTTACCTGAAGCTTTATCTGAAATCACAGGAAACGCTTTTCCGCCTTCCACAAATGTTTAAGCAGTTCGCGACAAAACAAAGCAATATTACGTGACCTTCCTAACAGCACCGAATCTAATGCTAAGGAAGTCGCACTTTTGTATCATGACGATCGGCAATGTCGTCTGCTCTGCACAAGCACCAAAATGGCGGCGCCCACAACATTGTCGGGGAACGGAGTGCCGATACACTAAGCGCAGCTCACTTAGTGGATCTAGTTTGATCGGTCCTATTAGCTCGTAGAGTCAGCTGTGTTTTGAGTTTAGCTGAAACGAAGTATAGTCTCCCTCCTTTAGAAATTGTGAACGATAATAAAGAGGTGTCCATAAACTATGATGCCAACCATCGAGACTGTGTTGTCTTTACTCTTATCATTGTAGACATATTTTGACGTCCGTTGCATTTTTTTTATTTCTTGTATATTTTATGCGCTGTCATTCATTAATAATTTTGGAAGGGACAAGGGCTTTAAATGTTCCCGATGAATTTTATTTTCTTATATTTATGTTCGATGATATAAAAAAGCACACCTCATTAGAGTGAAACCTACCAAGTTGGACATCTCCGTGTAGGAAAGTAGCGTACATAACTCCAGCCCCGACCAGGGTGCCCCTAACGGCAAACAGATAATTTTCACCAGTAGGTCCTTTTTAGGCGCTGCACTCAGATTACGGTCGGTCAAGTTTTGCGCCGCCGAAAAAGATTGCGAAATTCTTAAGAGTCATAAATCCCATCGTAATAATGACGGGCACATTTGGCCCGCGCAATTCGTCCCAATTGCTTCCCGACGAGTGGGCGGCGACAAGCGCCAGGGGACAGCGAAAAGTTAGAGAGCCTATGTTACAGAGAACTTCCAACTGCTCTATCGGGGTAATGGGCCGCATTCGCAATTCGAGCTACGGGTAACGAACGCTTTGTTCGTCCGCAAACGACTCCGCCTTCCAGTCTGTTTTCCTCCTCGCCGCTCGATAACGCAGCGCATGCGTACTAGCGACCAATCTCTGATGGAGGCGTCCGCCATTAACTGCAAATGCTTTCCATGGTTTGAGTTGGACCCTCTCTACGGTCTAGGCTCCCTGCGAACAATAGGCGACAGAGGCGACGCCGCCAGCGTGTTCCTTTCCTATATCTGACATCCCTTGAAGTATAGAACGGGCTGAGTGAGCACCGTTGTTTCGCACGTCCAACGAGGAATCCCTCTTAAATGATTCAGGCACCCTGCCTAGTCAGACACTTTGCGCCGCTCACCCTGGCCATTTAGGAGGCTTGATACCCATAGCATCGCTTTCCACTTCTACTATTATGAACTAGAAAAAGAAATAAAAAAAACACGTATGTGACTTCGCCCCTAAAAAAAAAAAAGAGAGTTTTTAACGATTTTTAGGAATAAGGACATGTATCTCCTAATTGGGAAATATCCAGTAGATAATCGCGCACACCTCACGCGATCATTCCTTCCTCACTTCCAGAGGGTGGTCTGGAGGGGGAGATGTGCTCATTGCCTGGTTTGGCATAGCAGGCTGGAACCAAAGGTGTAGGTGTTCTTTGCTTTTCCACATTGTGGCAGAAACTCCACCTCTGCATGTTCTGCACGGCGGCGCTGTTGCTATATGGAAGCCCACATAATACGCGTCACCTTGACTCAATAAGGCAATTTGTTGTCTAGGATCAGAAAAAAATGGAAAGGTTGAAATTGTTTTGATGTCAGCTTTGCATAAGGTGAGTTCCAGATCTGTTTAATTTTTGATACCCATGTGTACTGGCAGACTTTTTTTAGAGGTATAGTTTTTGTCGTATGAACATACGCATAAGTGTCGCATGAATATACGGATAAGTGATCAGTGATTTATATGCACAGAAACGAGTGCGTGCCTGGCGGTGTACCAGGCAAAGCAGAGAGGTAGAAACCCTTACGCGAAATGCGCCTGCTTGCCCACCGCCGTGTACGTTAAGTAAACAAGGTGAGAGCACAGAATCAGTGAAGGTAATGGTGGTAGCTGATGGTGGTCATTGAAATGACGTGCATCTGAATCCTGTGACATGAGGCTCGTCGCATTGGGGCAGGCTCCGGCATGTCATGAATCGGCTGACGAACTCTCGCCTAGCTATGGCCGCACACTTCCGCTTGGCCCACTTTTATTTCAGCGCATTGAGACAAAAAAATCCACGGCTTCGGGACAAGTGTGGGGGCGCTGGGATCGAATCTGGTGCAAACGTCATAGGTCTGCTCAGCCAATCACCTACCTGAGCCGCGCCCCTGCTTGTTTTGATATGGACAGGCCTCGTACCGGCGTCCGGTTGTGTAATCATGGCAGCATGAAGTCGTTATAGAGACCTTAGGTTAATGACCTCAGACCACACTGGATGAGTTACCCCTCCACAGCGTCGAACCATGCCGCCGAATCTCAGAGGTAGACTGACCTTTCGCTATTTAAACGTTTGCAAAGCCCGATTGGTTTTCTCTCATTCAGTACCAGTGAAAGACGAGAAAAATTATGAATGGCCCTGAACGTATTTTTATGAACCTCTGTTCATAAAAATTACAACGCACTTCCGCTGATGGAGGACGTTTGAACGGTAAAATTCTTTCAAACATCACAGCTCTACGCCAGAGTCAGAGTAGGCCACGTAAACTTACGGGTAAAGTTTTTTCTTCTCTATACCAAAAGAGGAAGTCCGTCTCTAAAGCTAGAAAACAAATATCCTCGGATAGCTATTTAGGCATCAGGTCAGATGTATGGGAGGTTTATTTTGAAACCTGTTTTGGTCAGGGTGGTGCAGCTACGTCCATAATATTAGCCGGGACACGTTGCAAGAGCATGCATTATGCTTGTTAAGAAGAACAGCACCATGTAACAGGTCGTCTCTCAGTCGAACTGCTCGATTTTCGTATTTATTCTCCGCTCGCTTCGGTTCTCACAAAGGCCTGTGTTCGTTCTCGTAGCCGGACATCGTTAAAGGAAATAAGATAAAGCGCAATGGGTGGAAAAGCGGTTAGCAGCAGCATTCAAATGAATATATCCTGACCGCTATTGATACCAGACAATCTTTGCACATGTGGCGACGCGGCAAAAGACGTGTGGTTCATGGCGTTTTTGATCAGATTTGAAGACTGTGCCATCTACTTGCGTCCTAGGATTTGTATCGATGCAGGCAATGAGCACACATTCCCCTTCAGGTCACCCTAGCCTCGGAAATAAAAAAAAAATAAAACAAAAAACTGCTATTATGATGATCTCTTCACTCGTTAGATCTCTGGACGTTGGATCTGCTGACTTGCAGCTGTCGCGTGACTCTTCAATCTTCAGAATTATGGAATCCTTTGAGTCGTTGTAGCTCTTGACCCGTATTGCCTCTCTTGATGTTGCATCTCTTGACTCGGCTTTCAAGTGACTTTTCAATTATCTGAAAAACTGGATCTCTCGACTCTTTGGACTTCTAACCTACATGGGATCCTTTTGACGTTGGGCCTTCCTCGGCTGTCACAGAACTTTTCGATCTTCTTACTCAGTCATTGCATTACTCAACTCGCTGAACCTCTTGACTTGTGTTTAACCGTCTGACGGTGGATCTCCTGACTTGACGGTCACGTGACTTTTCAATCTTCCGAAAAATCGGATCTCTTGCCTCGTTGAACCTCTTGACCCAGTTTGTATCTCTTGATTCGTTGAATCAATTGACTGGTTGAATCTCTTGACTCGCCATTCACGTGACTGTTGGATTTCTTGTATAGTTGGAACTCTTAACTCGTGGGATCTCTCAAAAAGAAAGCAAAAATTGGTGTGTGTATGTTTATACAGCCTGAAATTAGTCTGCCTCAACTAGCTGGGTGTTTTGAACGTGCGCCACGCCGGCACGATGTTCATTCAGATCGAAACAGGCAGGGGTGGGGATTGAACCCAGGTTCCCTGGGCCCTGCAGCGCGAGGTTTCGCTCCACGTGCTCCGAGCTGGTGTGCGCTAGCCCACTCGGCCATCGATCCCCCTTGTCGACAAGAAGCGCAGTTCCCGAAGCCAGCCGAATAAGGAGTATTCACTGGGCGCCATATTTGTGGGTGCTATCTAGAGCGCATGCTCAGAACGAGCCCACATTAATGGGCTGCTAAGACCGGCAACCTTGATGGTGCTAAATGCACGCTCCAAAAGGACTGTGGAAGCTCGCCGTGAGCACGCGGTCAGCAGCAGCGCACACGGATATGGCCGCCAGTGAATACTCCCTATTAGCAGCGAGATGTTTTGGTGGCGCCCTCCTATGGTTCCCTCTTGTGACGTCATTACCTTGCAAACAACAAGTTCGATGGTGTTTGTAAATAGCATGGTGGAAGCTTGAAATAATTTCGCTCTCAAAAGAACACTGCCAACACCGTCAAAATTAAAGTTCTTTCATTCCTCTTATTTCGTCAATGATAAATCCACTTTCCGACGTCATAGTAAGCGTTCGGCCAATCGTGGAAGGCCGACCACAACGACGCTTTCGGTCGCGCACGTCGCCAATAATTCATAATTCTACGCGAGGACAAGATTTTAGCGTCGAAGAAGCAGTCAAGACGACACCATTTGCCCGTGAAAGAAGCAGTCATGAGAACAAGATCTGACCGTCAGAAAAGCAAAGCGCAACGCACTGGGGCACACGGCCGGGTACGAAAGAGAGCTGTTCCACGACGCTGGAGACGCTCGCGCAGCTGGGGCCGCCACATTCGCTGGCGCTCTAATTGACCATCGCGCACCTTTTCTTTCTTTTCCGCTACCGTCGTTTACTTTCACCCCTCCCGCGAAATCCACCGGCTCTCTTGACTGGCCCAGATAGGCCCAACGTTCTGCAGCGCGAGCTTTTAATCGCAGCTGCTTTCGTTCCGCGCCTTCCCCGTTCCCGACTTGCCATCTCATCCGTGACCTGTCCTCCTCCCGTTTCGGAGGACTTTGGCTCTTAAAAAAAAAAGTTCACACACGACAAAAGAAACAAAAAAGCAATCATAAGCTTTGTTTTTGGTTACCATTATCTTCCTGTTATTTCTTTCTTACCATCTTTTTTTAAGAGATCCGTGGGGAGTGGGCAGGTTGCTGTCAGAGAGCGCACCTTCTTTCAGCACTGAAAGTCCAACCTGTAGCGACGAACGAACGGATGTTGGTAGGAGCGTTGATGGGACTTCCGGACCTTAGAGAGAGAGAAAAAACAAAAAGAAAGAGACAAGGTGGCCAACAGTACAAACGATAGAGGAAAGAACACAGAAAATTGACACTTTTAAAACAGGCTCCGGATGGCGCAGACGAACGTTCACAGCCTTCGTTATTTATGTCGCCATCATCTGTTTAGCATTTCTGTTCGAGGGATCTGAAAAAAAAAAAAAGACATTGAGAGAGGAGAGGGGATAAATACCATAACTAAAGTACCGCCATTCATTTTCACGTGCCTCAAATGAAGTAGCGCGGAATATCTGACCACATACCCGCTCAAAAATGAAGTAAAAAATAGTCCTTTTTTGTTTGCCGGCCTTTTGAAAGTAGAAAGGAGCACAGAGAGAAAACGGAGATTAAAAGTCTTTATAGTCACTGATAGGACGTGAGCGACAGGGCGTCTCCCTCGGATGCCGAACCTCCAAGCACGCGCTGGTTGACTTCGGCCGTGCTTTGGTGGCCCGTGGCATAGCCTCCTATATACTGACAAAACCTGGCAGATCGCCACGAGAAGCGGCCGCTGAAACGGAAGAGGCGGAGCGGTAGACAATGAATGAAAGGAGAGCCACGTGACTGGCGCCCCGCTGCGGCGAGACGCCGAAACACGCTTCTCCCGAGCGAACAAGTGTGTTTCGGGTCCTCGCCGTTGCAAAAGCTGTGCGCTGATGTCCAGGCTCCCCGAGAAATGGCTCTTTGATGCTCCGTGCTACCAGATGCTCGCGCTCCAAATCTGCGACCGGGAACTTTATGGCTCCGTCGTCAAACTGCCAGGCTTTGTGAGTATAGAGGAGGCTAAGCACGTGCACGGTCGAGGCTCATGAGCGCAGCACCGAAGCCTTACTGAAGGTAGGAAGGAAGCTCGCGTTGGAGGCCAGACAACTGAAAGACCTCTCTGTTGTTCTCATCGTTTCAGTGACCATAGGCTTATTGTGCTGTTTTTTCGACCCTGCTGGGAGGAAGGGAGGGTGGTCACGGGAATAAAAAGAGGTACAGCACAGCTGGCAGATTAATAATGCGCGTGCACAGAATCGGTCACCGAGCTACTCTGTTTTCTGTGAACGCTGTAACGAGTCCTGTGTCTTGGGACTGACTGAAATGACGTAGTGTATGCGATTGTTGAAAGCGTCCGAAGAAAAACCACGTCCACTTCCGAGAGGTTTCCCAGAATGTTCCTCGGTAATAACAGACGGACACATCGAAGGCTGCGTTAGTCACTGTAGCCGGCGTTTTTCGTGTTTTTTTTTTTTGTTTTCTTTTTGTATTGCTTTTCTGTTCTGTAATAATGATCGTAAGTTCGAGTTAGAACCACGCGCGGATTCTCGGTGGCGATTATAGCTTGCTCCCATCTGCTCGCCAGTGTTGAAATTCACAGAAGCATGCCTCAAATGCGGGGGAAACTTTCCACTTCTAAAGGTAGTAAAGTTGGCAACATAGTCCGGAAAAAATCCTTATTTTTTTTTTTTTTGTAGGTTGATGACGCTTTTGAGATTAGCAAGCGCTGTTTACGAACGTTAACATATTACCATAAAACTAGCTAAACCTTGATTATTATCTAATGGTTGTTTACAGTTAGGTTAACGCTGTAACAATCATCGGCAGGACCATAATGCAAACCTCAATATTTGGTCCATTTGTGGTGTTTAATTACGGTGGCAGTACCAGAATTTGTGTAAATATATCACGGGACACTTTTATAATAACCGCTAGTCAGTTGTATAACAATACTTACATTATGACAAATAATGTCATAATTACAAAATGGTTGCAGCGAGTAAACAGTAAATGAAACGCATATCGAGGCTCAATCTTCAGGAATGTAACCTTCTCAACAATTTGTTTCGTAATAAACGCCTAATGATTTATTCGAGTGCTTCTCGTCGTCATTGGCAGTCAAGGCGTGAATGCGTCCCATATAACTATACATAAGGAGCCTGGGCATCACTCACGAAGATCGTGTACGATGGTGACGTAATACGTGTCACTGACGTTTTAATTTCAATGGAAATACCCGATTACAGCACCGCTCAATATTGAGAAATCAAAAATTTACCACCGCGCAACTTTTTTTTTTTTTTTTTTTTCTACGGCGAAGAACACGTTTTGTCGATAACCACTTTGCCCCGAAACACCCTGCAGCTCAAAAACGTTTTTGGGTTGTTTCACATGCATACACACATATATAGTATATATATTTACGTTTAATTCTTATTTAACCTGACCGAAAAGCTTCTCGGCGGACGACACTCCCCGCACGCTTTGCGCAACAAGCGAGACCTTCCCGTAAGAACAATGCGGCTCTCTCTTCCGGCCGCCAAAGAAACAGGTTCCCTGAAAACGATCTTCTTGGGTCGGAGTCTGACCACGCCAACGGTTTTTTTCTTTCAGCACCGCCGTTACTTGTTGAGGTCTTCGAGTATCGCGAAACAAGAGATTGGCCCTTCCACGTTGTCACGAGCTTGTTAACCATTTCATCTATGGCAATTTTACCTGCATAATGTTTTTTTTTAACTGTATTTACAGTTTTTTTTTGTTTTTTTTTTTAGCTGTACAGATTTGTTT
This sequence comes from Ixodes scapularis, assembly GCF_016920785.2. Taxonomy (NCBI): domain Eukaryota; kingdom Metazoa; phylum Arthropoda; class Arachnida; order Ixodida; family Ixodidae; genus Ixodes; species Ixodes scapularis. The sequence continues at coordinate 31,510,684 of NW_024609839.1, forward strand.
GATTAGAAAAAGCCGTGAAAGTTACACTTACGCGGTTTGTCCAGGTGAGTTATACGGCCAGGGGGACATTATGTGGGTGGCTAATCTTTGCGATAAGTCGTCTGATTAATTGGAATTCGTTAGTTAAATTTTTAAGTAGTGAAATTAGACATATTATTCCAATAATAAACTTACTGAGTGTCATCGAAAACCACCAAATCAACTCTTATTTACAACGACTTGAAGCTCGTGGGCAACTCCGGTGCGTGCCAAAGTTACCACTCGTGAAGCAGGCGCAAAGCTAGCAGTGGCGAAACGCGGATGATAAGATTATCGTCACGTTCCGCCGGTGGTGCACTAAAGTTACCACTAGTGCCACAGACCCGAGGCTGGCTGCTCGAAAATGAGGACGACGCTCGGTGGTGGTGTTATCATCCGGGTTTTCATCTCAGCAAACATCCGCGACTTCGCGCATCCGACCGCGGTAGCACTTCGTGCATGTAATAGACAAGGCGTATCTTCGTATACCTAAGGGCATTTGTTTGTTGTACTATTGTCTATGTACTGCTACATAGTGTGGTTACCGTAACCATCCTCTTGCGTCCAGTTAGGGGCTCAAGGATCGGTCACCTTTATACGCGGACCGACAAGATGCCATATGTTCCTGGCGGAAGCGGCGATCGCTAGGGGAGTCGCGGACATAAACGGCTCCCTCACCCGCCCCTTTTTCCTTTCTTCGACGGAGCACCAAAGACCCGATGGTCCGTTCGAGAAAACGGATCCTTGCCGAAACGTTCTTCTACCTTCGGATTGGGGAGGAGGGGTCGTCTGGGAGAAAGGGTCACCCTGGAACTGCCCGCGATTCCGGTCGGGAAGCGGTGCATCGCGACGGACGAAAATGCCACTTTCACCCCGCGCGCCGCCACCTCGGGTCTTTCTTGGGCATAAATCACGTAAACGGACCTTTTTCAAACCGTAGCAACATAACAATAAGACCAGAAGCAGCAACGAAAACAACAACACAGCCGTGGCGACGGCGAAAACGGCGGGCGCCTTCCCCGACAGATCGGGCGTCCGGCGAGAAGGGGAATTTTGCCGGTGCTTTCGGGAATTTTCAGAACGACACGACTCGTCAGAATTGAAGCGAGCGAGTGTGCTAACCGTTGCTCTCTCTGGGCGTCGTCAAAAGTCAGTTCTTTTCTTTTTAAATTTTGTTAATTTTGTTTTGTTCTCTTGTGTGTTTCGATAAAAGGGAGGAGGCGTGTCTACTTCGCATTTGTTGTTTACGTATGGCTATGAGTCAAGGTAATGTTCATTTTGGGAGGCTGAGCGTTAAGAACCGCAATGCCTCCGGCATTGAGTGAATAAATAACTAAATAAGAAAAACTGAGTTCTACGCGGTAAACTTCCGGCCGAATGGGAGGGTCAATTAACTTTTAATTGAGATCGCTGTTTCCAAGTGTCCCGCACTGTTACAGCGTGCGATGCTGTTTCCATTTTTGGTGTGGACATTCAATGATAAGTTTCATCGGGAGGCGCAATATAGAGGAACCTATCAAATGCGTGTTGATGTTTAATGATCGCGTAATACTTGATCGTGCAGGGGTTTATTCAGGATTGCGGAATCGGAGGGGAAGGGGGGAGGGGGAATTGCAAGAAACTTTAATTTGGTAAGTGTAACAGAACACAACCGATTATATTTGTCAGGGCTGAACCTACATAAAGCAGCACTTGAAAAACTGCTACAAGACGAGTGTTAGCGGTAGTCCAGCTACAATTCGCGGTCATCCCCTATCCTCGAAAAGGGTTCGTCGTTGGTCACGGGGTTACCCGTCCACAAGCAACCCCCTCCCTTGCCCGCCATATGGACGCTCAGCAACCCTGAGCTGCGCGACCACTTCTGATTTATGCCGGTCCGCCCACCGAGAGACAGCATTCATGCTCGCCGCTGCTGTGTACCGCTAATGAGCGACAAACCCGTAAATAACGCTCGGGAATAATGGAGCAAGACGCGCGCTCGCGACAGTACAGTCAGCCGACTGACCATAGTGTCCGGGACACTATATGGACATTATGGTCACCTACCGCTCCGCAAGGCACGTCATCCATGGCGTCCTTTCCGATGTGTGTTATGATTTATACGGCCGTTTCTGTGGAGGTTCTTGTACGGATCGGTGCTGACCGCTTGGTTGTACCTCCGTAGAACGAATTGCGCTCTGCTGCGGTTTCTGTACTCCCTTTCACCTCACAGTGGACCAGAGAGGACGCTAACAGTCATCGAAGCCAATACAACGCCATGTGAGCGTCACGTGAGTTTTAAAAGGCGCGCAGCGACGCAAGGCGAGAGTAGTCACGTGATACATAAGCACCGCCGGATTGCTTGGGATGGTTAGTAGCTTCCGTTGCGGTGAGTGTGGCGCTCCGCGTGAGAGGTCCTCCGCGTTCTTTCCGGTGTGTGTGTATGCATGATTTATACGGGCGTTTCTGGTGGTCTTGGACGCATTGATGGCGGACGCTTGGTTCTGCCGAACGGATTGTACATTTTGCGGTTTCTGCTATATGGACTTGCAGCGTGTCTTTGGAAGCGGAAGAACTGCGATGCATATCTTTTCACGGCGACGGATGGCCGTTCTGAACGGGTTGGCCGCGGTGTGGGGTTCCTCCGGTCATGCGCGCTATAGGTTATTCGTGGGTCATGAGCCGTGTCCGTGTATAGGGTTACTGGCCTTGATTCCGGAGGTCGGTTGGTCAGTGAGGTCTTCCGGCGTCTGCCACGTTGACCAGTCCCCCCCACCCCCCCGTGTGTAGTGCATGTACACCTTTCTAGCCCACCCTGGCAAACAATGCCTGCGAGTCACTAGGTTGTGGACATGGTGTTTGATGTCTTACAGACCCCGAGTGTGGTGCATGTACACCCTTCCAGCGCACCCTGGCAAACAATGCCGAGTCACTGGGTGAGGCTAGGTGGCGCGAGCTACCGCCCGTAGAAAGGGTGTAGCCATTAGCATTTATCCATTCATCCATCTATGTCGACGTGGTGTCTGACGTTCTACAGAAGAGAGTTACTGCGCATGTCCAGAACGCGTTCCAGATCCCAGCATACAAGAATGACGGAGTGCAGAAGGGGATTATTCGAATGCTCTGTGTACAGAGCGTTCTTCCTCGTTGAGATTGCGGTAAATGTCGCGTACGTACGTCACCGGTAACCGTTCGAGAATCTAATATTCATCCAGTGGAATGGACCTTTTCCGAGAAGCGTTCTGCCCACGCGCGAGCGCCCGATGCCAAGCGGTGGAAGTCGGAACGAAAAATCGAGGAAATTCGGAAGGAGGCTGTATATCAGCGAGTAGAACACGTAACTGCAGCATATATATAATTCTGTTACACAAAAAAAGTACGTCGACGAAAAGGAAAACACGTTTGGGTGGACGCCAGAAATGCCCGTCGCGTTGGGCAGGCGCCGCTGCTCAGAGAGCGAAGAAACTGGTAGCGTAGCTCCCATTATCGATTGGTAGCGCAGGTAGTCACTTCCTCGATTTTTAGTTCGTGCAGCCACCGCCTGGTGCCGTCGGTATATGAAAAAGGTCCATTTGTAATGGGCCGAATATATTTTTGTTGGCGACAGAATTCGTCAAAGGAGCGAATATACTTTCCAGTAGCGTATTTCATTGTTGCTTTTATAAGCCAAGGACAAATTGAACCGCGTATTACAAACGTGCTCGCAGACGAGAACAAACGTCATTTCGACTCCCTGGAATATATCTAGGTGTAATATTCTAATATGCTCGTTTCTATTTGCCGATCGGCTAGTCTAATTGCATCCATGATGCCCATGTGGAAATGCGAGAACGTCCGCTGAAACTGAAACAAACAAACCAAATCAATAAAAAATTAAAGAAAAGCAAGCGACAGCTAGCCCTTTTGCGTCAAGGATCGCCGTTCCCGCAAACGTTTTCTGCTGCACCCTTTTGAATTCGAATCCCCCAATTTCATCATAACGTTGGTCCAGTTGCGAATAATAGTTCCCGTTGTCACTCCTTTTCTATTCTATTTTCCTCCTATTCTAGTAGTAAATTTTAGGGGGAAAAAGTAAGAAAGAAAGAAAGAAAGAAACTGCATATCCGAATGACCGGTTACAAAACGTCGTGTAACGAACCCGAGATCCCGTGCTCATGTCACCGCGTCCTTCCTTAGAAAGTCGTTTTATAAGAAGCAGGTGTCACTGGATCCGTGACAGTTGACACAACCCGGCGTCTCCGCCTATAATCACTAATCATTTCAAGCCGGCGGAAACATTCCCGTCGTATACGGGGCTGTTTCCTCGAGTGATTAGAACTGTGGTCACCGACAGCCGAAGAAAAGCAGGGCACGGCCTATAATGATCATCAGCCTTCTCGCTCGGTGATTGGTTCGTCGGTGCTCTTATTGATTGATGCCGCAATACGATTGGCTGAGGAGTGTGATATGAGATGCCCCGCGGTTCTCAAGTTGTCAGTGCTATGGTCGCCAAAAGTAAAGCTAAATAAACTAGCTCTTTCTTGGCACGTCCGTTGTCCTCAACTTACCTGTCGTTGGAGCTCGAACTCGCGTACAATAAGTGGGTGTGCTACGATTATAAACGAGCGTTCTATTAGAAGGCGGCAGCTACCTGCAACGGCGTGAAGGTGCGGCACGCGAGGTGTACGTTGGAACCCCGACTCCTTCGTCGGCACCAGACGCTGGGTTCCTTTGTCATCCTTCTTTCATTTTCTTTAAAAAAAAAGGGGGGGAAGTATAGATGGTAATAAGGATAATAATGAGAGTAAAAAAAAAAAAAGAAAGAAAGGCGCCGAACCTGCCGTTTGGATGAATGAATGAACGTTGAAGGAGCAGCGTGGTGCTTGCTCTTCGCGTCGCGAACAACGTTTGGGTACCCGAAGCCTTTTGTGCTGGCTCCGTGCGGCACCTTGGCACTCCGCGGTAGAAAACATATCTGCTGTTCGCGCCCGTTGGAATGCTCGTGCTTTTTTTTTCTTCTCCTTTTTGACATTTTTGGTGCTCGCCGTATTCCGATGACGTCACTACGACTCGCTCATTCTTGGGGATTAGTGAAAGGAGGGCGCGTAAATAGTTGGGTACAAATAAAAATGAGATGCTTCGTGAAAAAGAAAAAAAAAAAGGAGGAAAGTGGCGGTTCCTTGCCGTGTTCTCCTCACAGTGTTTTTGCGAATGAAATGCGGTGATAGCTGACGCGCTGCAGACTGGGTTGCGCGCATGTTACATTGCGGCGTTTAAATTTAGAAGGTCTATGTCCCGCTCAATTTGGGGAACGATGTTAACGACGCCACGTGGCATTCTGACGTCACATGACGTGGAAGGACGCGTGACGTCACTGACACTGCGACCTCACTTAACAGTAACGTGCCACTAAATAGAAAAGGAAAATTGTGTGGGTACGTAACACCCCGGGGGCTTTGCTGCGAAACTTCGTCAATAACGGCTATCGTCGTGAAAGAAACAACAACAGCAAAAATAGGCAGCTGTGGTAGGGAAAGCCTAGGTCGATATATGTAGAGTGTTTGGTCATTTATTGGTAAGCATAGGGCGAAAGTAAGCCCACGTCATTTGCCGAAATTGTGTCAATGACCTTGGGCGCGGTGATTGACAGCTCAGGCTATGAGCCACCACTAGCCATAAAATTTCCCCTAGCGGAGGCAACGAGCTTAACAAATACCCTACAATCACAATTCCTAGGTGAGGGTGTATTCAAGTATTTCCTTTCAGCACGCTAGAGTTTAAATTGGCGACTCTTCGCAACTGAAAGGGCAATTCGCACGGCGACACTCGGAACGCACTCAATCTTTCTTTCGACTGCAGTCGCGGCCGCGGCCACGACGGAGTGAACAGTAAAAACTGCGGATTCGCCGCCTCCGTGGGAGTATTGATTGACCCAAACCCCGAACGCGCACCCTACATTCGCAGTTTCACCTCTTGTTTCGAGAAATTTCAAGCTTCTCGTCAATATCACCTTTCTTGGCTCAGTAAACGCACTCAGCAACTTGAAACTCCCTTTTTTCCACCAATCTCTTACACGTAAACAGTAATGTACTTTCACGCTCACCCAGAAACAAATACTACCTGCGCCGCGCTACGCGAATTCTTCAAAGTCATCATGATCCCAGCTCATTCTTAAGTTTTCAAGTTCATCCCGGGGGTATATGCTGCACTGGCGGCACCGCCGATTTCGCCGCTCCACCCCGGCTCCCGCGAGCTGCCCCCCATTGACCAGCCTCTTTTTATGTACACGGCTCTGGGGGAACCCTCCAAGCCTGCCTGCTGGAGTCTTATGGAAGCTGCACGTTTCATGAAACCTGTTAATTCGATCGTTGCTGCGAAAAATAGGAGCACGACGTGAGCCCCGTCTCCACGTTGCGGGCTTTAAATTGGAGAAACCGGTAAATGCGTCTGGGGTTCAATCTTTAGCCCCGTAACTCGCCATTAGTGTTGTGCGGAACGGCATTCCAAGGATTGTGGTTTCTGGAACTGGTTCCTTTTATGAGGAACGGAGGAGCGCTGGCCGTTGTAATCTTGCATTCTGGAACTGGAACAAAAACTTGTTACGTTCAATAAAAAAAAAAAAAAAAAAAAAAAAAACGGCGCTTTTTTTGTTTTTGTTTATGCATATCTGCAATTTTATCAAAGGTTTAGAAGGTATTTATGCTTGTTATTACCGACATATTTAAGCCTCCAACGTCGGGGAAGTGTACGAAAGATAGTCGAAAACAAAGAACTAGAAAGAATCGTGATCGGGGTAGCACGGCGCGTATAGTTCGATGGCGATATATTTTTTTTTTGCTCGATTTATTTTATTGACGGATGATCTCGCGCGATATTACATTAAAATGCGCGAATGTAACCGCAACTACACGTTCCGATCTTGAAAATGTAACGGGTACGTGTTCCTTTCGCACTACTGGAAGTCATAACGGGAACTCGTTCCGAGATTGAGAACGAACGAGGAACGAGCTTTTGTTCCTGTTTTACAGGAACCTGTGCAACACAGCTTACCATCTGCCGTAAGCCTTATTGATGATGAGAAGTGAACGGGCAGGAAGCTTGCTCTCAGCGCGCGTTCAAGGGCAGCGCTTTCAGCTATAGAAAAATGCTTCTGGGGGGTTATGTGGATATTTGTACAGCCTGTAGTTGGCCAGCCATTTCAAAGTTGCGACGAGTCACTCGCTGTAAATGAGCAATTTAGCCAGTGCAGTACAACCGCTAGCCTGGAGTCTTTAACGTGCTTCACGATTGCACGCCGATGCTCATCCAGATCGAAACGGGCAGGGCTGGGGACAGAACCCAGGATCCCTGGGTTCTGCAGCGCGAGTTTTCTCTCCACATGCTCCGAGCTGGCGACGAGGCCGATCGAAAGCGTCGCGGTGGTCGGCCCTCCCCGATTGACCGAATGCTGACTTTGGCGTCAGCAAAGGATTCCTCCTCGACGGAAATAAGTGTAGTGTAAAAACTTCGATTTTGACGGTGTTGGCAGTATTGGTCTAAAAGTGCAATGATTTCCACCTTCCACCATGCTCATGACAAACACCATCGAACGTGTTATTCACAGGGTAATGACGTCACGAGAGGTAACCATAAAAGGCCGTCACCCAAACACTCTGCCACCGATCCCCCCAAAAAAAGCCGGTGCCAGGTTCAGTGTTTGCGCGTATGGCGGCCGCTTTGCTCGCTTTCCGCAGAGGCGAATATTTGCGCGTGCTGGGCTGTGAACATCGCGCGCTGGGCTGTGAATTCGTAGACATTAGGCTTGGAAGTTAGTATATGCTCCGCCTCCTGTCAGGGCCGTGTATAGAGAAAGTTCGGACAATAGGAGGAGCGCGCAGAGTCAGGGCGTGCACCAGACGCAGAAAGTGGGCTTGGCATGCTCTCTTGGCCAACCAGAACCCGAAAAGAATCCCCTAGCGGTGGTAGCGAGAAACAGTTTTAATAAGAGCGTAAGGTTTAAATGTATTAACTCTTCATGGTTGAAAATATGGCGCACGTTGTGATCATGCAAAACAAATGTAAGAAACGAACGCTCTGCTGGAACACTGTTTTACTCGGACAGAGTGTGACCGCTCGGACGGCAGATTCCCGGCCCTCGGCGCCTGTCGGATGGATTATGTCGATCGTTCCGCTAGTCGCGCTCTACCGCTATGATTTTAGATGACCGTGATTGAAACATCACGTGCACCATATTTTCAGTCACTGAGAGGTACTCCGAAGCTCTTCTTAATACCACCGCCAGGGTATTATTTCCGACTTCTGGTTGGCCAGATTCGAATTTGTGAAGACGCTCTGGAACACGCCCAGTCCGCTTTCGGCCAATGGCGCTTTCTCATTCGCCCCTAATACTTCCCCATCAATGACCAAACTCTCAATACAATAAACGGCTCTGCCTCCAGTGTGAGCTTTCTGCCTTTGATGGCTCTTCGTCGCACGCGCAGCCAAAGCCCGACAAGAGGCAACAAGCGCGTGCTGGTAGCGGAACATCCGCGAGTTTTTAGTAACCTGCAGTGTCACCGGCCATAGGAATGCCTCAATACTTGAATTAGCCTCGGCCGGTAAAACGTGACATCATGAAATCACATGATGCTGTGACGCCACGTACCGACAGGACGTTACACGACACTGTGACGTGTTGGTGTCACGTGACCTGACATCACGTCACGCCATGGCGTTGCAGAGGACTTACAAATGCTGCGCATTTCGAGCGTGTTTTCGACATACCAAACAGGCAGTTCTTTTTTCTCTCTCTCTTTTTTTACACTTGTGTTACGTTAATTTTTGAAAGTCCACCACGGTCGACATCCAAAACACCACCTCCCAGTCTTATCGAACCTTAGCGGAGATCGTGAGACTGGACGATAAGCGGAAACATTATCAAAACACCGAATGTTGCAGCAGCAGCAGATGCATCGCTGTGCAGATCCTGTCGTAAATCCCCCACTGGAAATGAGTCCAGGCGCTCGTGTCCCCCACCTTGTCCCACGCGCGCCGTGCCACTAAGAAGAGCGTCCCCGAAGGCGAAAGCTGCAGCTGCCCGAGAAGCCCACTTTCTCTTACGACACCGGCGGCCACCCCGAAATGCTCGCCCTCGCCAAGAGCCGTGGAATCACCGCGCGTAACAAGGCAGGTGGACAGCTTGTCACCGCCCTACACCGGTCCTTCTTCTTGTCGGACCGTGGCACCGAGACAGTCGTCTTGCGCGCACCGTGGAAACTGGGTCGAACACCGTCCCAATCTAGAACTGGACAAACGCGCGACCTAGTTGTAAAAATCTCTGTCGGAAAACGCGCCTCGAGACACCTTTATCACTGGGTGCAGCGTTGGCCGTCCGCCTAGTGGTTGCCCGCGCGAGCTTCCAATTTTGTGTGTGTGAGTTTCATGTTGGCATTATTGTTCGCGTCCGAAGAGACCAAGCGGTCCTGGAAAACTTCCGGAAGACCACTGGGCGGTTTGTCTTTTGTTACGGCGCGCGGGCGAAAGCGAGGAAAACGCTTCCCGGTGGCGTTTCGCGTCGTCTCGTGGGGGAGGAAGAAACGAGAGAGTGTCCCCCCCCCCTCCCTCCCCCCGGAAAACGGTCGGTTCTTTTGGCATTCGATTGGGTCAAGGCTGCGCCCGTTTTCCCGGGGACGTTGCGCCATTCTTGCGGAGGTATGAAAGAGCCGCAAGGCCAAGGTTAGGCTTCTGGACGATGACGACGGCGGCGGCGGCGGCGGCGGGGACGAGGCCAACAAGAAATGCTCCGATCGAGTCGAGAGGGAAAGAGGGAAATAAGGGTGGGGGAAGATCCAAGTTGGGAGGAGGTTGTCATGGGAGCGACTTGCTGGACGCAAACATCAACAGAAGGACCATTGTCCAGGAGGTTCCCCCTCCTGGACACGGCCCTCGGAGCGAGCAGACGATGGAAACCAGTGCTAAAAAAATGGTGTCTCAGTTATTCTTTTTTTTTTTTTTTTGGACGTAGGGGGAGGTAAGAAGGAACGGAAGCTGAAAGGGACTTTGGCTCACCGCTTCCTTCCTTATGACCTAGTTTCCAGAATGCAGTTTTTCTTTCCTTTTTCTTTTAAATCAGTCTCCCGTTTTTTGGAGTGTAGGGAGGACTCCTGTGTACGAATATCCACAGACGAAGAGGGTGAGGGAGGCATCGTGGGTCCAAACTTTTTTATGGTCCTTTTTTGGTGCTTTGGGCCCGTACCTATTTTGTATGTCTCTTCTTTGTAGAAGAAAAAAAAGTATTGCGGGTCTGGTAAACCATGGTTGTTTCCGTGACCGTAAGCACCAGAAGCAGTGCTATATGTCGTCAGTTCCGAAGCTGACAGTGCGGTGAGAGCTACGCACTCATCGGACCAGTCAGCCCCCACCCTTACATCACCTGACCCAGCTTTCTGCGCGGAATTACGGGAAGGAGCGTGACCACGTGTCAAAAGATAAGCAGGGGATTGGTCTTACTAGCACGATAACCTCCACCGCATTGTCAGCTTAGGGGTGAACAGAGAGTATAGTTCGAGCTGCTGGATTCTGCCGTCCGCGATGCTGATCCCCTTCGCGTTCCTAAGCGGACGAGTGGGCCATATGTTGGAGGCGTGGGGAGTTTTTTGGCGCCCGATCTGGGGCTAGGCCGTCGGTTTTTGGGAACAAAGAGTAGTGGTAGGAAAAACGAGGACAGCAGAGCTCGTTGGGGGTTGCAGAAGGGAGAACAACTGACCCGTGTGATGGGCAGAAGGCACCGAATCCGCTTAGGAGCCCTTGTCTTGCTCAGAAGTGTGACCGCCGGACGTCTCTGACAATGACGTGGCAAGTGTGTCTGGCAAAACCGATTAAGGTTAGGTGACCAAGAGAAAAAAGAAAGATGCAGGAACCTGCGGAAGTGAGAACATGCATGCGTCGTTGACCGCAGTTTGTCATCCAATAATGTAACGATTCAAATTAGATGAAAGCGGGTTGTGTGCTGGCGAAAGCCTGCGAGACGATGGGGAACTGGTACTCTGAAAGATTAAAACATGTAAATGGACGAAACAGACCTCTGCGGATACTCTTGTTAGACGCGTGCAGTTGGATACGCGTATATGAAAGGTACGCCTTACGTCAGTGTTCATTTTTTTAAGATTGTTCAGTTGTTTTTAATGTATTCAACATATTGGACGAGAGGCTCTTGTAAAAATGGGAGCTTTTTTTGTTTCCATTAGCATTATTATCAATGATGTAGTATTATTATCGATAAAAAAGAATACAGCTGCCCTATTCAATGGTTATTGGCGGCAGGTATCTTTGTGTTCAACTTATATTTAGAGGCAGTAGGTCTTCATTTCGCCATAGGTTTTATTTCGATCGCTTCCCATTTCGTATTTAGCTTTAGTTCGATATTCCCGTTAAGATTTTCGAATGTGATTGTATAAAAAATCCCATCAAATGAAAACATTAACTATAGTGCTGTGCCAATGCCCACTTTTGAACTACCCGTACACCTCTCGCCAGGTTCCCTCAGTTTGAACTGTAATGAATCTTGTAGTCTACATGACACGATGTGTCACTAAGCTTCTGCTGCTAGCAAAGAATTATTGTTTTTGCAAACATAACAGAACTCATTTGCCGGCTGAAGTAAAACATCCAGGACGGCTTGCTCGAAACGATGTCAGCAGAATCTCAGCTCGTCGTACTATCGGATATTTTAAAGGGGTACGGAAACGACATGACATGGCCGCGAGCTCTCCCACCTCTCGCCTCAAAATCGGCCAGCGAGATGCGCAGCGCGTATCACGCTCGTGACGTCAAGGGCCTCTCCACGGCCAAAGGTAGTTGCGAGCATTGTCGCTTGTTGGCGTCAACGCGTGCCAATCTCGCCTAGTAGTAATATCCGAGGACTGTATGGACCAGTGTCTGCTCTGTTCCATGGTCTCAGCCATGTTTGTTTACGTCATGACACAGTACACAGTATAGGAGTGAACGGAACACAGTGCGCTTTTTGTGAGAGTCCGTTTTTTGTGTTGTTTTTTTTAAGAAACCTTCGCACATATTGTATACGTGCAAGAACGTCAGTAATGCATAGTCACGAAGCTCCAAGAACAACACCGACGCCAATAGTGGTGTAAAAGCAGAAATCTTGTTTTATGCGCAGCCCCTCTCTTCACAAGAGCCTGCGTTTGAGATTAGTATTTCCCATTCTTATCGCTGGGGGCTAGGATTTCGGACTCTGGTCTATACGCCCTATGACCTATACATAGCTTGCCCATAACGTCATTCGCGGCCACGCCGGTACTTTCTGTGCCGTGTGCGTTCAGGTCACCCTGTTAAGCCGGTTTTCACATGCAGCGAAGCGCAGATGTAGCTCTGCTAAGGTGTCGTCAGCCACTTTTCGTCCTCCATGAGCAACAACAGTTTTGACGGTGCGATACAAAGCTGGTGAACGCTCCGGTCAGCACGCGCTTAGCGCGAGGTCAGCGTTATGCTTGTAGCGCTCCGCGGCATGTGTGAACAGGCCTTTAGTCCCACACCACAGTGATGTAGGAGCTCGAGGAAACCAGTAAGCAGAAATAACCGTCATACCTAGAAATGGCGACACCTGCAAGCTATGCATATAAGGTATTCAGTGGATGCCATACTTGAGCGCGTTATTCAAAGCAGATGCGGGGGGGGGGGGGGGGGGGGGGGGAGGGGAGGGGAGGGGGGGAAGGGTGTAATGGTTGGCCAGGCATTGAGTGAGTAGAAAACGTATTTATTAAAGGGATACATCACGATTTCTTGTTCTCAGACCAAGCTCCTACTTATCGCCTGCTAAGAACGGCGATCTAGATGGTGTGGATTGTACGTGCAATTTTGGATTTATTTTGTCAAGCTTTGCGATTCCGTTCAAGCCCGAGTTGTCTGCACATGTGTGCTGTACTTCCGTGAGGTGGCGCTGGGACAGGGGGCAGTCGGGCAGTCAACCTCATAACTACATCGGCTCACCAGTACCAGGTGGTATTGAGCAATCATTTTATTCGTTTTAAAACTAGTTTTCGTGCGTTTACAAGCGGAAGACTGGTGCTTTTAAGGTGCTGACACGACGTAGTTTCTGGCTAAACAAAGACATAAGGGCTAAAATTTCGTTTCCGTACCCCTGTAAGCGGAGGTCGCACGGCTTATACATCACACAAAATACAGTCTGCATTCAGGTTTGAACGCGAATCACCGCGAAAAACGTGCTTGGAATGCCACACGGCAATGAGTTCAAGGAGGAAGGTTGGCAGGCGGCATTGGAACCCCGGATATTGCGGTGACTTGTGTTTGCAGACTGTCTTTTGTGTAACGCATGAGTAGTGTGACCCCGGCTTTAGAATTATTCGATACATTCGCGACGAAAACATTTTCCATGCTAGCGCATGGGAATATGCAGAACGCTGTTTGTTGTCGATGATTTTGTTGATTTTTCTTTTTGAAATTCGATTTGTGGCTTATTTTAACCAGCGAACCCTCCACTGAGGACTCATAACATAATGCATTTACAATGAAATGTTTCTATAAATTAGCCCCAGGATAACACAGCACCCGGTGTAAGTTGAAAGATGGCTGACGAGAAGCTTTTAAAGATGTCCAGTCAGGTGCAGTTTCGATGCCTACCACTAGCATACAAAACATCTCAAAGCAGTCATATCTCTGAGTCTCTGACTCTTCCTAGCTCGTAAAGCGTATAGTGTCCTTTCAGGAATTTCCCCATCTTCCCGAATGACTTTCAGTTCTGTGTGACTGCTACATCGTATGACGATATTCACGAAAGCCATCTCCGCGAACAATTTTTCTCTGGAAACCGTTTGAAGAGATCGCTACGCCACAGCTTTAGAATGTCTTGCCTCTTCCCATCCATGCCTTCAACCCACATCCCCAACAATCACACATATTCACATCTAGTTCGGTTTGTTGTTTGTTTGTTCGTCTGTCGTGGTTGGTCCTGTGAACTTCTGCCTAGCCCAGCTCAAAGGCACGTTATTCTGAAGTCTGGACACCGCAACGGATTTCTAACGTGATTTTTTTTTCTTCTTTTCTTCTCACAAACAGGAATAAAGGGACATACCGAGCAAGAGGCTCTTTCTTCTTTCGGTGCTAAAAAAACGTCTGGTCTTGCAGAAACCTACGGGTTCTAAAGACGTACCCCCACATAACCCCCGGAGGGGGTGGTCCGTCCCAGCTTTTTCCCCGGCTGACCTTTGCCCCTTTCCCAAACCGCCTCAGCGGACAGACCGTCGCTCCCGTTGCAGACGCACAAAAAAAGAAAGGGATGACAAAAATTAAAAAGAAGGGGCAAAAAAAAGGGGGACACGGGGGTTGGTTTTCGCCAGAGCGACCCGTTTCTTTCCACGTTTTCCCAAACAGTCCCGTTGCGCCTCGAGGGGGTAATCCTGAAAAGGAGTAGCGACGGTCCTCACCAGGCACAGAGACCCTCCGCCTGTGTCCGTCTTCTCGCAAACAGGGAAGGTTCACGACCCCGCCAGGCGGGGTTACCGTCCTTCTTTTTTTCCCCTTATATTTGTTGCCTAGTCGGGATAGGAAGGAAAAAAGGGGAATCAGTTCATAGAGAAAAAAATTTAAAGAAAACAACTCGTCTACCCCTTTTTTTGTAAACCGTCTGCTCACCGTCGCGAGTTTTTTTTAACACAACAAGTGGGACGCTGCAGCGTAAACTGTGCCACTTGCGGAAAATGTAGACACACACAGAAGAACGACGCTGAATGGTTCCCGGCGTGTGTACCCCCTTGTGTCCGGCTTCCCGAAAAGTAGCCTTCTGGTCCGTCGTCCATCTCGGGCCGTGTCTGGAGCGACGCAAACAAATGGCTCGAAACCCGGCACCCGAGTCGATGGAGATCGATGCGAGACCGATGCCCGCTCAACCTTTCTAACCCTTCCGACGGCCCATTGTAGGTTTGACGGGCTGTTTTGGGGTGGGAGTACAAAATGAAGGGATCGGGTGTCCCGCTGTGAGAAGGAAGCCCCGCAGACGGTGTGTCTTGCCTCTTATTTTCCTCCTCTTCTTTCCTGGACATCAAAGGGTAAAAAGCAAGCTGCGTCGGTGGGCGAACTCCCATTCCTGTAGGCGTCTGTGTTTACCTTCCCTAAGCGGTTTGTCATCAAAGCGCCTTGGGCGAGCCATGTTTGCGCCGGAACCAGTGATACGGAAGTGAGGTTTCAACCCTTCCTGACGCGGGCCTTCTTCTCCCTCTGACCTGGTTTCTTTGTGCGCGCCGGTGTACGACGACCCGAGGTCTCCCACGGCTGCATCGACTTCGCCACGGGGTGTCCAGACGCTTTGATACGTTCGAATCGGTCGATAAAGAATCGCCGCGTTGTCCGGCCGGATCTGTGTCAGCGAATTCGTTTCGGACAGCTGCGAGCGATCTGGCTTGTGACCACCCGTACGCGAGTGTAACGTTAAGAATAGGTCCTTCCGGATGGGCGTACGCGGCTGTCCAGGAGCAGATATTCTTGGCGAGTTGATGACGATAAAAATACAGAAATATTAACCTGAATGCTTGTCCTAACTGGCGACTCTGCGCTGAGATTAGGGGAAAAGAAAGGGGTAGAGATAATAATGAGAGAGCGCAATGGAACGATTGTGATGATGCTAAAACACACAGATACACGCACGCACACACACACACACACACGCACACGCACACACACACGAGCGCGCGCGCGCACACACACTGTGAAGAATCATATGTATCAGGCACGTGAATTAAGAAAGACGAGACCGTTTGAAGTAGAAAACAGAGTTATATTAGAAAACAACATGCCAAGATGAAAACACACTAATTAAATTTACACACGAAAAACAACGAATGGTATGACTTTTTCGGAAACAGTTACAAGAATGCACGTTCGACAGATTGTTCTCGCAATGTCGGCATACTGTTTCAATGCTGCCCGCTAAAGGCAAGCCGAAAGTTCACTGTAACAACTTATCGCTTTCTTGTTTCGTGGCGTTGGGTCTTGCGAGGTGTTGTGCGATGCAGCGGCGACAGAGCACGTACCGGAAACCCCAGGGTTCAGCTTGAAGCCGGTGGGTCGGGGGCGGCGTTGGCACGGCGTCTGCGTCTGTGGCGTGTTGGAATAGGCGGGGCCGCTGTGCTCTTGACGTGTGCTCCGCAACGCGTGCACCTGCTTTCAGCTGGGGTGAAGGCCTCGCGGGAGCCGGAGGTCAGGCCAGGTGGAAGCCTTGAAGAACCCGGGTCTTGACGCCCGGCGGTTCCCTTCCACACGCTGGTCTGCCCGCTCGAACACACTCTATTTTCTGTTCTCCGCCTTCCTTCTCTTTTCCTTTCTTGTTGCGGGGCGCGTGGCACGCGCCACGAAGATGACGCGCGCGCACACACAGTTCGCCACGTGCACAACGCGGCACGAAGATGACCCGGCACGCGCACGTACACACCGTCGAAATCCGCGCACGTTACACACACGCACACACACACGCACGCACACGTGCTCGCGCGCGCGCCAGAGAGAGGGAGAAAATGAACCGAATGGATGTTGAGAGTGGTACTAAACTCAGGGACAACTTTTTTGGGGCATTTCCGAAAAAAAAAAAAAAAAAAAAGTGAAGACCGCGCTAGCACAGCTGCCATCGGCCAACACCACCCTCCGCATGGTTTCCTCTTCCTCTATGAAACGTCATCACAGTCGGATCGCGCTCGGTCGGCTATTGGACCCGAGTCCGACCTTCGACGCGCTGATTGGCCACGAGCCGCAGCCGAACACTGACGCAGCACTCGTGCCCAATCTCTCGCCTCGATCGATCTGACTATGATGACGCGTGTGGAGGCCTTCTGTCTAGGTGTTGTTGCATCGGCGCTCAATGCTCGTGAGCGCACGGGGATACCCATACACCAACTCATGTTTACAAACAAACCGGAGCGCCCCTAGCGGGCGCCACCGGCGCCGCGCGTGCGCGATGGGGGTGTGGGTAGAAGCTCGCCGTCGCCCATAAACAAACCAGTGAAATCCGATGTTATCGGCGTCTGTGTGAGTCCCCTTCCCCTTTTTAGCGTTCGAATTGTTGATTCTACGTCTTCCTGGCGATGTCTGACTACTTAAGCGGCCTCAGCGAAATTAACAGGGCTCGTTACACCGCAAAACTTCGCGTCAATGCGGAGGGCAAGTTCGTCTGCTTCTTGCGCAGGGGGTAGCGGTGACGTCAGAACGCCGAGCCCTGATTGGCTGATCGCGACCCCCTATCTGAGCGTCGTCTGCCCCTTTGCAACGTCGTCTGCTCGCAACGTCGTCTGCGTCTGTCTTACCTTTCCTGCGACTTTCGGAAGCGCAGAGGCCAGATTCAAGAAACGATCTTACGCCAAAAATGTGCGTAAGACAAAACTTCAGAACAAATTCGTATTCACGAAACGAAATTATCGTAAGTTTTGCGCATGTTACGACGAAATCCTACGACAGCTCCGAAGCTGTCTTACGCACTTCTTACGATCAAATCAGCATGGCCGACAGCGTCGCTCAGTTACTTGGTCGCGACGACTAACGGACGTTTATTTTTGTACGTGCTCCTCTCACGCGTCCCGACCACAAGCAGCAAGAAAAAAAGTAAAAAGAAAAAAACAAAAGCAAATTTACAGCTTTTAATAAACAGAAGGGCATGTCAGCGGGTGAAGTTGTTTTTTCAGATATATAATAACCTCCTAAAAATAGATGGCTCAAAATACCTAAGGCCAAGAACATTTCACTCTCAGCGCTTACACCATTCGAAGATGATAGCACCTATTAATGCTAGAATAAATGCATTCAAACAGTCTTTTTTTGTGCGTACAATTGAATTATGGAATAAACTTCCAAGTGAAATAGTAAATCTTGATCCTTTTTCCATTTTTTCAAATGCCTTAGATGCGGTTTTTGAGTGTTAAAATGTTCTACTTGCTGTGTTTTTGAATTGTATAAGGAGACGATGTTTTGTATTAAGTGATATTGCTTTGTTAGAAGTTAAGCTATTGTTATGGTTGTGTGCGCTAGAAGAAGAGTGTGTGCACACAAGTATTGTTGTTTTAATTTGTATCAGAGACAAATGTGCCAATATTTCTGTATCATCCACTCCTGCTTTGGCCCTAAAAGGGCTGGCAGTATTGATAAATAAAATAAAAAAATAAAAAGTACTTGAAATAAACCACGACGAACAAGAACTTTGGATCCACAAACACCCGGGAAATGCTCCAACGGTCACGATTCCACTGACCCCGACCAAGCGAGCTCGGCAGATAGGCCGAGCAGGCACTCCGACTCGGAGCAGCGGTGCTCCTACGGTCCTTGGCCAAGACCGTCTGCCCACGACCGGCTGGCGTGCTGAATGGAATATGCGCGCGCGACCCTCGTGAACCCATCCCGTATTATACTTTGATCGTTGACCTCAATTTTAGATTAAGAGGTCAATCTCTTCCTCTTGTCATCTCCTTGTTTTCCGAGGCAGCGGTGACTCGCCGGTGAAAAAGCGGTGAATCTCCGACAGATGCAGGAAAGGTAAAGCAGCCATCGCTTTGACTAGCAGACGTAAAGCAGACGACGTTAACTCCGCCAACCCGCCGACGCCGTTAAAGAGTGAGGAGTCTCGCCGCACACGAGAGGAGGGAAAAAGTATTTGGGAGGGAACTTGCGGGCACTAACCACCCTCACATTTTCGGTTCTTAGCAAACAAACCTCGGCGCCTCGGGACACCTCGCCAGTGAGTTTTTTTACTTCTCTCCTTGACGCGCGTCTGCTAGTTGTTAGACAAAAACAACGTACCGCTCGAGTTATTTCGTCTGTCCTCTCTGAAAGGCGAAGTCGAGCTCGCTCGTAAAGACCTGCGCTTCTGAAAGTCGCAGGAAAGGTGAGACAGATGCAGACGACGTTGCGAGCAGACGACGTTGCAAAGGGGCAGACGACGCTCAGATAGGGGTCGCGATCAGACAATCAGGGCTCGGCGTTCTGACGTTATCGCTACTTCCTTTCTCATGCGCAGAAGACAAAAATGAGCCCACTTGCGAGCAGAGGTCGGCATTTTAGGTCGCCCTCACTCACCCTCACTTTCACAGCCACATTTACCTAAGCCCCTCACTCACCCTCACCCTCACAGCTACACTCACCTTCAGCCCCTCACTCACCCTCACCCTCACAGTCACACTCACCTTCAGCCCTTCACTCACCCTCACTGAACCTCACGGCCCTCACGCACTCACCGCCCTCACGGCCCTCACGGCCCTCACGGCCCTCACCGCCCTCACGGCCCTCACGCACTCATAGCCCTCACGCCACTCACGGCCCTCACCGCCCTCACGGCCCTCACCGCCCTCACGGCCCTCACCGCCCTCACGCCACTCACCGCCCTCACGCGCCTCACCGCCCTTGCGGCCCTCACACCCCTCACGCACTGATGGCCCTCACGCCACTCAGGCCAGCTTCAGATGGGGCAATTTCGCCCAGAAACTTTACGTCGCAACACCAGCAACACAGGCCGCCCGCGATCACACGCAGCAACGAATTGCTGCAATTCGCCATCGTCATCATAAAATTTTATTTTTCTTGCACTATTTAGACACAATTACGCGTTATAAATGTGTTTTTATGCATTTAAATCTCGTTAAGAATACTAATGCACCTTTCTGAAACAGTTTATTTCCAAAAAAAACGATCGATTTCAAACCAGAACCAAGTCTTTCGGTGTCATCATCACCGGCACGAGGTATCACGTGAAAATTTTGCGTCCCTGATTGGATGCAGCCGCTTCAAACGCATTCGAATTGCTCCGAGTTGCATGGCCCTCACGGCCCTCACCGCCCGCCCTCACGGCCCTCACCGCCCTCACGGCCTTCACCGCCCTCATGGCCCTCACCACCCTCACGGCCCTCACCGCCCTCACGGCCCTCACCGCCCTCACAGCCCTCACAGCCCTCACGGCCCTCACCGCCCTCACGGCCCTCACCGCAATCACAGCCCTCACAGCCCTCACGGCCCTCACTCACCCTCACACTCATGAATTTTCCTGGTTCAGAAACTCACTCACCCTCACCTCACCTGTGAAGATGAGGGTGAGTGAGGGTGAGTGAGGGCCCTCATGAGTGAGGTTTGCCGAGGTATGCTTGCGAGGCGTATAATGTGACATGCGGCGATTCATTCCGCGTGGACGCCGCAGAATGTACGCTAAAGCCTGATTCACATTATAAGATTTCGCTCGCAATTTTCAGTCGCGACGTCGCTCGGGCTGCAAAAGCGTGAACCGTAGCTGAGATGGTCGACTTCGATACTGAAAATCTAAAGCAGAATCGGACCATGCGAATCAGACCTAGCAAGTCGGTGATGGTCACTGGTAACAATGATCAACATCTCCTTGTATCTACTGTTTACATCGAGCCTGCTCACTAACCTTAAAATTTAGGCCTTTTGAGGCGTGCACTTACTTCTTATCGTAAGTAAAGGGCCAAGATTCTGTCTACGGGCCGGCGTCGTCTGACAGAGCAGACGCAGACAGGTTTGAAAGAGCAGACGACAGTTCGAACGATCAGGTGGCCGTTTGAACTTGAAGACGCACTGGACGTAGTCCGCAGGTGGTCCGCACAACTTGACGGTTTTCTGGCGTTCATGTTGGAACAAAACAAAGGAATCTGATAACCACAGCTATCCGTGAATTCAACCCAAAGTGCTTCCCACTTAAGCAATCCTTGTCCGACGGCGTCTGCTTTTCCCTTTTCACGGCACATATCCATATTCTCGGATGAACCTAGTACGTGAAAACTGACCTTCAAACCTTTCTCGACACTTTTGGTACGGCCCCAATCGCGGCGTTTTGACGAGAAGGCAGGTTTTTGTCTTGTTCCTTTCAAAACAACGCAGGAATACACGTCTGGCATGGGGACGTCTGCCCACAGCTCCAGACCGGAAATGCGACCGACGCGCCACCACCGCGCCTTGACGTAACAGAGATGAGTTTGCCAAGAAAAGCTGTAGCAAAACGACAGCCCGCCGTCACTGATATCTCGGCTCGTGAGGGCAAGCCCGTGCAACCGCAAGCTTGCCAAAACTATGTCCACGCGCACGCTGCACGTGCATGCGCGCATGGGCACCAGTCGGGGCGCCGTGCTTGCAATTGTCTATTAGCGGCGTGATGTTTCGGTGGCGCCCTCGTTCGGTTACATTTCGTGACGTCATTACCTCGCGAACAACAAGTTCGATGGTGTTTGTAATGGGCCTGGTGGTAGCCTGAAATCATAGCGCTCTCAAAGCAACACTGTCAACACCGTCAAAATTGAAGTTGTTACATTCCTCTTATTTCCGTCTGTGAGACATCCTTTGCTCATGTCAGGGTCAGCATTCGGCCAGTTGTAGTGGTCAGAGCCGTGTATTGGGAAAGTTTGTCCAATAGGCGGAGCAGAGGCCGCCGCCAGCGCCGAATATTCCCCCTGCGCTTAGAGCGTAAACTAAATTTGTGACACAGCGTCGACCAATCAGGAGACCGCGACGTCGCAATATTGCAAACGACATTTAAAGCGTGAAATAGAAGCGTTCAATCTCGGCCTCTCTACTCCATCTCACCAATGTCTGCAGTAAAGACAAAGGCACAGGCGCGTGAGCATAGCTCAGCAAAACGTTTTTGTTCGTACGAGAACTCGTGCATAGGAGGCACTTTCCAAAGCCACGCGCTCGTGCCCATACCTTCGTCTGCACTGCTGATGTTTGTGCAGATGGAGTGTGACAGTTCATTCTGGGCCAGCTTGCTAGAACAGCGTCTAAGCTGAGACTGGCCGAAAAAAAAAGAAAAAAACAGTGGTGGGGCGCGCGAGCGTCTTGAGACGCGGAGTCCCGCTCGGCTCGTGCGCTGGCTTTGGCAGTGCTTTCTTTCCCCGTCTCGGCTGAGACGCTGTTTCTAGCAAGTCGGCCCTGGTTTGGAGCGCACGGTCGTTTATTCTACACTTGAATATTGGCGTGACTGAAACCTCACATGCACAAAGTTTTCAGTCACCGAGAGCTAAACCTTTTCGCTCTAACGACGCTAAAACGGCTCAAATTAGTCGTGTCACATACTTAGAGCACACGACCACCGCTAGGGGCTGTTTCGCGGCCTGTGGTTGGCCCCCGAGATGCTCGCCTATTCAAACCAATGTATGGCCAAACTCTCTCAATAAACTGCTCTGGTGGTGGTTCGACCACAGCGACGCTTTCGATCGCTCACGTCGCCAATAGGGAGTATTCACTGGCGGCCATAGCTGTGTGCGTGAACGTTGAGCGCGTGCTGATGGTGAGCTTCCAGAGTTATTTTGCAACGTGCATTTCACACTATCAAGATTGCAGGTCTTAGCATCCTGTTAAAGTGAGTTCGTTCTCAGCAAATATGGCGTCCAGTCAATACTCCCTATTAGCGGCGAGATGTTTGGGTGGCCCCCTCCTATTACAGTGTACTAGAATACTTGGGTAGTGTTGGGACCGAAGGGGCTCGCCTGAAGCGCGTGGTATTGATCGCGACAGGTGTCGCGTCCGGCGCCTTGTACGACCGAGAGACACCAGACCGGTTTTTAATCCTCTTGCGACTTCTTAGGACCAGCTCCGCAGCAGCGCGCCCGGTCCTAGGAAGTCGCAAGAGGATTAAAAACCGGTCTGGCCTCTCGGTCGTACTCGGTTGCAAGAGTGTGAACGAGCCTTTATCCGGAAGGTGTGCGCATGCGCGGCCGCACGCGCGAAAATATGAATCTTTGGTGCAGTGCACAGAGGATTTCTGATACAGCGACGACCTGCCAGCGGTCGTACCGCGGCATCGATTACGCTGCGGCACGATCGTTAGCAACATGATGCTTCAATGTATTGGACGGTACAAGCTGCATTACCCTTCCTTTACATAAAAACAATTGCGACTTTAAAGAAGCGGTTTCGGTTTGTCGGATGGTGAGCATTTTAAATGAAATGCCCATTTCCTTGGTCGCAAATGCCGAACCTTAGATATTTGAAAGGGATATCTAAAACTCGGAAGCGTTTTTTTTTTTTTTTTTTCTATCTTATTTTATAACGGAACGAAACGGCACATAATAAAGTTCGAGATTGTTTTAGTATGTTTTTAATACCCCAGGTTGACTTCTCTGTCTTCTTTTCTGCCCGTCTTCTTTTTCTTGACCTTAATCAGCTCGCTTCACTTGTCACTCATTCTTGTGTCCATTTATGCGACGAACCACCCAAGCGACGGTCGCAAAGGGGTGAGAATCTTCTATTTCTCCGTGGCTGCCATGACCATCCGAGAATCACCCGACGTTCACTTGTAAGAAATGGCTTATAAGCCGTGACAATTTTTATCTCGCGTTTTAACATTGAACCTAACTCCAAAAACTGAGACAATGTGGGCTGAACAAGTAATGCTTTATAAGATTCAAAGAAAACAAGAAACTATTTCACATCATTTTGAGCAGAAAACATGAGCACACGTAGATCAGGCAAGGAAAGAGTTGTAATAGTTTACAGCACGGCATTGAAATAATGGCTACAATGTGCAGCGCATACATGGTTACAATATGCAGCGCATTATCCTCTCGAGGGTAAACCATCTGAAACCTACACGCTCACAACAATACATTTAAGCGACAGCTGCTTTCTGACAACCAGGGAAGTCTCGCCTGAGCTGGGTATTCGAAGGGAAACGCCCATGATTCCTCAGGGGGCGTATCTGGTTCACGCAGACATTCAGGGTGTTTTTGTTGTATTCTTTACAAAACTTTACATATTTTACAAAAAAAAAAAAAAAAAGGATGTGGCAGATATGTGGATGCCGTCTTCCGTTATATCTGTAGGGCTCGGTAGACAATGAATGGGTGAATAACCGTTCCAATGTTTAATAATGAACCAAGATCTGTTAGTTAACTTGTTTATTAACGGCTTAATTGGCCATGGTGCAATTGCAGTTTTAAAAGGAGTCATTATTAAAGGCAAATACAATTTCGATAATTCGCGAAAAGGCAACGAGGTTCGCGAAATTAACCGTAAAAGTTTGCCTTTCTTCGCTTGATTCAGAAACCGCGTTATGAAAATAATACGTAGAATAGTAACTTAGTCGTCTTGATGTGTGGCGCCGGCGAGTCCACCGAAGAAACGCTGTGGAGTTAGTGACGAGGGGACAGAAACAACCTGCGTCATTCTTCTACGCATCAATATCAGCACAACCTCATTCGCGCTTTCAGCGCACAGTTTTTTTAATTAAGTGAAGAAAGGCAAACTTTTAGCGATGAATATCTCAGGACAGAACGAGCGGGTTGGTAGAGATAATTAAGCTTGAGGAAGAAACGTAAATGGACGGACAAACACAACAAAAACGAACGCCTTGTTGCTTTCGCTCAAAGCTCGTTGTTTCTTCGTGAACCTTTTAAATTAAGTTGGCCTTTAATGATGGCTCCCTTTAAAGCTGCAATTGCAACATGGCCCATCAAACATTTCATTAATCCTTTGCCTAACGCAAAAAAAAAAAGAGACTTGAAAAAACTGATTTTTTTTACGTGCCCTATACTCTGTTTCACCTTGTGTTGTACCGCAGGAAAGGCTACAAGCGCGAGCTCCTTGCTCTAGGGCACATCTCGGCGGCACGAGCTCCCGTGCACCAAGGGCAGCTGCATGCCAACGCTATGAGCTCGCGCTCCTAGCTTTCGCTACATGCACCGCTCAAAGAGAAAAAAGAAAAAAAGAAAAAAAAAGGCGGGCTGCGCGAGCCGGATAACTCGACTACAGCGCCGCCACGAACTGTCAATACACGCGTCCTCACGAGCTCCCGTTGCCGAGCCGCTCCGGTCCCAACATCACCCAAGTATTCTAGTACACTGTACTCCTATGGTTACCTTTCGTGACGTCATTACCTTACGTGCAACAAGTTCGATGATGTTTGTAATTAGCATGATGGAAGCTGGAAATGATAGCGCTTTTAAACCAATACTGCCAACACTGTCGAAATCGGAGTTCTTCCATTCCTCTTATTTCCGTCGATGAGGAATCCTTTGCTGACGTCAAATTCAGCATTCGGCCAATCGTGGAAGGCCGACCACCGCGACGCTTAAAGCGTGTTTAGGGCCACCCACACTAGCGAGAAAACGCGCCCGGCGCGCCGATAAATCGGTTAAGCGGCAAGATAAAGGGCGTGTCTCTGCACGCGCTCGTGGCGCTGACTGTGCTTCGGCGACATTTTGTTACTTGCCGCGATCGGCGTGCCACGCGCGTTTTCTCGCTAGTGTGGGTGGCCCTTTTCACATGCAGCGATTTTGGCCCTAGAGCGGCGCGATTTCTGCCGTCGCGGCGCTCGTGCCGCTTAATCACTGGTGCTGGCCAGAGCGCCGCGAGGGCAGAATCGCGCCGCTCTTGGGCCAAAACCGCTGCATGTGAACTAGGCTTTACGCTTTCGATCGCTCACGTGGCGCCCCGACTAATGCCCCATGAGTGCAAGCACGTGCAGCTATGCACGGGCTGGTCTGCACGAGCAAAGACATGGCGGCGGCCAGTGGCCTTGCCTGCAATCGTCTATAGACCTTTCCAGAAAAGGGCAGAGCCGTATATGTAGAGAGTTTGGCCATTCGTTGGGAAGTATAGGAGACAAATGCGGAGGCGCCATTGGCTGAAAGCGGGCTGGGCGTGTTCCAGGGCGTCTTCAGAAATTCGAATGTGACCAACCAGAAGCCGGAAATAATACCCTGGCGGTGGTCGCGAAAAACAAACCTGATAACTGCATTGGAGTAACTCTCGATGGCTGAAAATATGGTACACGTGATGTTTCAATCACGCTCATCCAAAATGATGGTGGAAGAGTGCGACGAGCGGAACGATCGACATAATCCGTACGCCAAGCGCCGAGGGCCGGGAATCTGCCGTCCGAGCGGTCACACTCTGTTCGCGCAAAACAGAGTTGAGCGGCGCATTCGTTTCTTACATCTTTCTGCATGATAATGATGAAAACAACAAATGCACCCTATATTCAACCACAAAGAGTTACTACACTTCACTCTTACGCGCTTATTAAAACCATATACGAACACAGACTTTTGATCAGAACTGTTTCTGACTACCACCGCTAGGGGATTGTTTTCGGCTTCTGGTTGGCCAAGAGAGCATGCCAAGCCCTCTTTCCGAGTCAGACGCACACCCTGGCTCTGCCCGCACCTCCCATTGACCAAACTCTCTACATATACGGCTCTGGAAAAGGGCTGCTGGCCGGTTTCATTTTCAGTGTTCGTGCGTATCGCGCGTGATTTGCTCGCTTTCCGAAGCGACGCACACGCGCGTGCTGAGCTGTGGAGATCGCACGCTGAGCTGTGGATTTGTAAACAATGGAAAGGTCCATTGAGCAAGAGACAGTATCAGAGTCTTGGATACCTTTGCAGTTGGTTTATTGTGTTCCCCTCTGTTTTTTCCTTTCTGCGTTTCCCCTCCTGCTGTTATCGTCTTATTATTATTATTATACTTCTGTTCCAGGCACCGAGCACTCTAAAAAGTGAATAAGCCTGCGTCCATTTGGTTCTATGTGTCTTCTAAAGCTTGTCGTTGCTGCTTGCCAAGAGCAGATATCTTGTGTTGGTAAGCGGGCAGTACTATTACGTATACTGTCACCACCGGCGGGATTCAATTCAAGGCAGTTCTATAAAGCTTGACACTTTGGTGGTCAGACGAAAAGAGTTGTCGGAAGCGCATTCTTTGACGACTTCAAACAGAACTGATCCCAACCAGGGCAAATTTCCGGGAATATATGAGATCGCTGACATGTCGGGTTACGCAACCTCGTATTGATGATATCTGACAAGGTAGTTACGTCAAAAGGCTTACACATTGACCATGTGACCGGAGGGATGTATGAGGTACCAATACCATGCGTGCTTCTTTCGTTGCGTCATCAGCAAGCTGCAGTTTTTTGGTAGTTCGCTTTGTCATCACGATGCAACCGTCATGAGACAACGAACACGCATGACGAAGCGCGTTTTGTGGAAGAAACACGGTTTCGTCTAAAACCCTTGAATACGCTTAAAAGCCGATGACCAGTTCGTGCTTTACACTTTTACCGCACTTCCTCCTCTCACCCCTTCTACCCTGTCCACCGCTGCCTGTTTCCTTCTTCCCCCATTGTGAGGAGGATCTTCTGCCTTGCAGAATCTCAAGTCTGGTCGACGGCCTTTAAGCCTGGTTGCGCTCTCTCTCTTTATTATCTCTTCCTTTCCCCTTTTACACACTGCTCATACATCATACAAAAGACAGTCTGCACACAGATTCGAATGCGAGTCACGGTGAGATCCGTGCTTCGAATGCCACACGGCAATGAGCTCGAAGAGAGAAAGTTGGCATGCGGCATTCGAAGAGATAAACCTGGCATGCGTAACTCACGCCGCGCAAGCTGTCTTGTCAAGCTCCAGACTTGTTTTTGGAGATATTAAATCTTGTATATTTTAAAAGTTATTGAAGATGCAGTATGCATGAAGTATGCATGCTGCAGTATGCATGAATTTAATAGGGCTTGAAGATGCAGATCCAGTAAGGAAA
This sequence comes from Ixodes scapularis, assembly GCF_016920785.2. Taxonomy (NCBI): domain Eukaryota; kingdom Metazoa; phylum Arthropoda; class Arachnida; order Ixodida; family Ixodidae; genus Ixodes; species Ixodes scapularis. The sequence continues at coordinate 31,538,179 of NW_024609839.1, forward strand.
AAAAAAGGAAACTCCCGAACATGTTATACAGACCTTTCAAGACAAACCAAGAGTTATAATGTTAATAACAATACTATAACATTCTTTATTTCCCATTACATATAATGGCGGGGTTTATACATATAAATATAAATAAGCCGCGCTCGACGGTTTGCAAGCTATCAACCCCAGTACATTACGCAGCCGTTGGGAGTAAAAATAATAGTGAAACATATAAAATTAAATAGCACAAACAGAGGGAAGGTAAACATTGAAATAGTTGTTTCGCGTCAATCCATGGATACTATATGAACTACAAAATCCAATAATGAAATCTCTACATGCCAGTTGTACAGAATGGAACGTAATTCCTTAAAAGTTGGTTCGTCAATAAAGAAACCCGGGGAAATACAATAAACTTAAAGGTCTTGGGATTCGGTAGGCTAACATTTCTTTTCCCGCGTTTAATCCACATGTCAGTACATGCCAGTAATCAGGATTACGGACTTAATATGTTACGATGTGTCATTGTAGGTTGGACAATTCCATTAATAACAAAGTGGTCATACTGAAGTTCTGATTTAAGCCTTGTAGATGGCCTATAATCGTAGAGGTTATAAATACTGACTAGGTTATAAAATTTGAAAAGGTTTTTCGTGTGTGAAATATAAGGTACATTTGCAATTATATGTATCATTCTTTTTTTACTCAGTTGCACTTTCTCTAAGTTCTTCGCCATGGTATTACCCCGAGCCAAGGAACAATAGTTTCAATGGGAATAAAATAACCATTTTATTTTAACCGACTTTGGAAATATATAGCGAAGCCGACATATCATTCCTACCGATTGTGACTTTTTCTTTTAAATTTAAGTAGGTAACACGATAATCCAAGCACAAACGAGAAAATAGAACTCCAAGTGTCCTGACATTGTATACCAAATCAATATTAAACACGTTTAAAGCGATATTACTCAAGGAACGGACAGATTTATGTTTAGGCCTAATTCTGGTGGCCTTAGTTTCGCACGTTCTTATTTTTAACGCGTTCATGTTAGTCCACAATGATATTTTAACCAACACTAAATTAACACTTAACTCCAGTTCCTCATCATATTGAATCGACATAGAATTGACGTAGAAGCGAACTGTCACAAACACTCTGTGCGACAACTTGACGCGTCGTCTGCTCGTGTCACACTCGCAAGCGTCACAACCACTCGTGTCACACTCGCAAGCGTCACAACCACTCGTGTGACACCTGCTACGTCTCAGGAGATCCACAAGTGACGCGACCTCATTCGATCCGAAGCGCTCTTGGCACAGCCCTAATTGGAACGATCGTTCCTCCGGGCAATTCGACGTCCATTCCTGCCTGCCCAAGGAGAAGCCGATACACACCGCGGCGTCTTCCTGCGGGGGGCCCGCGGCGCTGGGACCGACGGGGCCCCGCGTCGGAATGGGGCTCGCGTGATCACGCGGGGACAAGGAGAGCTTTCGATCGGCCCAGCACGAAAGGGGGGCCCCACGACTCGAAGATTGGGGAACCGGACAAGCCGATAACCGCTCGCGCAACCCGCGGGCAGCTGCCCATCTGGCTTACGAAATCGACGATTTCGGGCAGTCGGACGTTTCGGGGGGCACCTCTGGGGTCTCCCCCCTGTGCCCCTCAGTGCAGGGCCCCACTGGGTCCTATCGGAGGACTGTCGTACGTCCCATGGACGGAGGCACGTTGGAGAAAAAACAAAAAACAAAAACAAAAAAAGAATGGCTGCTGTCTCGGTGTGCTATGGGCAGTGTTGTGCCCGTTACCGAAAGCACGTAACGAAATAACGTTACCCGTTAGTTGGTCGAACAATTAAGGCGTTACTGAGATTCGTTACCGTCCTGCAAATGTTATGAAATACCCTCTACCTTTACTCGCAAAAATCTAACGAACGTTACTTTCGCGTTGCTTTAGATTCCAATGCTATTCGTTATCGATAAGCCGCGCATGTTAACCTCGACATCGATCCATCTTTTACATAGTGGCATAGTCTTTTTTTTGTCTCATCATTTTTGTACAAATTTTGTAAATAGATTTGTATACCATTAAATTCACGATTGGATTGACTCCTTTCTCACTGGACGATTTTGACACGATGCCGCAGAGAAAAAAATATTATTTTTCCTTCCCGGCGCAGTTCACAGAACGCGAATTAATTTGTTTTTAAGTTTAGACAACAACAAATATATTAACCAGAAGTCACACGCGTATCGCACGTAATTTTAGAGAACATCCCGTGAAATGTAACGAAAATCCTTCCATATGAACACCTAGCGATCATGCTTTGCACTGACGTCACATCGTCATCAATTTCGCACCACCACGGAAGAGAGAGAGGGGGGTAGGTGCCTCTGTACGAGTTTTGAGTGACGGGTCAATCTTCCATAATCTTCTAGAGGGACAGTAGCGACGTCTGGGAGACACAAAACGGGAGTCCCGGTTAGAGGGGAGCTCCTCCTTCCTTTCTTCTCTGGTGGTGGCCGGAGAGCTGACGCATTGACGTCAGGTGCAAAGCATGTGTACGTTGCTAAAAAAAGAAAATTGAGGCGAGTTAACAGTAACCTCCTTACAGATATAGTAACGCATCACTTCCAACACTGCGTGGTTGTGGGGGCCACGAGCGTTGTGGTGTATTATACGTGGGTTATTTCCGACCGGGTCGCCACCGATGGATGCCAGTCAACGTCCACGCTGTTCGATCGGATTCATCATCGTCTGATCCAGGAGCCCAGGCGCCGCTCTTCTCGTGTGTTCCCAATCGCAGCGAGCCCCCCATCGCGCTTCTGGTCCACGAGGTGCTGGCCCAGTACCACATAGAACACGAGGCTCGCGTCTCTTCCCCTCCCCCAGCCGCCTCGGTGGCTCCAAGGTGAGAGCGCCGGCCTACGGATCCCCAGGTGGCGGGTTCGAATCCCGACCGAGGTGCAAGCAATATGACGGAGGCTTACTGCGGAGAAGGCGCCGTGTAACCGAGCTTTCGGTTGCACGTCAAAAGATCCCCAGGTGGTCGAAATTAATCCTCAGTCCTCCGCTGGGGCGTGCCAGATGCCCGTCGTAGGTTTGACACGTTAAACCCCCCAATTTGACTTCTTCCCCTCCCCCAAACGGAGCGCAAGTTCGTCTGGTTCGTTTGCGGTGACGTCAGGAAGACGCCGATCTCTGATTGGCTCTGATGGAAGCATAGTGGGTAGACCTCGAAGCAAGCTGCCTAGTATCTACCCCTATCCTTCAGTCAGAGCCAATCAGAGCTCGGCGTCTTCCTGACGTCATCGTAGCTACTGCTCAAGAAGCAGACGACTTGCTCTCCGCATTGGATCCAAGCAGCGTCGCTCTACCGTTTGCGTCATGGTCGTCGACAGCGCGTCTTGCGGCGTCTCACAACAGCACGCCAAGAAGGACGCGTCTGCCGCGTCTTTGCGGTGGCCCTCGTCGAGCTTCAGCGTGCATGCCTGCCGCTTGGGGCGGGTCGGGAATCCACGAAAGGTGACGTCATGTGCAGGCCTTGTCCCTTACGTAGTACCGACTGACCTCTCGTGGTACGAAACAAACTGCCCAAGTATCGTCACTAAATTTCCTGACCATCTAACAAAACGCAAAGCTTACACCGCAAAAAAAAAAAAAAAAAAAATGCTGCAGTTTTTTTTGACAATATGCGAAGTGGCAGCGATAGCCGCTGCTGCTACTCCGCGTAGTAACGAGCACTTTTTATGCTTATTCACTGCTTATTTACTCGATCACGGGGAAGACGGCTTTATGGTCACTGAACAATGTAGGAAGAGGAACACACTCTAAACGTATCAGTGAACGTTCCTGCCCAACTGGAAATTGAGACACGTACGAGCCGGTCGTCTGCTTGGTGCGCAGGAGTTGCGGTGACGTCAAAAACGACGCCGAGGCTCTGACTGAAAGGATGGTGGGTAGACCTGAAAGCTGGATACCTCGAGGTCTACCCACTATACTTTTTCGATCAGCCAATAAGAGCTCGGTGTTCTGACGTCATCGCAACCCCTGTGCAGGGAGCAGACGAGGCGCTCCGCGTAGCTCTCAAGTTATAGGGCAGCGCCTCTGACGAGCAAAGTCAAATATCTTCTAGGTGGCGGTTCGGTCGTGCGTCATAGATCCCTCCCGGAAGTCGGCCCTCCATTGGCAGCTGTGGAATCTCTGCAAGATGGCGGACGAAAACCGCAACGTCACGACATATCGTATTTACTCGAGTAATAACCGCACAATTTATGAACAAGGCCCTCGCGTCTTTTCCCGCAAAGCACATTTACAGCCAATCATCGCGTTCCGCGTAAATAACATAGCGAATAACCAGATCGAGCGCACGATTCTCCATACAAATGCAATCTTCACAGATGGTATCTTTGCGCGAAGACGTTATCTCTGTCCTGTAAACCGCTGAAATCATGCTCTCGATCGCGGTGATTGGCAATCTGCGTGCTCCGCGGAAAAGCGAACCGTCAAGTTTTCTTCGTAAACAGTGCGGCTATCACTCGAGTAAATACGGTGCTCTATGCGTTATGATGACTCGTAAGGCGAAAACACCCCCGCAGAAAAGAGGTGACGAGCGCAATGATGTTGCGCCTTCGACGCTGCTCCTCGTTCACCCCTAAGCTGACAGTGAGCCGGAAGCTCCGGACTCGCCGGACCAACGAACCGCATCTGCCTCGTCGTCACCCGACCTTGCTCTCAGCGAGCGTATATATGGGTGGGATCGTGACCACATATATTGATTGGACCAACGAACACGTCTTAGGAATGACTCGCACGTTTCACGGTGTCAGTTGTTCCGCCGTTGTGCAGTGGTTCCAACCTTCTAAGTTCCGAATGATCTATCTGCACGTGACTTGCGAAAAGGGTCTACTATGCTGTTTCACGATGTGCTCGCGAACATTTGGCTGGCAAAACTTCCTCGGTGGACATAAATTTGTAAAAGTTACATACAAATCATGCTCAGCTGGCACCATATATAGCAATGAACCAACTAGTTCAGCTTCGAAACGTCACCAGCATGACCGCTTCCCTCGACTCCATTGTTGTTTGGAACATATGACGCTAATCGTCGTATTTATTCGAAAAAAAAAAAAAAAAAAAGAAAAGAAGAAGAAAATGGTAATTGCTAGCGTTTTGTGGGCATCGAACTTGCCCGAGCGGACGCCCGTTGACCACTGCCGAGGCCCAACAACAGTTGGGGCAGAGGGGCGGCGGCGTCCGTTTCGACATGGGGTGAGCGGGCCACGCATGGTCCCCGAAACCCACTGCAAGCCCCCCCAAAACCAGACTGGCCAACTAACTGACGGAGGAGGACAGGAGGGGGGGCCTCTTCTGTGCCTGCATATACCTGTTGCCCCCGACGCCGCCGGTGGGGTTAATGCATCCTGCGAACAAAAAACTCGTCTCACTCGCTCTCTCGCTAGCTTTTCTCCGTGGGCCCGTCCCGTGCGCTGATGCGGCGGAGGTAAGCGCCGAAAAAAAAGGAAACAGAAAGTGGTTCCGCAAGACGAGCTCTGGGTCACTGGCATCGGCGACAGGTTGGTCGCTCGGTCGGCGGCCGGGCTGGGGAGAGGAGGTGGATCGCTCCGCTCGTTGCCCCGTTCCGTCGGCAGCGCTACGCTTCCAGGCACGGGAGGTTAGCAGGAAGGTGGGAAATACTGCACGGAGCGGCCGTCGCCGCTGAGCCGCAGCCCTTTTTATGCTATATACTGCGCTTCAGGTTAGATAGGTGGCGCGAGATACCGCCCATTATAAAGGGCACAGTCTATATCCACACATCCATCCAGGCTCCAGCCGATCACTAACGTTAAGACAGAGTATATTAGGGTGCTTTAGTCGAGCACTCCGATACCCCCGATGACGATACCCGGTAATCCGCTGACGGCTTTGAGCGTACATCGTATCGTTATCGGATATCGTTAACGGAGCTTTCGGAACGAGATATCTAAACCACTTTATGTTGCCTCCGTTCAGTCTTGAGGAGCACTGCGCATGCCCCCCCTTCCCCCCCCCCCCCCCCGGGGGGCGGGCCCTATGCCCCCCTCCTACCCCGGGGGGGGGGGGGGGGGGGGGGCATAGGGCCCGGCACCCCCGCCCCCCCCCCCTAAATCTTCCATTTTACTGGAGCCTCCTCTCTTCCTTCCGCCTCATAAAGCATTTTTGTCATATCCGCCCCCCCCCCCCCCCCCCACCCCCCTTCCCCAAACAAAATCCTGGCTACGTGCCTGTGGAGAATAGAGATCTTTAGTCGATACCTTACAGAAATTATCAATGAGTTTTAATTGAGTTTCTAATGTACTCTATAATTACACATTGAAAACTCAATTGAAACTCACTGATAATTTTTGTAAGAGAGTTGTAGCGCTTCGATAACGCTGCGATGCGTGCGCAAAGGCGCTGGCGAACTATCGGCTATAGTTATTGGAGATGTAGGGTGAATCTGCTAAAGCTCTCTACACTGACCTGCAACACCCAGTCCTGCTTTCGTCTGCGTCTGCAATCCCCACAACTTTCCTTTGTCCCTCGGTTTGTCACATTGGTTGAAAGAATAAGACCTAAGCTCGGTGTTCCATCGAACATTTTAGACCAAAGCCTTTTCTCTTTTCTTTTTTTGTTTTTAAATTGGCAAATACGTTACAAAGTGATTGAGGACTGTTGCAGGTCATATTAGGGAGTTGTTTTAGCACATCGTTCCGATACCGATAACTATAGGATGCATGCGAGAAGGCGTCGGGGGAGTACGGGGTATCGTCATCGAGGTTATTGGAGCGACCTAGTAAAAATCGCCGTCGCGATACTGCATTAGTACCACTACATTTGGCAGACCGTTTGTTTGCCCTCCACATTTGGCAGCAGATCGTTCCGTTGCCTTCGATGACGATATGATGCATGCGCGAAGGCGGCGGTGGGGTATCGGGTATCGTTATCGGAGTCATCGGAACGACCTACTAAAACTCTCCACTGACCATTATAGCCCTCTAAATTGAGCTGACGAAGGCACGGTGCTGCCGCCCAACACACAGACATCTCAACTTCGCGTTCGTAGCAGCGCGTTCCGCGATAGAGACTTAAAAGCTCTGGCGGTGTTCACGCTTCGCCCACGACCGGCAGCGCGCGCCAGAGGACCACGTCCGCTCCTCGAGGCCGGGCCGCGCAGCACCCCGACGGTCCCCGGCGCGGCGAGCGGTGCACCGGATATGCGTCGGCCGCCTTCCCCTCTCCGCGAGCGGCGAGTGCCTGCCCGTGCGGCGAAGGGGGTCAACGTCTGCGGCGCTATGCCCCCCCCTCCTCCCTCCGGCGTCCAGCCGAGCGCGCAGAGCACCGCTCTTCGCTGGTGCCGGTGCCCGCAGTGGCTGCGAGCGGTGCAACGCGCTCCACTCGCTCCCCCCTCCGCTCGCCCGCCCCGCTCGCCCGGCGACGTCGACCGCGCTGGTTCTCGCCCCGGGCAGCTCTTCTCGGCCCTCTCGGCAAGCACAGATTTGGAGAGGGGACCAAATAAAAGAAGAAAAAAACAAATATAGGAAAGGCGGGAAAAAGGGGGGGGGGGGGGGGGGGGGGGGGTGCGTTCACGTGCTTCGTTTGGGTCCCGGCGGCGCCCGTGGAATGCCCCCCGAAATCGGGAACCTGAGCACATCTCCCCGCCCGGTACCCACGATGAGAGCTCTGATTCCGCTGAATTTGGATTGGAGTAGATGAACGTTTACTGGTGCCCTGTTGAGGAACCATAGTGCGTAAAAGCAATATCGCACAGAGAACAAGACCCGCGTCTTTTTCTTCCGTAGGTCACCACTTGCGGACTGACGCAGCGCAGCGGCGCAGCTCCTGTGCGTCTTACGGCGTCTTATAAGGAGCAGCGGCGCCAGTATATATGCGGCGACGCCAGACGCATTCGCCTGCCGCTTTGCGTCGTACTCTCGTCATGCAATCTTCAGCATGTTTGCCTCTTTGGGGCGGCTCGGAAGCACACTAACGGTGGCGTCACGCTCAGACATTGTCTTCAGGGACCTATACAGGTGGTGTTGGTAAAACCCGAGGCTGTAAATTGTACGCGTGTTCTGCGCATGCTAAGATAGCGGAAGTTAGTCGGCCTCAATGGGCGTCTGCTGTCTGCTGTAGATCAGCAATTTAGCCAGTGCGGTATCAACCGCTAGCCTGGGGTCTTTAACGGTGCACCACGCACTAGCGATGCGCGAGACAGCACGCCGGCATACGATGCTCATTCAGGTCGAAACAGGCAGGGGTGGGGATTAAAACCCAGAGTCCCCGGGATCTGCAGCGCGAGCTTTGCCTTAACACGCTCGGAGCTCAGCTGCTTTCCCGAGCCTGCGAATGACGCTAAAACGAGCTTCTCTAAACCGAATGCCTCTGCTTTATTTGCAGCAGCTCGGAGTCCGAGCCTCTTTGTGGCCGATGTTGCTCCACTATCAAATACTAGTCGCCGTTCGAGTGGGGTGAGAAGCGTCCGTTTTGCTTTGCGTCACTGTTCCTGCCGTTGGCGCTAACTTCTAGGTCGTGCTAGACATGCTCTCGGGGACGTCGGGCGGTAGCTGCGCCTGTTTGCGGTGGCAATCAATTCATCGAACGACTTTTCATCGACACGCGATATTTCATGTCCTGATTGCTTCGTCGACAGATTGTTTCATAGACAAATCGTTTCGTCGACAGCTAAGACTAGCCTTGTTTTGTAATAAGTTGTATGAGACTGTTGCCACGTATGTCCATGAAGTGTTGCTCACGAAACGTAATTCCACGAAACGAGTTCCGACTAAAGGATAAAGACCCGTCTGTTTCAGGATATCTTGCGAGTTTCGTGCTCTCGGACATTTTCAGTACGTGTGCCATCTTGCCCGGAGTCTGCGTTCCACATACACTTGTGATTTGGACCTTCCACGGAGGTTGTGTATGTACGTTAGCACGCACACGCACTTGCAGCGTCTTTTTGCTTGCCTATGTATCTTGTGTTTCACCAATGTATGCGTACTCCGGGATCCCATGTCTTTGCGTTGAGCGTGTGTCGGCCCTGCAACTTGAGTGTTTCCAGGCTAACGGGATCCCCACTCAGAGGCCTGACAGTTCCTGAGTCGTAATTTTTGTGTGCTTTTGTGTTTGTGCGTGTTCCCTTGTTTCGCGGAAACGTGTCCAAGACGGGGTTGGAATGTCGGCGCCCCGTGGTGAGGGGTCAGGGTCCTATCGGCAAGGGGGACCGGGCGGCGCAGGCGACACCCGACACCTCGAAGGGAAAAGGGAACCACAGGAAGGACGGGAGAGAAAGGGAGTCGAGCAAGAGAAATTGGCGTGTGCGGGCGTACCGGCATTAGGCGGCCCCCGAGAATGTCCATGTATTCATTTGTTCAAATTGTGTACTCATCCTAAAGTCATTAAATCAGTTTTGTTTAAACGTTACCATGAGACGTGAAGTAACTCCCTCGAACCCAAGTAAAAGCTAACAGTATAGTGTACCTTCATGTCGCGTGGAAGTGAGTTTGTTTGTGCTTGTCTTTTGTACGTGGCTTGTGTGCGTGACGTGCCGTGTGGCGGGGTGGGCAAATTTGCGTTGCTCCTCTCTCATCTCTCTGAGGAGGGCCCTGCGTGGTTTCCCATGTGCTCCGTCCTTCCCTCGGATTGTAGCTCTCCGGCCAGCTGATCGGGACGATCGGTTCTGCGCGATCACGAGCCAGAGCGTGTGCCCTTTCGTTCCTTTCAATTCTCTGGTGAACAGGTACCCACTAAAGGTATGCGGAGGCGAGTCGTCCGCTTCTTTTGCACGGGTTGCGTGACGTGAGGAAGACGCCGGGCTCTGATTGGCTCTTATTGAAGGATAGTGGGTAGACCTCAAGGCAAGCTGCCTCGAGGTCTACCAACTATTCTTCAATCAAAGCCAATAAGAGCCCGGCGTTCTGACGTCCCCACAACCCCTGCAAAAGAAGCATACGAACTTGCGCTCCGCATACACCGACGCGCGGCGCGCTCTGTTTACAAACACGGCAGGCGAGCTGCGCATGCCCACGAGGGGTGTGGGCAAAAGCGACCGCTCTCGCCGTGTGTCTCCCATTGCGACGCGGGCAGTGCGTTCGCTAACCGAAACTGCTAAAACGTTTATTTTTTATTTTTTGTTTGTTTTCTGTGTCGTATTCTGTTATTTGTGATGTCTGAGTATTGGCGCTCGCTGCCGGAGCCCGTGCAGCAGCGGTACAGCGAGAAACTCTGCGTTGGCGGCGTTGCCTTCGAGGATCCATTAGGCCGTGAGCAAAGAGGGCCGGCCCTCCGACGCCAAAATCGAGTTGCTGCCGCCCAACCTCGACGGGGCACGTTGTCGTCTGCCTGGTATTTTCGCCGAGCTAATTTAGGGCCGTTGTAAGCGTACGAGTCTCTCGAGGCATACAACTACTTTGAGTCTGGTATGAGAACTCGTAGAGTGCTACCCGTGCGAATATATCGGGAGTCGTTCGTATTAGAATTTTAACTGCACTTTTCTTACGCTACGAGCTTGGTACGAGACTGCAAGCTCTGGGTGCCTTAGAGGGATACTGAAATAAAATTTGGATTTCGCAAAATAAGGCTTCAGAAGCGTTTAACGGGACGCTACGAACTCCAAAACATCATTCATACATTGATATTTCAAACGGATGGCCGTACTTTTGGGAAAGAAGGGCGCGATCAAGCGAGGGCCTATGACGTCATTCTCCACCTGGAAAATTCGAGAATGAGGGGAAGCGGCCTCGCTTCTCTCCTCCTCGCTTCGGTTCACCAGCTAAGCGAGGAGGAAAGGGAACAGTTTGGGCCGCGTTCAATCGCGCACTTTTTTCCCAAAAATAAGGCGATCCGTTAGAGATATCGCTGTATGAATGATGTTTTCGGGTTTTGCAGCGTCCCGCCTATCCGTCCAGCCTTGTTTTGTGAGCTCGAAATTTTGATTCGGTATCCCTCCCGTAAGATAAGGGGGGTCCCTACAAGAAGGGGGGGGGGGGAAGAGGGGGGATTCTGACGAGATGTACAAGATGCACATAAAATAAACCCCACACCCGCTTACCTGCAACCCTCAAATTGATAAACCCCAAATGTCACATCCATGAAAACAAGCTACTCTATTGCAAGATATTATTTTGATTTCACTAACGCTGGTGGGGGTCTCAGACCACCCGTTCAAATCAGGGGGGGGGTGTCTGAGACAAACTTAGACCCCCCAGACTTTAAGCCCTGCCTTTAAGGTGCCACGTTGTTCATCGTCCGAGCCAAGGTGACGTCGTCGCGGCGGAAGGGGGTGCCCCCCTCACTCACTCCAGTTTGTCTCCCGTCGTTCGATGCGCCATCTAGATTTTCGTTTACGAACTGTGTTTTAGAGCGCAGCTCTTAGGGGCCCGTTTCCGGCTTGAGCGGCGTCGCCGTCGGCGTCGCCGTCGCCGTCGCCGTCGCCGTCGGCGTCGGCGTAACCGCGCGGTGCATTATGGGTAAATTTCCCCGCCAAATCTAGCGGAAAAATTTCCCCGCTAGATTTAGCGGAAAAATTTCTCCGCTAAACCTAGCGTAAAAATTTTCCCCGCTAGATTGAGCGGAAAAAATTCCCCGCTAAATCTAGCGGAAATATTTCCCCGCTAAATCTAGCGGAAAAATTTCTCCGCTAAATTTAGCGGAAAAATTTCCCCGCTAAATCTAGCGGAAAAAATTTCCCCGCTAAATCTAGCGGAAAAAATTTCCCCGCTAAATCTAGCGGAAAAATTTCCCCGTCAAATCTAGCGGAAACAATTTTCCCGCTAAATCTAGCGGAAAACTTTCCCCGCTAAATCTAGCGGAAAAACTTTCCCCGCTAAATCTAGCGGAAAAAATTTCCCCGCTAAATCTAGCGGAAAATTTTCCCCGTCGAATGTAGCGGAAAAAATTTTCCCGCTAAATCTAGCGGAAAACTTTCCCCGCTAAATCCTAGCGGAAAAAATTTCCCCGCTAAATGTAGCGGAAAAAATTTCCCCGCTAAATCTAGCGGAAAACTTTCCCCGCTAAATCTAGCGGAAAAAATTTTCCCGCTAAATCTAGCGGAAAAATTTCCCCGCAAAATCTAGCGGAAAAAAATTCCCCGCTAAATCTAGCGGAAAAAATTTCCCCGCTAAATCTAGCGGAAAACTTTCCCCGCTAAATCTAGCGGAAAAATTTCCCCGTCAAATCTAGCGGAAACAATTTTCCCGCTAAATCTAGCGGAAAACTTTCCCCGCTAAATCTAGCGGAAAAACTTTCCCCGCTAAATCTAGCGGAAAAAATTTCCCCGCTAAATCTAGCGGAAAATTTTCCCCGTCGAATGTAGCGGAAAAAATTTTCCCGCTAAATCTAGCGGAAAACTTTCCCCGCTAAATCCTAGCGGAAAAAATTTCCCCGCTAAATGTAGCGGAAAAAATTTCCCCGCTAAATCTAGCGGAAAACTTTCCCCGCTAAATCTAGCGGAAAAAATTTTCCCGCTAAATCTAGCGGAAAAATTTCCCCGCAAAATCTAGCGGAAAAAAATTCCCCGCTAAATCTAGCGGAAAAAATTTCCCCGCTAAATCTAGCGGAAAACTTTCCCCGCTAAATCTAGCGGAAAAAATTTCCTCGCTAAATCTAGCGGAAAAATTTTGGTCACGTGACCCGGGGGGTCACGTGACCTGGGGAGTCACGTGACCCCCTCCCGAGGTCACGTGACCTCTGAGGGGCACGTGTTTGCCCCCACGTGACCCCACCAAGGTCACGTGCCCTCGGGGGGGGTCACGTGACCCCCCCCCCCCCCCCGAGAACACGTGGCCCTCAGTACCCTCCCCTCCTCCTCCTCAAGAGCTGCGCTCCAATTCGGCGTTAGAAGGAGTGGTAAACGACTTTCACTTTTAGAGCGCAGCTCTTAGGGGCCCGTTTCCGGCTTGAGCGGCGTCGCCGTCGGCGTCGCCGTCGCCGTCGCCGTCGGCGTCGCCGTCGCCGTCGCCGTCGGCGTCGCCGTCGGCGTCGGCGTAACCGCGCGGTGCATCATGGGAAATGTCCCATAATGCACCGCGCGAGCCCCCCACCAAGGTCACGTGACCTCGTGGGGGGTCACGTGACCCCCCAAAGTCACGTGATTCCCCTGAGGTCACGTGGCCCCCTCCTCGAGGTCACGTGACCCCCGCCGATGTCGCGTGACCCCCGATGACGTCATCGTCACTGATGACGTCACCGGCATCCACATCGTCATCATCATCACTAATGACGTCACCGGCATCCACATCGTCATCGTCATCATCACTGATGACGTCACCGGCATCCACATCGTCATCGTCATCACTGATGACGTCACCGGCATCCGCATCGTCATCGTCATCATCACTGATGACGTCACCGGAATCCACATCGTCATCGTCATCATCACTGATGACGTCACCGGCATCCACATCGTCATCGTCATCATCACTGATGACGTCACCGGCATCCGCATCGTCATCGTCATCATCACTGATGACGTCACCGGCATCCACATCGTCATCGTCATCATCACTGATGACGTCACCGGCATCCACATCGTCATCGTCATCATCACTGATGACGTCACCGGCATCCACATCGTCATCGTCATCATCACTGATGACGTCACCGACATCCGCATTGTCATCGTCATCATCACTGATGACGTCATCAGTGACGTCACTGATGTCGTCACCGGCATCCGCATCGTCATCGTCATCATCACTGATGACGTCATCAGCGACGTCACTGATGACGTCACCGACATTCGCATCGTCATCGTCATCATCACTGGTGAAGTCATCAGTGACGTCACTAATGACGTCATCGGTACCCGCATCGTCATCGTCACTGATGACGTAATCAGTGACGTCAGTGATGACATCATCGGCATTGGGGGTCACGTGACCCCCAAGGTAACGTGACCCCCCCCCTGGTTAGTTTAACCCCCCCCCCCCCCAGTGCCCTTCCCTCCTCCTCCTCAAGAGCTGCGCTCTAATTCGGCATTACAGGGAGTTGTAAGCGGCTTTCATTTTTTTTTTTCATAGAGTACGGTGGAAGGCCATATAGACGATGTGCAATGAAACGTACGTATTTCATAGAATGCACTGCAATTAATTGCCATGTTGGCGCTTGCGGTGCATTCTATGGTTATTTTGTTCCATGTTGGCGCGTGCGGGTATGGGTATGGTGGGGCGTTTGGGTGGTCTGAGCTGGTCCTGATAGCCTGCTAGTTCTGCCTGTATTAGTGCTAGAGTCTCTTGAATCATTCGTTGGAGCGTCGGAGCGAGTGCGCGGTCAAGGTGTTGGGTATGGATTCTGTTATTAAATGCAGATATCCTTTGGTGTAGCTCATGGAAGTTTATTGTGTTGGTTTGCTGATGCTGTTGTTGTGCGTGACGTGGAATTGGTGCCTGTAGCGTGGGTGAATTTAAAATTGAAAAAGAAGGTGGAAGGGGTTGAGAGGCTGGGCCGCTCACCTATTGTTTGGAGGTGTCCATGGGTTGTGTTGCCACCTGCATGCGCGGTATACCCACGGCCAACTGCTGCTGTTGCTTTCCTGAGGCGTCTCTGCTCTTGGCTCTCCTCCATGACCGAGTGGGCTGGTGACATGATCTTGGTTCCTCGGGTTGCGCTGGGGTTCCTGCAGTCTGGTATTTTTCTTTTGTTGAGTGTGCTCTAGCTGATGCTGTTGTTGTACGTACTGTGATTGTCTTGACTTTGTCCTGCTGTGGCTTCTGGTTCGTTTATCGAGGGTCTCTTTTTGTTGATGGTAGTGCGCCCCTTACTTCGACTGCCACTACTGCTGCTGCTCCTTTCGCTGCTGCGGCTGCACGGTGGTGTATCTCGAAGCGCGAACTTGTTTGTGGGCAAAGATGGCCACTCTTGTGGGTTCTGCTTTGGGCAAGCAAATGCCGATCGCTTTGCGTTCGGTTGTCCGGCTCCCATCTGACGTACTTGGATGCTTTCTTTTTTGAATTGCGCAGCCGCTTGCTTAGCTGGGCATTGCGGGTTTGTAGCTGAGTGTTCGCCATTGCAGTTGGGGCATCGCAGTTCTCAATCATGAGGTATTTCACTTTGGTTTTTATCTGGTGGGAATTGTTTTCCGCGTGACATACAGCGTACGTATTCGTTCTTGCATGGACTCACCTGTGTGTTATATTGTAGGCTGAGGCAGTGCACTCACTGTCTGTAGTGCTGCTGTTGGGGGTATAGACATTAAGCCCCCGAGTCGTAAATGGCGTACCTGGGGAGTGACAGTCCCTCCACGGTGTCGAGCATGGTTTTCGTCTTGCCCAGTCGTCGGGATTCCAAGATTGTGCAATTCTCGTTGTTACATCAATAGAAAGAAAAAAGGTTTTGCGCATTATTTATACGCTGCACAAAAGGCTTTTCGCACCTTCCCCGTATTGTTTTCATTACATATTTTTTTTAATATATGGGGGGTGGGGTAATTCCCCCTCCCCCTCCTCTGCCCTCTCTTATTTTCCGACGCCACTGACAACATAGACCAATCATCCAGTCGTCTTGCGAGGATTTCTTTGTCCGTAGTTAGTATCTGCTTATGTCCTGTTAATATCCAGTGACTTTAGTCTCAAGCTCAAGGAGTCTGAACATAATAATGCTATTTTAAAGGGGGCCCTGCAATCATATTTAAGCCTCTACCTTTTTTGCGGTTTCCACGTTTCTTGGGGTTCGGACAAGCCAGCGGGCACGAGGAGAGTGACTAAATATCAGTGTGTTATATTTTAACAGGACGACGCGAAAACCTCCTCCGCCTACGGGGGCGACCCGCGGTACCGAAAGTGCACGAAATGTGAGGTATTTGCTCCTGGGCTTACTACTGGTGAGAGCCGCTAAAAGCTTCTTTTAGTCGAAATACAAAATATAAGTGGTGCGAACCGTTTCAATTATGTATAAAAGTAGTTTTTTTCAGTATTTTAGACAAGAAAAGAAACAAATACAGTTTATAAAGTACGGAAACAAGAAATGACCTATCGACATACCCGCAACCAAGCGGTGGAAATAGCGGCGCATACTAGAAAGAAGTAGTGGGATCAGGTGCCGACACGGAAAGATACCGGATGTACGCGGCGGCGCGGCGGTCGTGAAGACTGGAAGATCCAACCGGCTCCGAGCGCTCCAAAGGCTGTCGGCGAGCAGCCTTGTCTGACCGTTTCGCGGTAGGGCAGCGCGAAGTGGCTCCCATTCTGAATTGATCTTTACCCCGCGTTTGCTGTCGTTTGTGGCCAATGAAGTGCCATGCCGAATTAGTGTTTAATCGCGCAGCAAATGTGAGGCGAGCCGCCCTCGCCGTCCGCCTCATACAGCCTATCCAGAACATGCTTTAGTAGCGCCCTCTCGAGCCGTCGACACGGAGTGCGGCAGCCGTGAGCGCTCGCATAGCTCACTACCCCTCTTCTAGTTCACGGGCACTCAAGCAACCAAGGACGTCATGAAGGAGGTTATTTTTTGCTTGTTTTTGTCATTTTAATTTGCCTACAACTTTTAAAATAAAGCGAAATTCGAGAAAAGAAATGTTTCATTAGGTTACTACGTTCAGTGGGCTCAGGTTCGGTGCAAATTAAAAATTAGTAAAAAAAGTCATTGCAGAGCCCCTTTAAAAATTTTTTGCTTTTGTTCTAGTACATCAACGTCGACTTCATGAACGTTGCCCCTCAAATTAAAACCCAACTCCTGAAAAACAACACAAAGTCCAAAAATGCTTCGCATGCTCTGTAGAAAAAAAAAAAAAAAAAAAAAACGCCCGGTATGGGTATGTGTGCTCTGTGGGCGATTACACTCACTGTCTTGTGTATTTTGCAAATATATGTTACATTGGTGGAACTGACAGCTGGCGATTTGGAGCAGCTAATGTTGCAGGGGACAACAGGTTTTGGAGCAGAGATTCCCATTCTTGGAGCAGATAATTTTTAGCCTTCATGTGATTGTGAAACAAATTTATACGATCTCTTTGAAAGTTAGCCTGTCAAAAGAAATGCAGTTGTTAGAGTGTTGTGTGACTATTTAAGGTGTTATACCCTACAGGGGGCCTGGACACTACATATATTTATTTATTGAACATTCATACGCAGGCAATCTTGCAGTTGTCTCAATTCACTTAGTAGGAGTTCCAATGGCGTCTTCGGTCTGTGTTTGACGCAAATATGTTTTGGGCTACTTCGTAGGGTTTGTGTCACGATGTCGTAGCTGTCATGAGTTCGACATCAAACGGGCACTTTTACGTTGAATGTGACCCACGTTGATCTCGGCTTTGTGGTAGTTAGGCATGTGCAAATAATGGATTTTGGTTGGAAGCAAATTCAAAGTGCATAGTAGTTTTGGCCGAATATTTTTAATCGAATATTGAATAGTTGCTGCACCTTTCTCCATTCATTTCTCTACTGTAACACCATGCTTAGACGAAAATTTAGCTGAACTCGCAAAGGTTGTTCCCAAGCGTCTAATTTCCCACTTATGAGCTCTGTTAAATTTATTCTAGCTATATTTATAGACTGTGGCCGCAGGAAGTCCAACACCTACATTGAGATGGCAAGCAAACGACAGATTTGACGTCAAATTAAACCTATAAAGGAGCCCAGCCATACCTAATTGAGAGGGTTAATAAGTAAATATTCTTACGATATGCAAATATTTTATTTGATTCTAAATTCTAAAAAAGCACAAATAATGAACACAAGTTGGTAGAACATCGCTGCCTAACATACACCCTTGCATAATAGCCGCAGTTAAATTTTGAAGATTATACTGCAACGTAAATATCAACAATTACAATGTTTCCTTTTTTGTTTCTTTGATACTTCAGTCGCGCGCGTGCACCATACCGTTTTGAAGGTATACGTTTTTCGTCTAAGCGCGCGGCTGCGTTTCGGCGAAGCGAGTTGCGAGATCGCGGTGTTAGCTCGGCGAGTATCGCTTCTCTGCAGTGCACCGGTGCTTGAGGAGAAGCGCACTCAAGGGGCCAACCCGCCGCGACCAGCACTCCGATAAGTATGAACATCGTAGTTAAATTTGAAGCGAATATCAAATACCATATTATTTGAAACTGCTATTCGAAAATTCGAATATTCGCGCAACACTAATCTTCCCACATAGTTTTTAAACATAAAAAAAAACCTATTCGACATCTTGTAGACCCTGAGATGGCGAACGATCAAACAAAAAAAAAAAAAACGGATTTTATCTTTTCCCATCTCAGGATCTACAAGATGTCGATTAATTACTCGCTCTCCTGCACTCTATCACTGCTTTAAAAAAAAAAAAAACTACTTTCTTATTTTTAGTAGCATCGCCAACAACGCCACGTGACAGACACCTTCAGTTTCCTTTCCAAGAACGGCTGCCTTTTGGCGCAGACATGGCGCAAAGTGTGCGCAGATACGACCTTTGGATCAGCATGTAGCAGGGTTTTCGTTCTGGCGCAGTTTAGCGCAAATGGCGCACCAGCTCCACCACTGTATTTCCGAAAATTTATGAACAACAAACAAACAAAAAGACTGCCGGGCAATTTACTAATTCTAGTTCTAGAAGAAAGAAGCATTTATGAAAAAAAAAATTGGAATTAGCATTAGTATATCTCTAAGAACCCTTAGACGAAACCGACCATACTAACTTACGCTTCCCGAAAAAGGTGCTGGTACCCCCTGAAACTTCCGAGTAGCAGCGGAGTACAAAGCTGCAATGCTGCAGCTTTTTTTCCACAGCTCCTTCATCTTTGTACAAGGTGAAAATAAACTGATTTGATTTGATTTGATTTGAACATAATAGCGTCGTTTGATTTACATGCATTTCCTGCACCGGTTCAGAAAAGTGTTACTTCCGGTATGTGTATTGAAATGGGACCGGAAGTGCACCGCCCTACACTCATCTGCACCGACACAGGAGGAGCTTGTAAATTGTACGAAGCTAATATACTACTACTTCCAAAAATCCAGGCATGCAACATTGCGCGTGTTTCACTATCAGTATCGGACCTATTTGGCCATTGAGAGAAGTGGTATATGGTTTCGGTTTTGATTTTCTTGTTGATGAAGTAATACATTTCAGAACTGCACAAAAATAAAGTCAGTGCTCGCTTGCATTGTATCAATTCATCTTCGTGAGAGCTCCCGTTGAAACACGCGACTCCAGTGGTCGTATAAGGATCTGACTAGACTTGGCGAGGAATAGTAGTACGGCCGTCCGCGTCTCCCCTTCTGGAGGCCTGGCTGACACCCCAGAGTGCAGGATGACCCTCCCGGCTCACGGATCCTTCAAGAAGCCTGGCTGGGACATTGAGGAGACTATGGAACAGGATGCCCAGTGTACTTCTTCTTCCATGTGCTATCGTAGTTCTGTGTTTACCTTCGCACAAAGTCGGGCTCGTCGGGAGCCCAGACAAACGTGCCAGGGCATTATATTCGTAGTGGTAGTTACACCTACAGTATTGTAAATACGATGAAAGTCACACATCCGAAAATGCAAGCACTGTATTTGTATGTGACGGGATGTTGGTAAGTGAGGTTGGCAAATCCAAACCGGAACTTAGTGCCAAAGGGTTCCCAAGATACTCTGCGTGGCAGGACGCTGCTAGGATCGCTTCGATTTTTTCAAGAGGTCTATTCTTTTTAACACTGGCGCCAAGCCTTCAAAGAATCACGACACAAGTCGTGCCTGCCACTCGACTCCGGAAAGAAACTGTGACTTCCCAACATACGGTACCGCAACCGACAGCGGCACATTCCTCTTCCAGCCCTTCCACCGGACGCACCGCAAGCAGCCGCAGCATGAACTCTCCGATTATATACACGCCGTGCCCTCTCTTAGAACCGTGGCTGGCGCCGTTCAATCCCCACCCCGCAGAGTAACGCCTGTGCGCAGCGTGTACTCTAACGGGCTTGAACAAACAACCCCCGGGGAAAGAAAGAAATGTTGCGGTCCGGCCAGCGGAAAGATCACGCGATGACCAGAGGGTGCCAACTATGGCCGCTAAGTGGTACAGAAACGGTAATGAGTAGTGTCTCCTGCCAGGCTTCGGCAATGCAGACACCGGAAATGAGCTTTCGCGTTTGCTACTGTACTCCTGTTCCCTCCTGAGCTGATGGTGCGATGGAAGCTGCGTGGTCCTTCCATCAGTCATACGTCCGCCTTTCACCACGTGATCGCGCTCAAGCCCATACCCTCGAGCAGAGAGCGGTGTCAGGTGATGAAAGGGAGGCTGTTGATTGGCCCAACGAACGCGTACCTCCCTGTCAGCTTTTTAGGGGCGACAACAGCCCCATGGATATTGTCAGCTGAACAGTGAAACTATAATTGTGGTCGTAGCACCCGCGAGCACCCCCATACAGTAGGGTTGGGTGTCGGACCTTCTAATGGCCGCCGCAGCGGTCATTAGGGAGGTGCAGAGGTGACCGGCAAAACGCCATTTGTCCTTGTGGGTATTTCTGGTCTGTGAGTGGCTTTCGAAGCTCGCTCGCTCCACGAACGTGTGTTTACAAGTTAATAGATGACCGTGACGCAGCATCTGGACGCAGCGTAGGAGGGCGTGCAGATGGTCGCCTCTAGGCCTGCGGAAGAGGATGTGCTTTAGAGTGCCTCAAAGATCACTTTGGTCACATAAAGGAGCTATGTTTCTTCACGTGTGCCATCTGTGGAACACATAGGACACTCTGATTCTTGTGGCATGATCTTAAAGATTCCCAGCCTTGTGGCATCTTTTCCCGTCAGGAGTCTTGGAGGTCATGCAGTGTGCCGGAGACTGCGGGTGCGCAAAGTTTGCCCCAGGTGCTCCTTTTCTTGCGAATGGACCATAGCTAAAAAGAATGACACCTGGTAAAGCATCCAATAATTTAACAGCAGTTCGCTGGTTTCGTCTCAGCCTTGCACAACCCTTACACACAAATATGTTTCTACTTCCCACAAAATGTTTTATAGAAAATAGTGTATAGAGGCTCTGGATATATTCTAAGGAAAATGTATCCACTTTTCCATCCAGTGTCTATAGCTTCTAGGCAGCTTTTTTGTAGACTTTCTATAGAACATAGTGTATAGAGATTGGATAGAAATAGTATAGAAGTTCTATAAAAATAGATTGCGGTGATAAAAACACTTCTATCCTTTTGGTAAACACAACTACTTGACCAGTTCTCGTAAAAAGAAAAAAAATCTCGAACATTAATTTCTGGTTTGTCACAATATATCCCTGGAAACAATTATGCACTCGCCACTTGCCTACTGCACATACGCCGGCTTTACAAATGCACACGCCAGGGAGCGCTAATACCGCTACAGTCCGTTGCAACTCAAGAAGGTAGGGCGAGGGAAAGGAAGGCCGGGGAGGAGGAAGCTGACAGGACGCTGGAGAAGAGAGAGGAAAATCCCCTCCTCTCTTTAGTGTTCCGTCTGTTTTCTCCTCCCCGGCCTTCCTTCTCCTCGCTTTACCTTCTTGAGTGGCAACGGACTATAGTAACGCCCGTGCCACACGGGCAACTCGAATGCCATTTACAACGAATGCCATTTGAGCGGCGCTGCAGAATCCAGGAATCCTGGGTTCAATCCCCACTCCTGCCAAGTTCGATCTGGATGAGCATCGTACCGGCGTGTGGTCGTGTATCACTACTCCGTGGTGCAAGTTAAAGACCCCAGGTTAGCACTCGTACTGCACTGGCGAAATTGCTCATTTACAGTGTAAACCAGTGTCGCCCCTACTGGCAAACAGACCTTACCCTCTATACATGACTACAACGTCCAATTTGACTTTTTTTTTTTTTTACATTTGAGCGGACTGCAAATTAGCGCGCGACACTCCGGGCGTGCCGCATTCCACGCGCGACAGATTGCGAGCTGATTTGCCGATCGCGCAAATGTCATTCGTTGTAAATGGCATTTGAGTTGCCTGTGTGGCACGGGTATTATTCTGTAGTGCTGACTGCTCCACCGTGGTATATGCCCTGCACTTGAAAGGCAGTCATTTGAACTAGAACCGTACCAGACGATAAAAAGATGACAAGTATGTTGCTTTTTTATCTACAATAATTTATAAAGAAAAAATGTGGTTCCTAAGGGTTTGTGAACTGTATCACCAGCTATAAAGCACTGCAAGAAGCGATAATATTTGACACAGTCGAAAAAAGCTGCCTCCGCAAGAAGGTTCAAACTGGGTGTGATGTCGCTTCTCCGCCCTGTCTTAATATTCTAGCAGGTCTAGTATATAAAAAGTATATAGAAATATTGCGACAAAAAGTCTATTGAGACATGGCGATATAACTTTTATAGTATTTCTATTGTGCGTACTCGATAGACTTCGGTTCAAAGGAAGTATATAACTTTTATTGAAAATTGTCGATACATGACTGGATAGGGAGTTGAAAGGGTCGTTAAAATGGGAATAGGGACGTCTATAGATTGCCTGAAATATATATATATATATATATTGTTGTTGTTGTTTTTTTGTGAGGCAATATTAGCCCCTATTGAAAATTCCATCAAGATACGTAATTTGGGACACTGACTGCCAGTCAGCAGCCTTGGTAGAACGTGATGGACCATCAGACGTCATCTGATGGTTTATCAGATGACGTCTGACTGCCACTGCCAAGGGAATTTCATCAACAAGGGCAGCATTTATATAAGAGTAAAGCTATACGCACTCATAAATATCGCCAAATGCCTCGATAAAACAAAATGTTCGAGAAAAAAAAAAAAAAAAAGCAGGACCACCGCGGATCGAACCCGCGACCACTTGCGTACAAATCGGACTCCTTAACCCCAATGCTAGGCCATCTTTTTTTCTTTTTTTCCAACTGTTTATTTACAATAATTTACAGGGTATGAGCCGTACGAGCATCAGAGTTCGGCAAATGGGTTAGTGGTTGCAACGGAAATGGGAGAAAGGGAAAGGGTGCTGGTTTCAATGTGTGCGCCTGAAAGGGGTGACGGTCTTGGAACTGGCCGCCGGTGCGTCATCCCCTAGATGGTGTGACGGTCGCTATCAGCGGTGGGCGCGGCTCCGGCCCTCGACGAGTCGAATGCGTTGATGTCGGAGTCGCCGAGCCTCCAGCCTTTCCTCAATTGCTCTCCACTCCTGGCATACCTGGTCCCTGCCCCGGGCCGCGATGGATAAAAGCCATCTCAACCGGGAGGTAAAATAGTCCCACGTCGGCCTGGCATCGGTGTGGCATTCCACCATGACCGAGCGGGCTAGCCAGATGGCGTGGCGCCCCAGGAGCACCATGGACGGGAGCACCATGGATGAAGCCGTATTTGTCCCCTCGACGTCCAGGTATCTAAAGACATGCCAGTCTATTGGAAATTCCACGCCGAGATCCTTCCTCATCTCGTCCCAGAAGAGATAGGCGTTGGAGCACTCCACAAAAACATGTGGATGCCATCGCGTTGGAAACTCGATTTGACCATTCCTTATATACGAGATGCTTCGGCTGCAAATGCAGTTGTATGTTATGCAAAGCATTCGTACATCACTCGCCGTACTTCAGTTCAACTCACCTGCCATGTAGGGTACTTTCGCGTCGTAGAGCGATCCTTTTGTTCGCGCGTCTCCGGCCCAGTAGACCTGGTACACCTTGTCGTCTTCAACTACACCGCTAATGTCCCTTACATCGTCGGAACTCACAACAGGCTGGGTCTTGTCGAGTAGAAATTCTACTAAAACATAAGACATTGTAGAGCTTGGGCAGGATCGACAGGTTGGAGCAAGCGGGCAAACAAAACGAGTTGAGAGCGATCGTTCATGAAAGCTCGGCGAAGCCTCTATGGGCGAAGCGAAGTGGCGTGTTCGGCGTTTCGGCGGGCTTCTGATCAAGGTTGTCGGTTGGCTGCGTGTCATATCTCTAACATCACCGGTTTTATGGGCTCACGTCCCGAAATCGTTTTCTCGTGCATAGATTATTTTTCGTATTCATAGATTTGACGAAATAGTGGTATCCGAACGAACTTTAGGTCCTTTGACCGTACGTCTGTCTGCACGTCAAAGCTTTTTGACGTACAGTCAGAGACAATCGATGTAGAATCAGAATCGCCACCAAGACATCTTGATGGCATTTCGCGGCGGCCGACTGCCACCAGGAAACCACCAGAAAGCCGACAAGTGGTGTCTGACTGGAGTTTGACTGTCGGTCAGAGTAACTTGTTGGCCAATCAGACATGCTTGACGTACAGTCAGGCACAGTCAGCGGTCCACTAGAAAACATTGACCGCCAAACAAGGTTACATTGATGGATTTTTCCTTCGGGGTGTTTCGACGTTTTTCCTTTAAGTAATTTATGTAACATCATAGCATTCAGGAAAAATATTCCGGCTGCTGCTTCCACGTGGTAACATCATGGCCTAAAGGCCTCGAATGGCGCGAAGAGAGTTCAGTGCCACGAAGTCGTTTTCGTGTCTCCTTTCAAAGACAGGCCTGCATACTGACGCCTAAGATGAGTTCCTCCTTGTGACCGTCGATGTCACGCGAGTCCACTCTTAACGTTGTACACTCCAAACCTTTGCTTTCATTTCCTCGTTATCTCCTCTTCCCCGTAACTGCGCAAGCGCAGAACTTCTGCACTTGCGCAGTGCGACAGCCCTCACTGCTGGGGGACGTCCCGTTGCGGTTCCTCCCTATTCTAAAACTATCTACCGGTAAGGTGAATACGGCAGAGCGTCTCTTTCAAACGCTGGGCATCCAGAACGCGCTCGCTGCACTCTAAGAAAAAAGTTGGCCTCAAGGGACTAACGGCAGCATTTGGTCCTCTGAACTTCCAGTTGCTCCCCGTAAGGACCATCTGGTTCAAGCTAGGTACCGCGCGCAAAAGCTGGGGACTAACAGCGCTCGACTGGGACTAACCGATAGGCGTGCGCGAGCAAAAGCAGCCATTAGTCCCCCTCAGACAGGGTGCATCTGTATGATTTAGTCCCCGGAGGGCAAACGAAATGTTCGGCAGGAGGACGGATGATATTTCGCTCGTCTTGGGGATCGGCGAGACTCTGCCCAGCACGGCTGGAAGTGTTGACAAAACTCGGACGAAACTGGCGAATTTGTTTAATGTGCCACGGACGTTCAGACATTACATGGTAGAGCTTCGCGCGTTGTTCGAATGCGAGTTAACGAAAGTGTTGACTCTACTTCACCCAACTATCTCGTCAAAAATGATCTGTTGACATTTCACAAGTCCCATTCACGTAATTTGCCTTCGCGCAAAAAAATGAGCATTAATCCAAACGCAACACCTCTGAATTCTAGCACTTTTTTTTTTTTCTTAAATGAAACTTAAGAGCTTGTAGAAGACGCGCTTTCAACACCGGAGTCTCGCAGCCAGAATAAATGGTCACTTCACTCGCTAAAACTGAGTTACTGAGAACAGGTCGAGCCTCGTCTCTGCGTCTCCCCGTAACCAACCTTTCTCGGTAGTCCAATGTCGAACTCAAAATCCGCACTGACACACTTGATGCACGGCACGTTCCACTTAAACAGCACATTCAGGGGCAGTATCCAGACGCCTTCATATGCCATCGTTGTCGATGTTTCAGATAACATTCCAGATGAACAACGGAGAACGAACCGCGCCCGGACGTCATTCATGGCAACACCCTGCTAATACAAAACAAATGCGAACAAAAAAGAAAAAAAAAAAAAAGGCCCCCGAGAAAATTGAAAAGAGAGAGAGAGAAAAAAAAAAAAAAAAACCGTGCTTGCTTGTACGTCACTTGACCGAAGTGTTGAAAACGGCGAAAATAATCCCTGGAGAAGGCGAACCTTCGACCTTCTCCCGTCCTTCGGGCGTTGGCGTCTCCGTGTGTCGTGTGTAGTGAAAGGGGGAAAAGAGATTTTCGGGGAAAAAAGATTTCCCTTCCACCTCCCAGCAACCCCCCACCCCGCATTCCTCGCTCACGCAGGGGGCGGGCAGATGGGCCAGAGGGGGTCCGTCGGGAAAATGGGAAGGGGTCTTTGTTTGAAAAGAACCTGTTTAGCCTTCGTCAGGACTTAGAAGCTGGTCGTCTCCGATCATTGCGGGATCCGGTTTGGATTCGCGGTGCTGCAACACTGCACTTGATCTGCTCTGAAGTCACAAGACAAGGGAACTCGATTAAGGTATGTCAAAGTACTTCTGTTTATGGTATATTCATTAACTGCGGTGTCAGAAAGTGTTTTATTTTGAGTTCGTTCTCTAGCTTCCAAAGCACGCGCCATGCTCTATTCTTTTTGGCACTATGGTTGCTTATTTTGTTACGCAGCACAGAGACCTGATATTCAATCGTATCGAGCAAAACGCCAGTTCTACCGATCGCTTATTTTTTGTGTTTTGCAGACCCTGGCAGGATTGTTTTACCATAAAGGCCTCTTTACACACGCAGCTGAGAGCTACAAGCATAGCGCTGACCTAGCGCTAAACGCGTGGTGACGGGAGCTTTCACCAGCTGTGTATCGCACCGTCAAAACTGTTGCTCATGGCAGACGAAAAGCAGCTCACGACACGTGAGCAGCGCTACTTCAGCGCTTCGCTGCGTGTGAGAACCGGCCTTAATTGAGACATTCATTCGATTGTACAGACTTTCGCGTTGATGGCGGGAGCTCGTTCCGTCACTTTGAAGCATAGTTTGAGCACGCACACGCTGGGTCTGTAATTCGCAGCGAACGGTCTACTAAAAATATAATATTGCGCTAGTCTGCTGTCATCAGATCGCATGTTAGATGTGAACCACTGTAGCACTTTTGTAGCCTATTTGTTATTTTAATTGTGTGCGTTATATCTCATACTTTTGCTGAGCGATCGGGTATTTCACGCTGCCCCTGTTGCTAATAATCCAAATTCCTCGCAAACAGGCAAGAAGCTGCAGGTGCCCCAGTAAACGGTGCTTGGACCACGACCGGTTTGGACAGCCGGCCCAGTGTTCAAGCCATCGTCGACGCAAGTGCACTCTTCGGAATCTGGCCTTATCGTGGAGTCTACCGCTCAGGAACTTTGACTTCAGTCATCCTTGAATGCGATGTGTATTTACGAGGCAATAAAGCTACGTTTAACCTGAACTGAACAATTTCGTTTTGGAGATTTGTGGCTCGGGACCAAATGCAAAGGATAAACCTTTAGTCCCAGGAGTCTAAATCCAACGGCGCAACGTTTAGACCCAGGGGTTCAAGTGCAAGGGCCTAACAGTTGGTCCTCGGGGTTCATTTGAAACGGTGTAACAGTTAGTCCCAGGGGCCCAAGTGCAAGGGCCTAACAGTTCGTCCTCGGGGTTCAATTAAGACGGTGTAACAGTTGCTCCCAGGAGACCAAGTGCAAGGGCCTAACAGTTGGTCCTCGAGGTGCAATTGAAACGGTGTAACAGTTAGTCCTAACGGTGCTAGTGCGAGAGACTAATGGGAGGGGCGCAACTGTTACTCCCCTTCCCGTTAGTCCCCGAGGGGACTAATGGTTGTGGCAACGCACTTGCTCCCTTCGGGGACTAAGTCGCGCTCCCTTTTTTCTTAGAGTGTGCCTTCCGTCGTGCTTCACGCTGGGGGCGGGTCAACTGAAGCTCCTCTCTGCCGTTCTCATGCTGCCAGTGACGATCGGGCAGGAAATGGAACAGTCACTCTCCTCTGGCGGTGCGCTTCAGCTGTTAGGGAAACCATAGCCTCCTATATACTGAAAGCCTGGCAGATCGCCACGAGAAGCGGCCGCCGAAAAGAAAAAGGTGGAGGGCAGACAACGGATGGGATGAGAGCCACGTGACTGGCGCTTGCAGCGGCGAGACGCCGAAACACACTTTTCCCGAGCAAAAAAGTGTGTTACGGGTCCTCGCCGCTGCAAAATCTGTGCGCTGACGTCCAGGTGCCCCCCGGGTTCCCCGAGAAATGGCTCTTTGATGCTCTGTGCTTCCAGATTCTCGTGCTCCAAATCTGCGACCGGGCACTTTATGGCTCCGTCGTCGAACTGCCAGGCAGTGCTAAGCGAGCTTTAATTTTTTTTTTTTTGTTATGCTCTGTTAGTTAACACCGGGCTGTGGGGACAACAAGCTCGATAAAGCGCCCCCCGTAGTTCGATCTCTTGCCCTCTAGTTTGTACATCGTGAATGCTGAAAGCGCAGCAGGGCACAGGGACTAGAAAGAAGACAAAAGAGTGCTCTAGACTAGCAACTAAAATCTAATGTAAAGAGAAAAAAAAAAGCAAATCTCCGTCCTTCTTGTTTATTTTTCTCTCTGCCTAGAAATCACGAAATGGTATTCACTTATTCATTTTATCCTCAGGGCGGAAGGCGCTAGAGAGGGGAGTAGGTTTTAAGAAAAAAACTCGTAGAAAAAGTGCACAACAGCGAAACGCCAGGATGACTCTTTAAAGGTTGTCCTGTGAAGCAATACATGTTAGTTAAGGCATTTCTAAAACTCTTACTGTCCACGATTTCGGCAACATCCATGGGAAGGTGATTCCAATACAAAGAGGTGCTGGGAATAAAGGAATGATCATATGCGTTACTACTGGAGGATGGAATGGCAACTTTGATTCTATGATCGTTCCCTGCGGATAGATAGTGGGGCTGTGTTAGTAGCCTATGCTTGAGAGATGAATTATGATGATATATATTATGGAATAAACACAAGCGGGAAACATTTCTGCGGAAAAGGAAAGATTTGCAAGGGTAAGCTGGTTTTAATTGCGGTTACGCTGGTGGTACGAAGGCAGTTAGAAAGAAGCGGGAAGCGGGATTTTGGACGCGTTCCAGTTCCGAACTGAGCGATGCAAGAACGGGGTCCCAGTTAGACGCAAAATGTTCAAGCTTACTGCGAACAAGGGTTTTGTAAAGGATGAGTTTCAAAGACGTAAGTGAGAGAAGAATGTTTATTTTAAGTTAACAAAGCATGCTATTAGCATTGTTAACGACATTTTCAGCATTACAGGATAAATCACAAGTTATGTGCACTCCCCGATACTTGTAGGATGGCACCCATTCAAGAGGAATGTTATAAACGGAGTAAATAAGACGTGCTGTGTTAAGACGAGACACACGCATTTATTTACATTTAGCAGTATTCAATTTCATGCACCGCAAGCTACACTATTCAGAGATAGAGTTAGCATCAGACTGAAAGAGATATGTCAGAGTCATAGGTAAGTTCACGATAAATAACACAGTCACCTGCGAACAGACTGGCAGATTAACACACATTGTTAGGTAAGTCGTTCATATAGATAAGATCAGACTTGTACACGTTACTGAAAAATAGTAAGGAATTACAATTACAATTACTCAAGGCTAAATTGTAATTTATTACAATTACAATTACCCTCCCATAAAAGTAACTGACCGTTACTCCAAAAAGTAATCCGTTACTTTCGTGGCGTTACTTTTAACATTATTGTCCTCAAATGGGAAATAAAGGCAAGAGGGTCATTCAAGTTCTTATCGTTGCAACCTGTTCCATTTAATGACCTTGAGTATTTTGAGCAACACTGGCTCTCGAAAGTCTCGTCAGACATTTTGCGTTATTTCTTACTCAATATGTCGACTGCTACGCTGAACACCATTTGAACAGAAACGCTGGATGAGAGTGCAATGTTGTTCCTCACGAATGCTTCATGCTCTGCATTGAGCTTTTTCAGCGAAGCAATGGAAGTACTATTTACCTCGAATGTAGAGCAAATCTTCGTCGTTGCAGCCGTTGCCTGCTATTCGAGAGACTTGGTAGATCGTTCCGATGCCCGCGATAACGGTACCCGATAACGATATGATGCATGCGCAAAGACGGCGGCGAAGTATCGGATGTCGTTATCGGAGTCATCAGACCGATCTACTAAAATTCTCCAATGTCTAAATCGCGAAGCTGCGGAAGTCATCATACATCTAGCCAAGAGCAGAATAAGAATTGATTTATGTCCATCTTACTATACCGACATTTATTGCCAGACATTTCAAAACATAGTAGTAACATTAAGGTGATAATTAAATAATAAATAAGGTGTGGCTCGATATTCTTGTTCCTTTGGGTCTGAACAGTTTGAGCCTCGGTTGAGACGTTGGTGAATAAAAAAAAGTTTCCAGTATACAAATATAAGTAATAAAAGAAAAATAAGGACACTCATATCAACAATCAATTAGAACTTCGGTTAAAACAAGGAAATGTAAATGCACGTTTGCCGTTTGTACCTTTCTTGGCGCCGTTCAAAAACGCACGGCGCACGAACCGACTGCAGTTTACTCCGGTGCTTTCCAGATAGACGTCCGCTGATGCCGCGGGCAGCGAAGGGCGGAGTACTAAGTAAGCCGCGCTCCGCGCTATGGCCCCACTCACGAGTTTCACTCTCTCCCCAAGCCCAGAATATCAAGTCTACGTCAGCCACCATTATGTTTTATTTGTAAAAATATCTGCTTGAGATAAGATGCGTCCTGCTGGGGCAAAACAGGAAGAAGAAAGGAAGACTATTACCATTTTCCAAGTGCTCGCAAAACGCTGACTCACAAAAAGGGTGACTGAGATGCAGACAACCTGGCTAGAATTCACAAATAAAGTGGTCCAACCATAGAAGTTGGACTACACCAAAGTAAGTAGCTTTTAAAACAGGGTCTAATAATGTGAAAGATGCAGAAAAAAAAAACATCCTGTTTTCTAAGACAAGATGTTAAGTGGGCAGCAACGAACGAGGGTGCTTGTGGCAATAACACCTTCACATATTATCACATCTCTCTTAGTGGATTTTAGGGTAGACGGAGCGTTGTCTCGTGTTGTGACATTATGAAAATGGTCGTTGTCACTATAACCGAGGACATTGTTAATTCTTTTCTGTGCACTTACAGCCTCGAGCTTCTCGAAGAGGCCCACAATCACTTGGTGTCCTTCTCTGCCTGTCTTCGGTCGCAAAGAAAAAACAAAGGGACTAAAAAAAGCGAATATAACTTGCCCCCCCCCCTTTTTTTTTTTTTTTTTTTTTTTTTTGTAGAAATGTGTTTTTTTTTTTTTTTTAAACATCGTTGTTAGGGTCTAAAAAAAAAAAAAAAAAATCAGGGGCTTGGTGTTGCAAAAACAGGCTTTGCGGAGCTGAAGAGTGCCAAGCCTCCCTTTGGGCGCTGGTCAATTCGCGTGACAGTGTAACTGCGCTCGACTTTACCAAAAAAAAAAAAAAAACTCATATAGGAAGGGGGGAAGGGGGGGGGCGGTTCTAAAAAAAAGTAACGGATTACAAGGAATCCGTTACGTAAAAGATGTAAGGGAATTACTTTAAAATTACTCTGGAAAATATGTAATTATTCCGTTACTAAATTACTGATAAATGTAAGGGATTAGAAGTAATTTCGTTACTTGTAACGGATTACGTACAAGTCTGGATAAGATAAAAAGAGGCCCCAGAACAGAGGCCCTGCGGAACACCTGAAGTGACTGGAGAAGGTTGGGAATCAACGTCATGAACAGTTACAAACTGCGATCCATTAGTGCGAAACGAACGCAACCATGCAAAGACGTTAGAGTCTAAATTAAGTTTGATAAGCTTTTTGAATAAGGAGGGTGTGAGGGACCTTGTCGAAGGCTTTAGAAAAATCTAGGAAAATACAGTCTACCTGAGAGCCGCGGTCAAGAATAAAATGAAGGTCATGGGTAAAACACAAAAGCTGAGTTTCGCAATAAAAGGATTTTTGGAAGCCATGTTGAGCATGTCAGAACTAAGAGTTACATTCTAAAAAATTAGCAAGGTGAGAGTATATGACATGTTCAAGAATTTTACAGGGTATGCTTGTAATTGAAATGGGGCGATAGTTATTTTGAGAATGTTTCTCTCCTGATTTATGCAAAGGAATCACCCTCCCAATCTTCCAATCATCGGGGACATGATCAATCTCCAAAGACTGCTAAAAAAAGTTTGGATAAAACGATTGCACGGTACATTTTCGTATTTTTCGAAAGTTTAGAATTGATGTTGTCAGTACCAGAAGACGACGACCTTTTGAGAGAATCAATCACACTGGCTATGCCTACACTGTCAATACAAATTGGATCCATCGGAAAATATGCATGGGTAGAAATATCAGGAATACAAGCAATCTGAAAGGAAGAGAACGTATTAGGGTTCGTTCGGTCGGATGAGGTGTCTACCGTCGAGATTCCTAAAAACTTTTAATTGCCAAATTGTTACAGGGCAAAACAGTGATCCACTACGGAAGTGCGCAAGCGTTCCCCCAACCGCCCCCCCCCCCCCCCCCCCCCCTGGGGGTAGAAAAAAAGAAGCAAAAATGACCAGCCTTAGGCGTTTGAAGGATGTTCAAAGCCAATCTAGTATCTGAAAAACTCACGCCTTGTTCGCGTATGCTTGCAGTCACAGTCCCGCATAGCATAGCCTCAGTGCGTGGCGACGAATACGACACGGAGGTCTGTTGCCCGAGGTGTTCCCCAACCGTTATTGTCAGCGAAAAAAAAAAAAAAAAGTTCCCATTTAGTTTTTTTGGAAGAAAAACCGCTTTTAGTCCCCGGTTTGTCGGCGGCGAGTTTTACCATTTTGACGTCTTCAACAAACGCGGCCCCGTACGACGAAAAGCCTGTTCGTCACCGCAAAGCTGTTAAGGCGGCGGAGATGAAAGATCCTTTTCGGACGGCGGCCTCTTCAAGGCCGTGGATTGGGCCGTTTTAATTGGATGCCACCGATGCCCCCCTTCCCCCGTCTACACAGGTACCCACAACGGCTTTTGTCCGTAAACGTCATTTGGAACCAAAGCGGGGGAAAAAAAAACCGTTGTCGGATCTTCGAGTATGGTGGAGCCTGCTCTGCGCCTTCGCCAGATTTGTTTTGTACAATAGACCCTTTTAAAAAGTTCGTGCCATCTCGTCGCTGTCCAGTGATTTATTCAAGAGACTCATTGTTTTGGGCGGGAATGCGTTTTCGAACGTCGCCTCAGAACGCAAAAAAAAAAAAAAAAAAAGAGGTGATGTTTGTGTGTTTAGCGATATCTGTTTTATTTATTTTTTATTGCTTTCTTTGAAGAGCAAATGTACAGTAAACAAATCATTTAAGTCCTGTTTTATGCAGTTTAGATCTCTTTTGGACCACACTTGTCTCCGAGCTGATATCGCTCATATGGCGATGGATTGGAGTTGTCATCTCACGTCCAGTAATTCGAGGCTTGGGCAGGTTTTACTTCGAGACTTTGAGTACGAGGATCAGGTGTTTAGTCATGCTAGTCTGTGGTATGGTTGTGTGAAGTATTACTTTAACAGCTATCATTTTCCCGAATAATATGACAAATATTGATCATACCTGCCCTCATCCTGGTCAGTTTGTGCACTGCCGCGAAGAGTATCGGGTTATGCGGAGTTTTTCTACCATACCACAGTTAGAGTATTTGCTTTTGCTCTGTTGTGATCAATCAGTAAACAGCTGAAAGGGATTCTCCGGTTCCCGAGTACTCAAGTTTTCGCGCTCGTTACCTCGAGGGAGTCTTCATATTGTCACAAATGGCAAAGGATAAGGCGGTGAGTTAGCTGGAGAAACTAAACGTTTAATGGGGCGAACTTGCGCCCCAAACAGAACAGAAGAACGTTAGCGTCGCAGCATCGATGTCGGCAAAACAGCAGGATCGAGCGCTGGTGCGAAACTGACTCTATCTCTGGAACATTCGGCCTTGAACGTTCGACGCGTAGAACATCCGTAAGTCAATCACACGAGAAGGTTTTCGAACTTACGAGAACGCCAAGTAGAAAGTATAGATAAAAGAAGATCCCGGGAATCAAACCCAGATCCTCCGCGCGACAGCCAAGCATTCTAACCACTCGGCCACGCACGCGCTCGCTCGCTCGGCGACGCGTGTGGCAATACACGCAAACGTCATGTTTATTCTGATATTTGATGTCAAAATATTAGTTAAACTTTTCATGAGCATGTGCATGAAACTTTACCCCGAATTTCGCCAGTATCAATGGCTGACATTCGTTGCTGCTGCGTGACGCCACATAACGCAGAGCGTCGTCCAATGGTCTTGTATTTTGTTTCGAATTATATAGACTCCTAGCCTGTACCCTCCCTATTGAATATGTTTCTTGTGATGCAGCTCCCAAACGTGTGCAAAAAAAAAAAAAAAATCCCGTATTACTCGAAAAGAGCCGTCTTCGAGCAAACGTATGCCGCTTTGCGCACAGATAACTGGGACGGCCACCGATCGGACAAGGAGCGCTTGCAAAGAAAATGATGCAGATTTTGCCTCTGAAGCGACATCCGGGTCCACATATCGGCGGATTCACTGGATCGGTGATGCGGCTGCGAGTTGCTCCCTCGGAGGCGATGCCCGCAGGTCGAAGGCAAATGGCGAATCGTTCAAAATGCATGTAGCATTTCTAGGTCGCCACTTGCCTCGCACGAGCTTGGCGAATCGTAGCCACGCTCCATTTTCACACGCGGGTCAAACAGAAGCGGGCTGCACGCGTGCTAAATGTAACTTTCGGCATCATTTGAAAATGGCGGTTGGTTTCCGTTTCGCTGCATAATCAAACCGATTCATCCGATTTTGGCGACGAATGGGTGGACGTTGTTGAATATCGTTGGTGCAGCATGACACCTCAGCTTACGAGCCTTCTGTCCCCTTAGAGCTCAGCTCGTAGCTTTCTTCTGTGAGGTGATCGCTGCATAAGCGGGATCTTGATCTTGACGGGAACTGAGTGATCCATCGCACTGCGACGATCCATTTTGCTCGTCACTCAGGGCTGCCAACCCGATGTAAATTACCCAGATTAAGGTAATATTCGTGTCTATGTGGGAATAAGAGAAATCTTGCTAGTTTGAGGGAAATTTTGGGCACCTTATTTATCTGAAAATGTATAGGTTAATTTTTTTTTCTTAGATAACATCGGATTTTAGTGGCTTTGACTACATTTAGGTTATTCCCTCCATCTGTTTGGCGGTTTGTTGTGCGACCATCTAGCAACACTGAGGAGCACTCGAACGACTTTTTTCGGCAAAATCAGTTTTCATCGCCGCCGTGAAAAATATGAAGGAAGGAACCAGTCTACTCGACGCCGCTGTGCCCTCTAGGAAAAGAAAGCTTGAGTAAAACAAGAAATATTGCGATGTCTGGAGATACAGACACCACGTTCAAAATACGGACTTACCATGGCTAACAATATTTCCTGAAGTACCGTGCACGAAATGGGGCTATGTGTCATGTTCCATGCGTTCCAGTTTGAGAACTCTAGCTTGTGTTACGCCTTTTGTTTTGGACTGACTATTATAAAAAGGCGATAAAGAAGTTATTAAAGCAGTACCATGCTCTGATGACGTGCATAACATCTAAGATGAAGATAGGGTTTCATTCGTCAGTTCGAATCTCCCGGTAACACTTCCCCTCGCCAGATTTGCTTTGACCACTCTTTTGGCCCGATAAACTCATTTTCGTGAAAAAGACGCGAGGCCGTAAAGGTTACATAATATATCTCTCATCGTAAAAATTGGAATGGTGCATAAAACGACAAATATTTAGTATTATATAATTATTTGGGCAAGCGAAGTAATTTTCGGCAGAAATAAAAAAAAAAAATTGCAGGCGTCCGCAAGAGAAATTCTGACTTTCCGTGTAGGCAGCACTGTCATCACCGCACATCTCGCGGATCGCAGGATTTGCCACTCCTCCTCACCCACCTTTACCCCCTTGAAGCGGTATTTGCGCAAAGGACAAGAATCGTTGCATCGCCCCTTTAAACTTCGTACAATGGCTTTCCACAGAACAAGTATCTGTGACTGGCCAGCCGTTTTATTTATGCCCGTGGGAATCCAGGAGCTAATACAGACAACCCCGATTTCACGTAACATGAACCCTACGCTCCACGCGGGACGGTGTGCGGTCAGAGCGAAAGCACTCCAACGTGTTTACGGTATACGTAGAAAGGACGTCATATACGCACATGCAACGATGTACCTTGACCGGTCAATGGCAGCCGTCAGCGTCAATGGACAAGACAAGAAGACCCTCTCTCCGGCAACGGTGTGCACAAGAACCCCAGCAGTCACCAAAGAATTGGCCATAGCCCTAGCGATAGTACCCAACGGCCCCCAGCATAATCACCATTCTTACTGACTCCCAAACGGCCCTTCGACGTTTCGGAGCTGGTCGCATCTCGTTCCAAGCCTTTCACGCTCTCCACACGAAAGGCCCCTCCCTCGCCAAGATGGCTCTGGTCCGGACCCAGGTCGCGAATACGTCGAAGGTAATCGGCACGCACACGCCGTCGCCCGAGCTTGCACCATCCGGGCACCCGAGGCGGACGCGGACCAATCCATCGAAGATTCCTCGCCTCTCGCGATCCCCTTCCCTGAAGTCCTGGCGTTTCAACGCGGCCAACGTTTCAAGTATCCACATACTCATCACTCTCTAACTCGCAAGGAGGCCACGACCTGGCGTCAGTTACAGATGAACACATCCAAACATCTGCCACTTCTGCAGAAATTCTACTGTAACAAATACCCAGACACTTGTCCACACTGCGGCGGGTACCCATGTCTTGGTCACTTCACTTGGGCGTGCCTCTCCAACCCCTCGCTCCCCTCTCCCCTTCGCCTTCCTACGAGACCTGGGAAGCTGCGCTGTCCAGTCCCTGCCCCGACAACCTAAACCATAAATCTCGTTTGCAATCAAGAAAAGTTTACTCCCCCTCCTCCTCTCTGCACTCGGTACTCAAATGAATTCTGATAATTTAATGCTGCGAGTGATTTTTAGAGCGCAGCTCTTAGGGGCCCGTTTCCAGCCTGAGCGGCGTCGGCGTCGGCGTAACCGCACCCCTCCCCCTCCTCCCCCTCCTCCTCCTCCCCTCCTCCTCTTCCCTCTCCTCCTCCCCTCATTATGTAGTATGGTCCGAGGGGGTCACGTGACCTCAGGGGGAGGGGGTCACATGACCTTGGGGGGCGAGGAGGAGAAGGGGGAGGAGGAGGAGGGCAGTCCGGGGGGTCACGTGACCTCGGGGGGAGGGGGTCACATGACCTTGGGCGGGGCGTCACGTGACTTCGGCGGGGGGAGGGGAGTCACCCCCCGGGGTCACGTTACCTCGGGGGGAGGGGGTCACATGACTTCAGAGGGGGGTCACGTGAACTCGGGAGGGTCACGCGACTACCCCCTCTCCTCCCCCCCCCCCCCCCCCCCCCGAGATCACGTGGCCCCCGCGAGGGGAAGAGGAGAACGCAGGGGAGCAGGGAGGATGAGCAGGGCGGACGAATCCGAATTTTCATTTCTCCGAAAAATTATTTTAAAAGACTCTTATCTCTTGTCCCTGTTTCCGACCGCTCTTGAGCGGCAAGAGGGAAAGGAGTACGAAGGTGGAGGAGGAGGCGGAGGAGAGACGAGGAGGCAGAGGCGAGGCGACGGGAGGAGCTTGAAGGACGAGGAGGCGGTGAAGGACAGGGAGGGGGTGGAGGGGGAGGAGGAGGGGAGGAGGACTAGCAGGCATGATCACGAGGGAGGAGGAGGAATATAACCTCCCCTCAGTACCCTTCCCTCCTCCTACTCAAGAGCTGCGCTCCAATTCGGCGTTACAGAGAGTTGTAAACGGCTTTCACTTTTTTAACTTCGGCATTACTTTTGTTGTGAAATAGGCTTAAGACTCCCGTATAAGTTTTAGTTTGGGCTTACCATACTAAATTTAGACAGCCGCGTTTTTTTTCTTTTTGTTTTTTTTAGCATTATGGTTTCGGTCAAAATAAACACCTCATTGACCTAAACTGTGCAGTCTTGTGCGCCTTCCTGAAAGAAGTAACCGATTACAATTACAATTGCTTTAATCAAAAATGTAACGGATTACAGTAATCAATTACTGCATCCAAAAGTAATTTAAGAATTACCAGAAAGTAATTGACTACTTTCCACGTTACTTTCTTAAACTTTTTACTACGAAATCAAAAAGGCATACATACGTTGAAAGTGCTTACGCTTTGCTTCTTTTTGTCATTCGCATCTTGTTAAGCTTCAACACAAGTTGTCTTTGGAAGTTCTCGTCAGTCATTGCTCCCACGTTTCCTGGGGAAGATATCTGCCGCGACGCTGAAGACCCTCTCGATGGATGCGTCTGAGGGAAGAGCTGTGTTGTAGGGCACAAAACACTTTGCGTACCAGTTTGTGGTTGCGCAGTGCGTCGACGGACGACTCCGAGTCCTCTAGGAAGCGAAGCGCGTCACTGTTGCGATTACCTGTTGAAAGGGTTTCAGGTGGCGGCTGCGAAAAGCTGAAGAGCGTCCACGGAGGGATTCTCCGGAGCGCCCGCAGAGACGGCGGCCGTTGCGCAACCGTTGCAGCGACGACTGAACTCGTCTGCCAGAAGACGATGAGGCTCCTGGTGACGTCCTTCAGTTGCCCACTTTTCTTTTATATCAAGAAAAAAAAAAAAAAAGTAAAAAAGAAAAACGTGAAAAACAAAAACGTGAAAGAACGTAGAAGTAGAAAGACTCAACATAAGCATTTTAGCTCTTTTCGAAGCGTATAATTAATTCATTACCCCGGTTGTAATTCATTACAAAAAATAGTAATTGAATTACAACGAACATTACTGAAAAAAGTGATTGAAGGGTTAAAGAGTTACAATAAAATGTAATTGATTAAAAGTAATCAGTTATTTGTAACTCGTTACGCACAAGTCTAAAAATGAGACACCTCACACGCAAAACAAAAAAATTATTTATCATTTGTACGTGATCAAGTTGTTACTTGTAAGTGATCAAGCAATGGCGGACAGGCGATGGCGCGGAATTTTGAACAGGGCCTATTAGACCCTTTTTTAGAAGTCCCCGTCGTCGCCTGTTCGCCATTGCTTGGTCACGTACTCCGAGCAGGTATTGGATACGAGTGTGACGTCAGCATTCGGCGAGGACTCGAATCCAATCGCACGTTTCGTGACCAAGCAATTGCGACCGCGAATGTTGCTCGATAGACTTTCGAAAAAAGATACATTCTTCAAGCTAGAATTTCGGCAACCCACGCCTATAGCCCAGTTCACATGCAGTGGTTTTGGCCCTAGAGCGGCGCGATTTCTGCCGTCGCGGCGCTCTGGCCAGCACCATGCAATTCAGTGGCACGAGCGCCGCGACGGCAGAAATCGCGCCGCTTTAAGGCCAAAATCGCTGCATGTGAAACCCGCTTATCACGTCATCGCGTTTTTCTGGAAATCCCTATAGAGCCAATCACATTAAAGGACAAAACGGCCGACCCATCCGTCATATAGAGATCTGACCACAGTGAAATGTGTAAAAATGTCTCCGAAATTCCCGGTGTGCTTATAGACGATAGGCGAAACAGCTTCGTGGTCTGGCAGCACTGTGCGCGCGGTCATCTTGATTTAACGTTAAGTTTCTTGAGTTTCGGTTTCTCAGCATTTTTAGGGCAGAGACACTACCGCCACTGATTGTGATCCAG
Source organism: Ixodes scapularis (assembly GCF_016920785.2). Lineage (NCBI taxonomy): Eukaryota > Metazoa > Arthropoda > Arachnida > Ixodida > Ixodidae > Ixodes > Ixodes scapularis. Next base: position 31,577,491 of record NW_024609839.1, read on the forward strand.
CAACTGTACTGTTTTCTGGCTTTCGATCACGCAAAGTGGACAAAGGGCTAGGCAGCCATGCCTTTCATCTCTGAGGACACTTTCATTTTTTTTTCTTGATGCGAAAACGTATGAAGTACACTGTTTAGCGGTAAAGTGCTCTACAATAATGCATGCGACTCAATAGGGAGTTTTAGTAGACCGTGTTTTCCCTTCCGCTAACCCTCTGCTACGAAGAAACCGCCACTGTGCCTGCGCGCCGATGACCTTGGCTGTAGAGTTCCGGCTAACGGAGGGGCTTAGCGGTGTGGGAAACACGGCCTACTAAAACTCGCTAATGTTATTTTTTGTAGCTGTTACTGGCGCAGGTTTCAATAGGCGGCATTTGGCAACTTCCGCTTTCATAGGAAAATTTATTTCACTGTTTACAAACGTCGACAATGAGTCGCAAGCTTGTGCAAGCCTAATTCTGAAACTTCCCGACTGTAGTTTTCAGAACCACGCTTAAACATGCTTGCAGATCATCGTCGTCGTTTGTCAACAGCTAAACAAAATGTTCTAAGGAAGCGAAGGTTGCCAAACACCACTCACCTATTGGTGGAAAGTTCTGAGTTCTTGTAAAAGAAACTCTGCCGTCGGCATCATTTCTCAGGCGTTAAATTGGTTTCAGATAACATCGACCTCCAGCACAGTTGACGGATGTTGCGCTGGTTAATGAAGGTTTGTTTAACCCTGGCAGAATAAGTACGTTGACTTTCCCCAAACTACCCCCGATTTGTAACTTTAGAAAGAGATTTATACATAAAGACAGAAAACAGGACAACACATCTTGTTGTCCTATGTGTCTACGTATACAACTCTTTATAAGGATACATCATTACCAACGCGCTCATTAACAAGTATACTCCCGATTTCCTTTGCACTAAACAAAGTTTTCAGCTCAACTGCAAAAAAAAGTAAGAAAAAAAAGGAAGTCACGGAATGAATTTGTCATCGCCCGTGTTGCTCAACTCGACGTACGGAGATTAACTTTTTGCCGCCGCCAGCATCGAAGTTTTAGCCCCTGCATTGAACCTAAGCAGGTGATGTAATCGAGCGTGGCTTTCGACAAACAAGGCAGCAAAATGCTGTCTCTGTGAGAGTTGAGCAATCAGACACGTCGTCCGTGTCTGTTGTGTTTCCTATTCTACGCTGCGCGTTAAATATTCAAGAATATTTTATCAATAAACTGTCCTAATTAGTTTTAGAGATGTCTTACAAACCTGGTTTACCGACACTATAGATCAATTGTAAATTGTATAGAAATCGCTGCTAAGCAAAGAGATTGTTTTCTGACTGTCCAAAGTAGTTCATATTTTTTTTTTTTTAATATATGACATTCAAATGTAGGATTTTGCGGCGTTTCTATAGCTTTCGTTATTCACTCTTAAGTGTTAACCATACGCATCTTCAATCGTTGTTGGTAGCGTAGATTATGAAAACTGTCATCTTTTTGCCTCGCTTTACAGCCTTGGTCTTGCCTGCATACATTGAGCTTTACACCAAGAAAAACGCAGGTCGACATTGCAGCGTGCAGCGGAAGAAAAAAAAAAAAAGAATTCAATAACAACTTTGGTAAAACTTTGTGAAAATATTCGCGCCCAGTTCAATAGTTGTAAATGGATTCACGCCGTACGATAACGTTCGCGTGTTTCTTCGCGTTGTCACCTATTGTTTTTGTCAAAAACTGCCTGTAAAGTAACAAATTAAAAAAAAAAAGAAATTGCGAACCCTGTTTACGTTTTCGCTCACCTCACGCATAGAATTGAAGGTTTATCGCTCCACCCGCAGCAGAACAGAGCAGCGCGTTGGCATCGCATCTCTCGCACGAAATGCTGTCGCTTGTTCACATCTGTTCTTTGCCGGCCGAGTAACTGGCTTCGCTTTCTCTCCGCCACCAAGATGGCGACGCGAACTCAGAGCGTACGTAAAGTCTACGGAACTGCCCCCTTTGCACGGCCACTGGTGCAGCCAAGGTACAGTGTACTAGAATACTTGGGTAGTGTTGGGACCGGAGGGGCTCGCCTGAAGCGCGTGGTATTGATCGCGACAGGTGTCGCGTCCGGCGCCTTATCCAGAAGGTGTGCGCGTGCGCGGCTGCACGCGCGAAATTATGAATCTTTGGTGCCGCTTTGGTGGAGTGCACAGAGGATTTCTGATACACTTACGACCTGCCAGCGGTTATATACCGCGGCATCAATTACGCTGCGGCACGATTGTTAGCAACATAATGCTTCAATGTATTGGACGGTACAAGCTACCATTACCCTTCCTTTACATAAAAACAATTGCGACTTTAAAGAAGCGGATTGCAAGTTGTTTCAGCGTAGAATTTGCTGCGACTTTCGGTTTGTCGGATGGTGAGCATTTTAAATGAAATGCCCATTTCCTTGGTCGCAAAGGCCGAACATTAGATATTTGAAAGGGATATCTAAAACTCGGAAGCAGTTTTTTTTTTCTTTCTATCTTATTTTATAATGGAACGAAACGGCACGTACTAAAGTCTAAGATTGTTTTAGTATGTTTTTAATATCCCAGGTTAACTTCTCTGTCTTCTTTTCTGCCCATCTTCTTTTTCTTGACCTTAATGAGCTCGTTTCACTTGTCACTCATTCTTGTGTTCATTTATGCGACGAACCACCCAAGCGATGGTCGCAAAGGGGTGAGAATCTTTTATTTCTTCTTGGCTGCCAGGACCATCCGAGGACCACCCGACTTTCGCTTGTAAGAAATGGCTTATAAGCCGTGACAATTTTTATCACGCGTTTTAACATTGAACTTAAGTCCACAAACTGAGACAACGTGGGCTGAACAACTAATGCTTTATAAGATTCAAAGAAAACAAGCAACTATTTCACATCATTTTGAGCAGAATACATGAGCACACATAGATTAGGCAAGGAAAAAATTGTATTAGTTTACAGCACGGCATTGAAATAATGGTTACAATGTGCAGCGCATCCATGGTTACAATATGCAGTGCATTATCCTCTTGCCGGTAAACCTTCTGAAACCTACACGCTCATAACAATATATTTAACCGACAGCTGCTTTCTGACAACCAGGTAAGTCTCGCCTGAGCTGGGCATTCGAAGAGAAAGACCCATGGTTTCATAGGGGGCGTATCTGGTTCATGCATACATACAAGGTGTTCTTGTTTTATTCTTTACAGAACTTTACATATTTTACAAAAAAAAAAAAAAAAGGATATGGCAGATATGTGGATGCCGTCTTTCGTTATATCTGTAGGGCTCGGTGGACAATAAATAAGTGAATAACCGTTGCAATGTATAATAATTAACCAAGATCTGTTAGTTAACTTGTTTATTAACGGCTTAATTGGCCATGGTGCAATTGCAGTTTTAAAATGAGTTATTATAAAAGGCAAATACAATTTCGACAATTCGCGAAAAGGCAACGAGGTTCGCAACATTTATTGTGAAAGTTTGCCTTTCTTCGCTTGATTCAGAAACTGCGTTATGAAAATAATACGTCGAATAGTAACTTAGTCGTCTTGATGTGTGGCGCCGGCGAGTCCACCGAAGACACGCTGTCGAGTTAGTGACGAGGGGACAGAAACAACCTGTGTCATTCTTCTACGCATCAATATAAGCACAACCGCATTCGCTCTTTCAGCGCGCGGTTTTTTAATTAAGCATAGAAAGGCAAATTTTAGCGATGAATTTCTCAGGACAGAACGAGCGGGTAGGTAGAGATGATTAAGCTTGAGGAAGAAAACGAGAAGGGACGGACAAACAACAAAAACGAGAGCCTTGTTGCCTTCGCTCAAAGCTCGTGGTTTGTTCGCGAACTTTCTGAATTGGGTTGGCCTTTAATAATGGCTCCCTTCAAAGCTGCAATTGCAACATGGCCCATTAAACCGTTCATTAACCCTTTGCCTACCGAAAAAACTACAAAAAAGAAAAGAAAACTTAAAATACCGATTTTTTTTTTTTATGTGCCCTATACTCTGTTTTACCTTGTGTTGTACCGCAGGAAAGGCTACAAGCGCGAGCTCCTTGCTCTGGGGCACATCTCGGCGGCACAAGCTCTCGTGCACCAAAGGCAGCTGCCAACACTATGAGCTCGCGCTTCTAGCCTTCGCTGCGGTACAACATAAGGTGAAACAGAGTGTATAAAATCGCGGTACTACACGTGCACCGCTGAAAGTAAAAAAGAAAAAAAGGCGGGATGCGCGATTTTTTTCCGGATAACTCGACTACAGCGCCGCCTCGAACTGTCAATACACGCGCCCTCACGAGCTCCCGTTGCAGAGCCGCTCCGGTCCCAACACTACCCAAGTATTCTAGTACACTGTAGCCAAGGCGCGTTGCACAGAAAGCTCGCGAACATCGAAACAAGCGAAGGACCAGGGTTGTCGATAGACCGATCTCACCAAGCGTTCCACGCATGCGTGACGCCGCCATAACTGTAGTTCGTAGGAGGCAGACGCCAGTTCACGCGACAGCTCATGCTGCCTCGTTGTCTGCTCGAGCAAACCTCCAGCAGGGTTGTCGCGCTTGCAGAAAGACTACAGCTCCCACGATGCATGTTGGCAACGGTGGCGTACTCAAACTAGCTGGTGAGATCGGTCTATTGCAAGGTATAGAAAATTACCACACTGCATCGAAGCGCCACGAGAGAATTTATTGAATTGGTGTAAAGATGTGGAAGGAAATCCCATCACCATCTGTTGGTTCAGAATCACACTAACTAAGGAACGGGTTGCACCTGAAGTCAGAGCGCCTCACAGCTCCACAAGTCAGAGGACCGCGTGATGCGAAAATCTGAAGCGCTCTGATGCATTCCGAGCGCCCGACTTCCACCTGCCGAAGTTTGTCCTTCATTTTCTCAGTGTACTTCGCTATTCGGTAGGCACTTGGTTGTGAATTTCATGATACGCTTTCGTTAGAAAATAAGTATAGAGGTGATAAGCACTCAACAACGTTGCAACGGACGCTGGGTTCTGTAAGATAATCGTAAGAGAGCCTCTGCCGTTGGGCAGAAAGAACGAGGTGGAACCTATGGTGGTTGAAATTTCGCGCGTTTAGGAAGTTTGCTTCAATCGCCGTGAGATGGTGCCACATGCTATCACGCTTGGAAGCCGAGGTTTTACGTGTGCGTGTGATTTAACCGATCGGTTTTAATTTTCAACGGTGTTCGCCTCACTCTTTTTTTAATATATATATATATATATATATATATATATATATATATATATATATATATAATACTTTTCATTGCTGGACACTTTACCATCTAGATTTTAGTTTCCGATGATACGTAGGAGTTTTCGAAATGCCTGCTAATATATGATATAAAACAAAAATGGAAGCAAAAGTGTGCATACGTGTACCTCCTTTCCTTTTTGTTTTGCTTATTTGTTTTCATTATATAGTCACCGGTCTAAGTACGTGTAAGTGTCGTTTTCTTTTTTCTTTTTTCCTGCCGTAATTGCTTAATTACTGCTAAAGTTCAAGGTCTTCCTCTTTTTTTTTCGTGTTGAGAACAAAATTGTACAACTTTTATATCCCCATAAGAGGCAAGTTGTAAACTGAAAACAACACACGCATAACAAAATCTTTTATTTTTTTTTTTCAAATGACCTTGTCTTTGTGTTTTTCGAGTGACGTAATTTGACAAAAGTGACACTACAATCTATTCCGCCACACGTGCGGATACCGGTAAGGCGCTAATGGCCGCGCGCTTTCGCGTAAATGACGGCGAGCTCGCATTTGGGCGCCCAACGGCTCTCGGCTGCGAGTCTGCGACCAGACTACGACATTATGGCGTATTCCGTGCGCGCGTAAACCATCCTATATAAGTCGCCCCTGACCTTGTGCCAGCCGCTTTCGCTGGCAAGCGCGGCCGTCCTTCCGCACTCTGGACGTAACACATAACGTGTTTTCGTTTTTCTTGCTGAGGACACACACACACACATTTCCTCGTGCAACGCGGAAAAGGGTGACCGAGGCACGTTCTATTGGATTGAAGACGTGCGCTGGAACTAAGAGATGACCGCGGAAAAGCGCTATATGACGTGCAGCGGGAGTTAAGTATTGCTTTACGATTTCTGTAGTTCTATGTATAGGTGCGGCGGCGATGTTTGTATAGTTCGTCTGTTTCCCAACCCTCTCAGCTTGGATGCTTTCTTGTGAGAGTGAAGGTACGTTAACGTCGCACAGAAATGTAATTAGATTGTCATCGGACCGAGGGCTCGAAGGTTAAGAATGGTCATTTAGTTGCCTCGTGTTCGAAACTTGTGTTTGTATGTAATTATTAGTTGTTGTTTTTTTGTTTTGTTTTTTCCTGTTTATCGGGTTGTTATTAAATTGCCGAAAGAGAACAAAGATCTCTCGCGGCACGTTTGGAGTGCCGAGTGGCTCCACAAAAGATCATTTAGTGTGGCTCCTGCGAACAATTCACAGATGTCTTTACATCGTACACATACATGTACACACACAGTATTCTGGCTTTCTGAATACGTGATTTGTCTGGCTGGGGTCAGCGCGTGTGCTTCGCATGCTCAGCTTCAGCGCAAGGGCGGGCCCTCCTATAGGAGACTCTCCACGACAAAGGAAAACTATCCTGAACTGCTTTATTAAGATAGCGGATATTTGGAACTGCATTTAAACTAACACTATGTAATTGACCGCAGAAAACTTGCATGTGACACACCCTCTCTTTATTTAATTTATTTTTATTGATTTATTGTATCCCTATCTCTTTGGGGTTCGTGTTTTTTAACAGCTCACTATCGTATTTGATTTTTTATCGAAATATTTATTCTCTTTCTTTCTCCTGTTTATCAGTATCCCTACCTTTATTGCGCGGAACTTCGGAAGGGATACACGAAGAGAGGGACACCCACCCTTAAGTTTTCACTTTACCTGAACTATTATTTTAATCCATAACTAACAAGAACCAATTTTCCATATATTGTCTTCACAAAGAATCCTAAACTCGGGTTATCCTAAAATCTCAGCGAAGCAAATTTTTTTTTTTTTTTTAAGTTTTTTGAAGTGGTGACTTTCAATTACCGAAGTTCTCCACAGCGTCATTCTTTTTTCTATCTTTCTCAATTCACCGAGTCGATAAGAGCGTCTGAGGGAATCACATGACCACTCGCCTCAGTAGCACTTTCACCAACCAGCGAACGCAATGTAGCGCCTACGAATATACATGCATCAATATCATACGAACTGCAAAGGTGCCTTCAAGGCCGAACCTAACACCTGCCTAGGAGGACAGGACAGCAGGCACCCCGGTGAGCTCGGGTTCAACACGCAGGCGTGACACTAGCCTCTTTCAGAGCATCTTCAGGACACGATGACCTCCCCTTTCAGAACTCTCGAACCCAGGGGCTCTCCCAGAACTGCCGCCATCTTGAAAGCTTCTCCGGTCCTACTGTGGGCCCCAAACGGGAGAAAGCCCCCGCGGGACCCTGCCCTCCTTCTCCTCTTGCAAACCAACTCGGGCACCCAGCGTCATTGAAGGAAGGGGATGCGGTCTTCTGGACCTGGCTTCTTCGGACCTCGCAGAGTCGGACGGGGGGAGAGTGGACACCGTGGGGGCTTTGTGGCGCCCGCTTCTTCTTCCCGGACAGAGGACCTGGACGGACAATGGCCTCCCCCACGGGGCCGTTGTCCGCTCCGCACGGCGATAACAGATTTTGACGCGTTCTTTGTGTGTTCAAACCCTTTTCGGAAAGAAGGTGTCCCTTGCCGAGTTGGGATTTCGGAACTGACGCGTGCCTGCCTCCGGTTCCATGGTCACGTTCGCGAGGAACCGCTGGTCAAATACGGGACCGCTGGTCGTCGGCAAAGAACTGAACGCGCACAGGGCTTTGGAGTCGCCGCTGTTTGTGCCGCATTTGAGTTCGGATCAGTGGCTCGGACTCTTGGGTCTGCAGGGGCGCGGTTCCTCTTCAGTAGGGTCTTGCCCGCGTCCTTGACAACGGGTTTTTGTTACCGCCCGCGGGTGTGTGAATGGTGATTGTCATCGGGGTTCAATTGGGCGTGTAGCGGTTCAGGATGGGGAAGATCCAATTTGTTCAAAAAAGAGAAAGGTCAAGCTTGGTTAGAGTGATCTATGCTTTCGGGACTTAACGAAGCATGCGTCTGTGGTGTACGATTCTCTACGGTACGATAAAGAAGAAAAAAAAAATTAAAGACTTTTACAATTCTCTGCAATGTCGAATCAGAGCACAGCTCTTGAAGAGGAGGGGAGAGTACGGAGGTGAGGGTCACGTGTGACGGCACGAGGGTAAAATTTTCCCGCTAAATGTAGCAGAAAAATTTCGCTGCACCACCTAAATACACCTTTGTGAAAATATTCAACGCCCCTTAGTTAATTCGTTTATTTATAGGAGCTATGTTTACGCCGGAAGAACGCTCTATAACACCCTGTATATCGCCGTCGGGAAACGAGTCCCAGCCAAATGCTGACGCAGCACTCGTGTCTAGTGTTGGCGCTAACGCGTTAGAAGGAACGTCGTTACCGGTAAGGCGCTACCTTTTTTGTTACGTAGTAACGCACTTGTTATCTTTTCGAAACAGTAACTGGTTACATACTTAAGTTACATATTTCAGGTAGTGGGTAACGTTGTTAGGTTACTCGCAACATCTTCTTCCCAAAACACAAAAAAGAAGAAACGCAGCCGACGCTACGAGGTTATGGCATTAATCAGACAGCGTTCAGAAGTGCACCACCTTGGTGCTCCTCCTGTTTCTGTACGTGTTATATATCATCGCTGAACCAATCATAAACTGGAAAGGAATAGTGACTTGAGCTCTTGACTCTGCTTAAATGGTTCCATTAGCTCGTAGCGTCAGCTGCGTTTAAACTTAAAGGCCGACGATCAGACTCGATGTTCTGCAAGGCAGAAGATCCTCCTCACTATGGGGGAGAAGGAAACAGGCAGTGGTGGACAGGGTAGAAGGGAGAGAGGAGGAAGCGAGGGAAAATAGAAAGCGCAAACGTCGGTTTTTAAGCTGAAACATAAGTATAGGCGCCAAGTCATTAGTTATTGCACCGTCTCATTTCGCATACCTTCAATATCTTGCCTGTCTTTTCCCCACGCAAAAAGTTCAAATTTAGAAAAAAAATCTCAACGCCCAAGTTCTTTGTCACAAACGCTGTCAAAAAAATAAAACGCTGTTACCGTCAATATGCAAATAAAACGTAACGCAAAAGTAACGTGCGTTACTTTTTATCAGTAACAGTAACGCGTTCCTTTTATTTGGAAGTAACGTAGGTCGGTAACGCGTTCTTTTATTTTGCAATTAAAGAGTAACATATTTTGTTACTTTTTTTTCTTTTAGGTTACCCCTACAACACTTCGCGCTCAATCTCTAACCCGCGTAGGCCTCCTTTAGGTGGCGCCGAAAGTTCAGTTTTGCGGCCGCGGCAATGGCCCTGCCCGTCCAAGGCAAGATATACCTCACGCGGAGGCGAAGGATATCCCAAGACTCGTTGTGCTCCTCGTTGGCTACTCTCCGAGCGCTTGGCAGAGCGGAATGTCTGGAATAAATTTGCCTTATTTCTGTACCTTGTATGTGTGTTCAATTTCCATTCCTGCATCACTGCGTTATCTCAAGTTTAATCCGAAGCATCACATTCCATGCTTAAGTTAGAGTGAGAAATGCCCGAAGAGAAAGGAAGCTATAGGATTAAATGGCAGGGTGGAAATGAAATTTATTTTACAGCGAAGCTATTTATGGCTATAGGGTTCCGTGAACTTTTCGTGTATTGCATCAAAACCTCAGATCCCGAATTGGATGCAAAATCGCTTCATTCTATATGCAAAAGCTTATACGTCTCATGACTTGGATATGCATTTTCGGTAGATTATAGTTACCAATAGGGCGCCATTTTCAAGATCAGTAGACTCTCGGGTAGATAATAAAGATTTCTCAAAGATTTGCCGCTGTGCGACCCGCGTCGGCCATGTCTACGCTCCGCACCACCCTCTCTTTTTGTCGTCGTTTCAAGCCCCGCTTGCGTGCCTAGTTTCCTTTCCTTCCGCTCTCCCGTGGTGGCGGTCCCGTGGCGCGTGTCTACTTTCCGCCCGGGTGGGATGAGGCGGTCCCGTTGCGCGTGTCTAGTTTCCTCCGGCTCGTCGGGGCGGCGATAGTCGTCCACGCGAAATAATGACCACCGATCAAGACAACAATAAATGTGTGTGCGCAGGGACCTAGCCAGGATTTAGTTTCGAGGAGGGGGGGGGGGGGGGGGGGGAAGGGGCCGCCCATGACAAAATGCTGTATGAGGGGGAGGGGGAGAAGAGGTTCCAGCGAAAGGGGGGGGGGGGGGCCCTCCCCCCCTTCCTGGCTACGTGCCTTTGTGCGCGCCTCCTTTCGTCACGATGACCACCGATCAAAACAATACATGGGTTCGTACTTTTTTTTTTTCAAAATTCCGTGTCACGTCTGTGTCGTGTGCTAAACAGCTTCGCTGGTCATTCACCTTCACAGAGTGGAATGATTCATGATTGCTTTATAAATCACATAACAGTAATCCGCTCTAGATCAGTAGCACTCAAAGGGTCCGTTTACACATTTGCTTTTGACTACAACCGTCTGAGACAAGACCGGTTTCTAATCGTCTTGTGACGGTTTTCGATTGGCTGCATATCTGCACAGACGTTCGTAAGCCGTCGTCACAAGAGGCTTAAAAACCGCTCTTGTCTCAGTTGGTCGTACTCAAGCGATTTTTAGATAGTCTTTGGTTTGGCTGAAAAATGGCATACCGCGTGAATAACCCTTCACGACTGATGGCCAAAATATTTCATAAAAGTAAATTTTGTTTACGTGAATTTATTGCATTTTCAAATTACACCGGCCGCGAGAGTTCCAGTAGGCGACTCTCTATGTTGGCTACAATGGAAAATCCATACTTTTCCGTACCCGTGTACAGAGCGTGACACTGTTAGCGCGAACAAGCGATCGCCGGTTTTTCCAGTTTTCCTCTTTGAAACCAAGGGATGTCATCCAAGTTATTATTGCTACGGAAAGAGCTTTTCGGGCTCGCTAATACTATTTAGAAGTAAAATGCGAAAATGCGCCGATGCCGTGTTCGCGCTAACAGTGTCGCGATGTGTACGTCACCTGCGCGAAGGCACTGGGCAGACGAGCGACCCGGGAAACCGCGAGGCGTTTTTCCTGGTTGCCAGCTATCGAGATTATTTTTTTCGCAGCTTCTAGGTCCATTCTTTAATCAGTTTCATTCCACGCGTGACGTCACGTTTTACATGAGCTTTTTTGGGTTGTGTGAAATTTCTGCGCGAGGTCGTGTGGCTGTGACGTATGACTCTATCGACCAATCAGGATATTCGCGTCCCATTGACGCCGGCGCCGGCTTTTCGTACCAATTTTCCTTCGGGTAACTATGTGTCCCCTTACTTTGAATCTAAAATTTTATGTTGTAATTTTGTGCTCTCCGTACTGTGCACCTTCGAGCAGCTATTCTTTATTTTAAGATGTATAGCGTATTGGTGTGTTTTATCCGCCTGTCATTGCACTTTGATGTTTTGGCTTGGTGGTTGCGGAGTTCTTTTAGCTTTCATTTTAGCGCGATCTTCATGAACTGTAACCTGCCGCCTGGCCTACAACCAACACTGATGTAGTTCATTCTATTCTATACGAAATTGTAATGTTTACGAGAATCATGATCCACATGTGTTGGGTCAGAGCCCAGCACGCTCGTGTTCGGCTTCGAAAGGTGAGCGATGTACGCGCTTTTATTTTATGTACCAACTATTTACTTTTTTTTATTTTATATATTCGTTTATTTGATGTACCAATCATACGCACCAATTAGCTCAACTCAAGCCTGTACCGAAGTACGCGCCACACACACAAACGCTGAAAAGTAGTAAAAAAAAGATGCGTTGCATGATTTTCTGACTGTGTAACTGCTTGCTTGTGATAGAAGGAGGACGGATTTACTCCAGCGATTTGACGATGAGATACAGCGCGACGATGACAAGGACAGAAAGCCGAGAAAACACAAGACAAGCGCTAGAGAAAGCACAAGAGAAGCAAGACAAGCGCAACCAGGTCAAGGACAAAGAGACTAGAAAACGCAAGAAAACACAAGCCAAGCTGTATCTCATCATGAACACTCACCAACTAGACCTATTGTCCATCTTACCGATTTCGCGAAACTAGCGAGCCGTGTCTTGAGTGTTCCGAGTTGCAAAAACAGTTTTCTCAATATCACAATCGCTTTCGCTTTGATTTTTTTTTTTTTTTCACGTTTATTACGAAAGAAATTTTTTTGCAAATAGAGGTCATATTTAACTTCAGACAGCTCGGATACCCCTGTTTGCCCGCGGCTAGATTTCCCACCAGTGACGTTCCGTTTGGATGGCGGAGAAAAGTGGTGAAAAACTAGGGAGAGAACGAAGTTTCAGTTTCGGTACCAAAGAAAATATAAACTTTTTTATAAAAAAAAGATAATAATAATAATCAGAGCGAATGGGGGAGAACAAGATAGCCTTTCGGAATCAGGAAGTCATTCGCGTTCGGATGATGCCTTTGGATTAGGCGATCACTGCTCATCAGCCGGCACTGATTCTTTTTGGTTTCGCTTCCACTCCCGATTGAAGGCTCTTTAAAAATGAGAACGCAGGATGCATGGATTTTCGTCGTGCAAACCAAAGCACGCTCTTTCGCAACTCGTAAACCACCGGAAGATGTTTCATACCAAATGGAAGGGACACAAATTAACGGCGTCAAGAGGCAGCGACGACACTTGCGTTCCAGCTGGCCACGGCATTTTGACCCCACGTGTTTCCATTGGCTCTTCTCTCGTTCGTGCGTCCTCTTTCCTCGCAGCATGACCGTCGATGTCCCCTGTCGAGCCCCTTTCCTGTCCCACGAGAAGGGCGGACGGACCCACCCGGAAAATCACTCGCACTTCTAGCACTCGACCGGCAGGTGGGGCACCAGCGTTGTCAGCAAGTTCCATCGCTCGCTCCTGGTACCCGAAGCTCCGGCGCGAGCGGCAGCATTTAATGCGACCACAATCGCGCGCGCGTACGTATACATACTACATTGGGACAGCTGGAAGACTGGAAGAAGACAATCCAAAGCCAACGATGAAGCCAAAATCGATCACCCTCCTTCCTCGATGAAAATGCAAGCAGGACGGGGAGGGAAAGGACCTGCCTTCTCTTCAATGCTTTGTTCCACCGTAACTCGGTAAAGGTCGTACCTTTCGGCTTGCTCGAGGCAATCCGAGCGACGGAGGTGAATCACGTGACCGCCTTTACCTAAGGTACAGGGATGAGAGCGTATCCGAAGAGTCTGGTGAACAGAAGTAGGAGGAACTCCCCTTTTGCCGAGACTTCCGTTTTGTGTCTCTCATGCAGAAGTCGCTTTCACACAAAAATTCGTGCAAAAGTGACTTTCCATTCTCTATCGCCCGTCGCTTGGACATCACTGCGCTCAACGAGTGAGATAGAATACGGTCCCGTGTCTCCCTCCGACGCGCTGATTGGCTCACCGGAGCCGTAGCCTCCGTCGTTTGCCGAGTTGCAGATCTTTGAAGAGGGCGCATCATCGAGATCTGCACGGAGGGACCGCGCGCGTCTTTCGAAGCATCTGCCAGATGGTGCGCTGCGCCGCGGACGAACTCCGGAGCGGTCGGTCGTGCTCCTCGTCGATGCACAGAGCACCTGCAGGGCTCCCGCGCTCGCGCACATTCCGTCACGTGCGGCGCCACTCCTCTCGTCGATGCACGCGCATGCACGGACAGCAGGGAGTGGATTCGCGGGCGCGGTGGGTGAAAGTGATCGTTCGGGGTCGGCCGTTCATCCCGCGCAGGTTGTTGCTGCAGCACCGGCAGAACGCCGAAGAAGAACCACCTGCGTTTTGTCTTTTCCATCAAAATAAAGGGTGCCTCGCTAAAAGCACGCCCATCACTCCGCGTTTTGGGTCGTGTCTTCGGGTTGCTGTTCCGGTTGTCTGGACGAATCGGATTTTTGGATCTCCAGTGTGCGTTTGTTTTTTTGGGTGCACCGTGCAAGGGAGGCTTATTAAAGATGAGTTCTAGCGATGTGTTTCCCTCTCCCTCTTGCACTCTTCTAGGGTTCCGGCAGCGGGGACTTAGTAATGCGGTGACTTTAATGATTCCTCCGACGGCGGAATGGTTTGATTGGCAAAGAAGCGGGAGCGTTGACTAGGGAGCTGTGACCTCTGGACCACTGTTTTGGGTTCGACCAGCTGTGCTTTGATTTACTGGGTTGCTTTTTTTAGGAGTAGTGCCAATGCCCGCTTGCCAGATGTGCAGCTGCGTAATGACTCAATGACGTTTCGCAATGCTTGCACTGTGTTTTGGTGCTGGATATGTTTGCCTGCTTGATATCATCGATGAAGAGTCTTTTTTTTTTCTTTTTTCGCATAGATGTCATTTTTGCGGCAATTCAGCTGGCTCCTCCTTTTCCGTCACCTTTGACAGCTATCGGGCTTGTTGTTATTGTTTCAGGGGTGAGGTGAAATAAAAATATATATTGAACTATTTAATATTATTATTGCTTCTGACATTTGCTTTGATATTTGATCTTATCCGCATGTACTCATATGGGCACATTCTAGCTACTGTTGTTCTAAATTAGAACAGGGACTCGGTACAAACCAGTGCGATTGTTGATAGTGTTCAGTGGAGTCCAGCAATACGGAGATAGGTGAGCTATTAATAATTAACGAACGCCGTGAAAAGTAATGTGTCATTGGTAACTGCAGTGCAGGATTACATGTTTCGCAGGTCATGTCTCATATATAAGTTTATTCACTCGGTGTGGACCACACGATTCTTTTTAAGGAGGGGTTATGTGTTCGTGGTTCGTCGTAGCCGAAGCATTTATGCTGAATGCCGTTTTGCAGGTCGTATTTTGGTAACTATAGGTAATTTTTTCTTTTAAATTATCGGTTCTTCCGTGAACTTCGTACATACGTTACTCCCATTCAGCGTTGCTATAGCAGCGCCTGAGAGTCGAGGTAAATTCTGCGCGTTTTGCTGTTGCGCTAAAATTGTAAGCATGCAGGCGAGCTGCACGCTTACCGTACAGGTCCTGATTAAGGTACGGGCTAAGGGCGCACCAGCCCCGGGCCCCAGGCTGTCTGGGGACCCCACGCTGGACCCTGAAAATTTGAAAAATGCCAGGTTGTTATTGTTTAAAACATCTCTGGCCAAAATGAGCAAAAAAAAAAAAAAAAACTCAGAGGAGCCTCTGGCTTTTCTGCCCTCTCCGCGTTCTCGTCCTCGCTTCTTGGATAATCTCACGTGCCGTGCATCTCAACGTCACAATGCGTAAAACAGACGCTGGGGGCACCACTTATTTCCGGAAAGGTTACTTCAGCGCATCAAGAGACAACGCGTCATGGCGCCCATGTCAAAGGTCGCGTGACACGACATGGGATTGGCTTGAGTGGATATGCGGAGCGCAAGAATTCGTCTGCTTCTTTTGTGGGGGTTGTGCTGACGTCAGAAAGACGCCGAGCTCTGATTGGCTCTGATTGAAGGATAGTGGGTAGATCTCAATGCAAGCTGCCTTGAGGTCTACCCACTATCCTTCCAATCAGAGCCAATCAGAGCTCGGCGTCTTTCTGACGTCAGCACAACCCTCCCTAAAGAAGCAGACGAATTCTTGCGCACCGCATGGCATCGTCTCTCGTTGATAGTAAGGTCTTGTACGCGTTACTGAAGAAAAAAAAAAGTAACCGATTACAATTACAATTTCTTTATTAAAAATGTAACTTATCAGAGTAACCAATTACTGCATCACAAAAGTAAATTAAAAATTACTAGAAAATAACTGATTACTTTGCACTTTACTTTAAAAAAAAATTATTACGAAATCACTATTATGCATATACATATGTTCAAAGTGGTTACATTTTTTTTGTCATTTGTCATTTATCAAACCCTAAACGTGAAAGAAATGGCTCTTCACAGCTGCGTTGGCCGAAAAAAAAAAAAAAAAAAACAGCATAAAGCTGACGTCATCAAACGCCGAGACAATTGCAGAAGTGTGCAAAATGCTTCCCCAAGGCACTCACCCAGTCACCTTATACTAAGCCGAGCGGAGCGTCTCACAAAGCGCTTTGCAGCACCTGGTGTCACTGCAAACATTGATCGCGCGATCAAGCGTAAAAAGCACGCAACAGCAGACACCAGAAATTAAAACCACCCATTTTCTTTACAAAATGAGAGTATATACCGTCTATATATTCATGGTCAGCGTGTTGCTTGTTTGATAAAGCCTTAAAAATGTCTAGTTCGTGCCTGGTACAAGAAGAAGCTACCTTATTGTCTGCTTTAAACACCTGCACAATAACACCGCAAGTTTGCTATTAGAAGCGACGCCACGTACACCTGCCTCAAGTCTTCGTGCGCTGCCACAAGCGCACAAAACCGCTGACAAAGTGCAATCACTGCGGTCCGAGTACGAGGGACTGTAGGATCATATTATGAAACCTGCCTTAAAACGTTTACTTCTACGTTTTCTGAACGGTTCTCGCAATTTCTTAGCATATTTATTCCAATCCTTTATTTATTTATTTTTTCACGCTAACACTACAAAAGTTTCTGGGGTAAAAGCTACATACTAACCGCGCATGGTTACAACAGCCGCTTTGTCGCATCTCACGGTACCAAGAGCTGTCCGTCTACAACTTTTCAGTTACGGTTGCTTCACTGTGGACGCGCCACTTTCATCCTCGAACGAGCATGGGCCAGTGAGACAATCAAGCGTCTTCATTAGACCTTCAGTCTAATGATGCTGTTTCGAGATCCACTTTGACAGTGCGCTGGTGTTACACAAGCAGCCCCTAGGCCAGGCACGTAGCCAGGGGGGGGGGGGCATGGGGCCCGGCCCTTTCCCCCCCCCCCAAATCTTTCATTTTGCTGGGACCTTCTCTCCCCCCTCCCCATTCCTGGCTACGTGTCTGCCCTAGGCCCTAGCTGAGAGAGAGGGAGGGAGAGAGAGAGATGACTTTATTCTGAAGGTTGACACAACACGCAAAATAACCGAGCCCATTCCATTACGACTCTATTCCGGACAAAAGCCATCCAATTCCATTCCCGTTCCATTTCGGGGTCGTGAAAGTGCGCAATAATTCCGGAATCATTCCGACTCCTGAGTGGCAACTCCGCAACACTGATCTATATGAGTGCTAGAGCGATCGGCTATCTCCGAAGCAGCCTATAACCAAGATTCACCTCCGCTCGACGGAAATGATCCCTGGAGAAGGGGATTATTTGCGTCGTTCTTGTCCAGCTTGCTTGCACCTGTGCGTTTAATTGCATTATAATCACCTCTGCTTCTTTTCCATCAAATGAAACCTGATTTCCCTAATCATCGAGTCTACCGATACAGAAATCGGTCAAGATGTATCGAAAAATGAAAAGGGGGTGCAATTTACATATTGTCGTCACCACCATCACCTTCAGTTATTTCGTGATGATGGTGGTGGTGGCAGTTACCACCACCACCATCATCATCATAGTCAATATTATCATCATCATTAGGGACCTCATGAACCTAGCCTTAGCCCAGAACTCCGAAATTTTTTAAAACTCGCCTCCATTCATCCTTTCCAATCGAGGAACAAGGAGACCTTCCTCCTTTCTTCCGGGAATTGCTCAGAACACTCAGAGATCGGCTTCTGTGGAGAGAGGGGGAGAGAAGGGACTGCGAGGGAATAGAAAGAAGGAAACTGGGAATCTTCCCGGCAGAAGACGATTCTGTTGGTCGGCCTATTACCCGGTCCTGTAACTATGCAACGACGCCTTGCTGTGTCATTTTGGGGGCTTGAGGTAAGGCAAGCTATTTTATGCCTCCTCTATTCCATTTCCTCCGCCAACCTTGCATTTTTTTTTTGGAAAATAAAGGACCTATTATCAATACTAAAATTAGTTTTTTTATATTAACCCTATCTTGCAACGTAACTCCATGAGCCGTCACCAGAGTTAAGATTTCTTCCTTCTGCGAATCTCAAGAAAACAAAATACACAGAAAAGGAAACGAATTGACGGAGAACACACACGAACCGAACTCGTGCGAATTGAACTCGAAGAGCAACGCCCGCACGGTCAACCTTCCTTTAGAGAGACAGAAAGGGCCCCGAGAAAACGGGGGCGGGGGTCAACGGGGCGGCCCGGTGTCCCCATGACCTGACGGCACCTCAAGACCCCCCGGACCCTTTCACTCTCGGTCCCTTGTGTACGTCCCACGCAGATTAGCATCGCGAGGGCCCGTTCCTTCTCTGCCGTGGTCCCTTGTCCACATCGACCCCCACCATGAACACACTCTGTTCACATCTAAGCTGAAAGTACGGTAGAAGCTACGCGGTCGCCGGTCCAATCGACCGCCTCCTTTTCGTCACGTGGACCCGCCCTGTGCGCAGGGGTAAAAGGGCGAGAGCGTGACCACCTGCGAAAGATAAACGCTTGACTGGTCCAACGAAATTCGTAGGTTCCACCGCACTGACAACTTAGGGGATGAACGGAGTACACAAGGCGTGTGTGGCACACTAAGCGACATTTTTGTGTGACTTTAAGTGCGATGATTTAGCGCTCCCGCCTCTTCAGCCTTTTTCCTGTGATCTAAAGGCTTCTTGCTTCCGATATAACGGCTGTGTCTCCTTCTCTTCTCTTGGTGTCAGCTTTCGTATTTTCTCTGTCTCGGTTTCCTTCAAAATGTTTAGTATACACTCTCAAGAAAAAAAGATGTAAGAGGCTGTATCGTTACACCCTTTGTCCCATATAATACACCCCCAAATTTCATTTCTACGTACAGCGCCCTATATTCGAACAGACGGCTCCAAATTTTACGAGGGGCTTGATAACGGTGCGATATAACTTTCTAATTACCTAAAGCACGTATCAAAGACCACACAAAGAAACCAATGAGGTTTTGGAGTAGGGTCAAGAAAACCCCGAATATTTTTTCTGTAGTTAGTAGCACATACATTAGCTATTTTAATAAGTTGTACCACATGGCTATCAAGCCCCTCGTAAAATTTGGTGCTGTCTGTTCGACTATAGGGCGCTGTACCTTGACTTGAAGTTTTGGGGTGTATTATATGAGACAAAGGGTGTAACAATACAGCCTTTTACACCCTTTTTTCTAGAGAGTGCACACCAGGCCGCTTGCGCCCTTACATTCGGTTCGTTGATACTGTTTGTATACCAAAGATTCTCGTGAAGTGAAGCGTCTGAGCACGGGCCGCGGTCTGAGCATCCGTCGCGTCAAGGGTGTGACATCAGGACTCAGGGGCATAAACTCGTGTGGACCAATCAAGCCGGCAACATTTGACGTGCGAATTTCGGGAAAGCCAGCTCGAAGTGTCGACTTTAAATGTAGAAAACGGTGGTTCGCAAACGCTGACGCTTCCCGCACCACTGTTCAATGGATAACGACATGAAATACGACATTTCGCATATATTCATCACTCCCTAGCAAGGAGCAAGAGAATGTTTATGTTATGGGCTTTACATTATACTTGTATTCTGGTGACGTTACGTTAGATTCGGGGATATCGAACAAGTGAAGCACACGTAAAAACAAACGCGAGCTGATGAATCGATGTTATATTTTGGGCAACTACAGGTGCGGGGATACTTTAGATTCTAGAAAGTCAGTCTTTCTCCAATGAAAAAAATATTTATCTATATATTAGACACATTTTCCCGCGTCATATGTGCGGATGATTTTCTGTGCAGCGGATTGTTTTTAACTGAGGTTTCTAGGTGTTAAGCTACCTATTTACGTATTTCTTCCCATTTATACTTATTAGACACACCACAACAACAAAATCAAGCCACGGATAAAAACCATGACATTAATTAGCTTTACCAGAGGCGTCCAGTATCTGAGTAGCTAATGCCTTCACAGTAATACGTATAAGAACGAAATCCCCATATTAAGTTCACCTTGCTGGCTCCTTTACCGTTTTCCTTTCTTTTAACAGTTGACGTTGCCCCGTAGCATAGACAAATCACATAAACGGACCAGCATCAACATTCCCCGATCGTCGACATTCCTAACCCGAAAGTTCCGTTGAGCAGTCCCAGGTCAAGCCTCGTGCTGCTACGAACAGTTCCAACTGTGTTGGGAAACAAACACGATAATAACACATCGCTTCTTCGTTTTTTCGTGTGTAGTTTTAGTGAGGGAGGGGGGAGCAGGGCAAAAAAGGCAGGAACCACGCCCGTCACCTCCTCCTGGTAGAGCGTGCAAGGCGCGCTCGCAACACAACAACGATGCACCCCTCCGAGCCAGGACCCCTAAAATTTGACAAAAGGCACCAGTCGCGGAAAAGAACTCTGTGCGCGCGGGTTCAAAGGAATCCCGCACAAAACGCAAACGGAGGGAGGGTTTGTTTGCGAACCCTCGTCGGACCCGAGCGAGGGGTCTGACCCCTTCTTTGGCGAAAGGGGGTCCTCCGGTCCCCGAAACCGTAGGCTTTGACCGGGTTCAGGCACCGTTCGATGCAACCTTTCTCCTTCCGTCCATTGCTGGTCAGTGTGAGGAACGAGCACAGGTCATGGGAATTGGCGGGGTCCGCTGCCCTGGGCAGATCCGATTAGAGATTCGCGGGGAAGAGCTGAGAGGTGGAAAGTTCGAGTTCGTTGCTCCGGGTGTCGGTGCAGCTTGCGCCGAAGACGTTCTTGCCCTGGCCCTCTGCAGAAGGGGGTGCTGACGACGGGGCCGCTACGGCGCGTGGTCCCGATGGATCGCTAGACCATCCACCTAGAAGAACAAGGCTTACGCCTGACGTCATTGTTAGTGGATTTAAGCCCCGCCCCAAGTGGCAAACACGCTAAAGCTCGATATGAGTCGCCGCAAAGCGGCAGACGTGTCGGTCTTGGCGTCACCGCGTTAGCGTCGGTCTCGTGAGACGCTGGCAGGCGTGCTGCCTGCAACGCTGGCAAAAGCTAGGCGACGCTGCATGATCCCATAAGGGCAGAGCCATTCATTCATTCGGAGCATTGAGAGAGACAGGAAATCAAAGGAAGTGTTGCTTGACCAGAGCAGAGCCACTGGTGCAGATCCCCTATATATGGTTCTGCACTAAGTGCAGAGCCCCTATATGTGACCCTGCACTAGTGATGACCGGAGCGCCCCTAGCGGCACGCCATCGGCGTAAGCATCCGCGATGGGGTGTGTGCAAGAACCGCCCGCGCGTCCTGCATCACCGAACCATTGGAATGTGATGCTGGTGGCATCGGGGAGTGTCCCCGCGCTCTTTTTTTTTTTTTTTTTCCGCTGGAGTTGATAATTTTACGTCTTTCACGGCAATGTCTTACTACTTTAGTGAGTTGAACTAAACTTACGAGGTTGGTTACACCGCAGAACTTCGTGAATATAATCGGACGTGCGGCTATTCATTCCGTGCGAACGCCGCAGGATGGACGCTAAAGCCTGATTCACGTGGTTAGATTTTGCTCGCTGTTTTCAGTAGCGACGTCGCTCGGGCGGCAAAAGAAGCGTGGACGGTAGCTGCGATGCTCAACGTCGATATTGAAAATCGCAAGTAGAATCGGAAAAAGTGAATCAGGCATAACAAGTCGGTAATGGTCACTGGTATCAATAATCGACATCTCCTTGTCTCTACTGTTCACTACGAACCTACCCTTCTGGAAAAAAGAGCTAAAATCTCATTCATTTTTGCACCAAAACCAATGTGCATGAATGAGCAACCCGATGAAACTTGAATGTGAAATTACCCTAGAAACCCACAAGCTGAATATAGAAAATGAGACAAAATGGATATGTATTTCGGTGCGAAAATGAATGTGCCCGAATGAGCAAAATAGGCAGACTGCCATGAGCGGTTATGTGCTTTGTAAGGAGGATTCAATCGTTTTGAATGAGAATGCAGGATAGAAACGAATAAGCATCAATGAGCTGAAGAAGTGAAAATCCAGCAGCAGTAATGTGAAATTTTAAGGGATTTGTATGTTATGCTCATTGAATTTTTAATATTATTTCAATGGCAGAAAATATCGCGGGAAAGGTCTACTGTAGCTGCTTTTAATGCGGCAAGCACACTAAAAAACAGCTACAGCAAACCTACCTTGCGGCGAAGTGAGAGACACTCCAGTGTTGAAACACAAATTTTACTTTTCTGAAATAATACATGTGGAAACATAGGAAGCGTCGTCCTTGACAAGCATAGTTCCAGAGACACTTGGTCCGTTATTCTTGGTCAGTACCTAGCGCATGCCGCACGTCACGGCCCAGGTCACGTACGGCGCTGTTTATGTGTGTGGTCATTGCTGCCATCCGCTCAGCCAACACATCGCCACTGGCGCCATGTTCACGTAGCCAGTCCTCATAGCATGCTGGAAAAAAAAATGCTAAACTCTGCATAATTTTGACAGAGAAATTTGTAATATTTAAAACAACCTAAGTGTGGGGTAATTTTAATCTTGCAGTATGCAGATATCTTTTTATCTTTTATATAAATAAAAAAAATGAGATACGTCTATCCTTTAGTTTATATTTGTGGGCATGACGGACATAGACGGCTGGATAACTGTCAGAATATGTCGACAAATTACAAATATATGGCAATTAACTTTTTATTTAGTGGTTTAATGAGGCATGTTGCAATCAGGCACGTAGCCAGGATTTTGTTTTGGGGGGGGGGGGGGGGGGCGCCCAGGACAAATTGATGCATGAGGGGGAGGGGGGAGAGGAGGTCCCAACAAAATGTAAGATATCGGGGGGGGGGGGGGGGGGGGGGTGGCGGGCCTCATGGGGGCCCCCCAAAATAGCCATTATTACAGGCTAACCCAATTTCGACAATTCGTAAAAATTTGTCGCTTTGAAACGTTCATTGTTAAAATTTTCTTTTTCGTTGCCTAACTCAAGAACTGCGCACCAAAAAGAATCTGGGAAGTTTTGCCGATAATGGTCCATAGAAAAGTGACAGTTGTTTTAGTCATCT
This sequence comes from Ixodes scapularis, assembly GCF_016920785.2. Taxonomy (NCBI): domain Eukaryota; kingdom Metazoa; phylum Arthropoda; class Arachnida; order Ixodida; family Ixodidae; genus Ixodes; species Ixodes scapularis. Next base: position 31,600,473 of record NW_024609839.1, read on the forward strand.
CGTCACTATCTGTACAGCATATCCTCGGTAGTTGCTCCACAGTCAACCACCAATTGCAACATGCCCATTAAACCATTCAGGGGTGGAACTCATGAAATGTACTTGGGAGCAGCCACGGGAGCAGCTGAAACAGCTGTTTTGGAGCAGGTTGGGAGCAGCTAAAACTACATTCTGGAGCAGGCTAGGAGCAGCTCAGATCAGTTTGCATTGCACTTAAGCTTGTATCTTAGACAAGCACGAAAGCAATTTCAATTGTGCTTAGCAGCAGAGATGAACATGAGCGGTTAGGGACCTAGGTAGAGGGGATAACAGTGTAATATATGCGAAAACTTGAATCTTTGTGAGCCTTAATGAGAATCAAACAGCAAGTACTCTATGTTTCTGAAGATAGCGTCCTTGATATTTTCTGAGTGGCCTTCAGAAGCTCAAGATGCAAACCAGCTCTGCTTATCGCAGAACCCACACGTGCTCGACATAGTAATTATATGTGCGAACCACGTAGCGTGCGTAAACAACGGACGTGCAGTTGCACGGAGGAACAGGGCAACAAATTTCGAGTTTATCCTATTGTGCAACTCGATATCGAAGCAGCAGACTACGATTAACGAAGTTATCTTATTTGAAGCGATAAGCAGGAGCAAGCTTAAAGTAAGCCGAGCAGATAAGTAGAGCTGCTGACCGGCAAGGTTTCGGATCGGACCGCGTTTCAGTTCTATCAAATCACGATTTATCTTGCAAGAATGCAGTTCCAACTCCTAACGATGAAGCACTAAAAGGAATATTTTGCTCATTTGCTTTCGACTGGATGACGCCCGGATCCCGGGCCGCAGAGCCTCATGCAATCTGACGCTTAACGACTCGACCTCACCTCGGCCTACTTGCCCTACCGCTTATGGTTGAAGAGTAACAATCCAGTCGCAGGTGGTGTAGCGCTTAGAATCCGAGTTTTTTCGCGCGCTTCCGACTCGGGATAGAGAAGGGGAATAAACATAACAAGGGATTGCAAGGCCGACCAGGCTAAACGCCCTCATTGTTGACAATCGAGTCGATAAAAACCGAAACCAAGACAAAATAAAACGTTTTTTTTTTGGCGCACGTTTTGCGATTTGGCGCATAATGGCGCGAGGTATTGGCTTTGGCGCAGTTTCTGCAACATGGCGCAGGATGGCGCAGACACATGCGTCTGGCGCAAAATGGCGCACATGGCGCAGCCGTTCCACCCCTGCCATTTTTTAACAGGTTTTGGTTAGTTAGTCAATACAGGTGATGGTTATCCACCCATGTAAAAATTATGGAAGAAAAAATGCCCTGCATATTTAAAAGATGCCTAGTTAAATGCATGCAACTTTTACCGAAAAAAATCTAGTGCACTACTGTGAAATATAATATACCAAACAGGTAAAAATAAATGTTCAAAAGGTTCGATACGCTGCACATTATTTCGTGTAGTATTTTTTTTAGTAACATCTCCAAAATCTCCATTTGTTGGTTATATTAATCTGTTGCTTCTTCTTCACCTTGTAGTCAGGTCATGAGAAATATGGCGGCCCTGTTGAATGTAATCAGTTAGTGATAAAACGGAGTAAACACGGAAAGTGCCGTAAACTACAAGCTACTCACCTTCTAGCACATTAAGTTTTGTTGGAGTCAGTGGTGGCTTCGCAGCACCTCCATCATTTATCAAACGGTTAGACACCTTGCCACTCGTAGATCGATTTTTCAAAATATTGCGTCCCCATATGGCAGTAGCCAGACTCCTCACAAACTTGGACTCTTTTTTTTGTCGCTGACAGGCGACCCATTGGTCCAAACTAAGGGTAACACTGTCATTTACACAGACCTGCAAATGAAGCAGAGCAATGGATATAAATAAAAACAATAAAGGCTTCATTTGTAATCCTACGAAGCTGTTGGAAATGACAGCAAGTACACAAACTTCAAATTAACCGACAGTTCAAGCCAGCTTTATTTCATGACCACAATCTTAAAACATTGATCGGCCATTTTCTAATTGCAGATTTTAAGAGCAGATATAAATCTAGCTTGTGGCTTCTTTATAATTTTGTCCTTTCCAGTACTTTGTCAAAATATTAAAAAAACTAAAACGGCAACCACAGGCTATAAAAAATTTGCTGCATCAGCTTACCGTTCTTCCGTCAGTTCTGAGTTTAGCCTTCTTCACGATATCATGCTTGGTGTTTGCATTTATTGAGCATCCTTGACGGCGCAAAATCAAAGAAAAAAAAAAAAAAAAACTAAGTTAAACATTTTAGATCACCATAATTGTCTTAGGCTTTTTTTTTTTTTTTTTTTTGTAAAATTCATGCTTCAGAAGGAAAGCAGTGCTCTCGAGCTTTGATTTGATGCTGTTTACACCCTCAAGAATCACATCCAGAATGTCTGTGTTTTTGGCCTCTCTTGTCCGCATCTTTTCAACGTCTTCCTTAAGTTCCCTTGTAGTTTTTTTTAGGGCAAGATACTTCTGATGGAGATCGTCGTACAACTTTTTGGGAACAACAGCACCATCATCCCCACTGTCTGTATCACTGTGGCTTTCGTACCTGGCATGCTTGGCACTCCGAGCCTCTGGGAAAAGTGGGTTCTTGCGCTTCTGAGACAACTTTTCTGAAATTATTTGCTTCATCTTTGCTGTTGCTTCTCTTGTACGATTCAATTTCTGCTGAGCCTGCACTATTACAAGCACCATGTAGGGAAAGCTCCAGCATCTTTTGATTTCATTGGCGGTCACATTTTCATGGACACTCTTGTCAAAATAATAATTGTAATTCACACCAACATTTCTTTGCTCTGCCAAAGAAAAATTTAGTATATAATTGCAATAAGGATTTCTTCCAATACAATTTATGTTTTCAATCACAGCAAATTATATAGAAAATTAGTAATTTTTGTGTAAAACTCAATTATGCAGTTTCTTAAATGAAATTTTAGAAAGAAAATCAGGTGACGGATTGTCTGGGTGCTATTCTCACTGCATTACTGCACTCGGCTTATCAAGCCTTTGAGAAACATCACTAGTATGTTGACTAATTAACGAAAATCTGTAAATTAACTGTTTGGGGCTATGTTGCAATTGTAGTTAAGCAAACCATTGTTAGGGTACTATCGAATTGAAACAATCTGCAAAAGGGCAACAAGCTTTTAGATATTCAGAGCTGAAATTACGCCTTTTGTGTCCTGGTTAAAAAACTGCATACTGGAAGGAGCGCGATATGTTGCGCTCACATAGTCGTTTTGGTCTGGCTTGCGGGTTTTCAGTCAAGCCATGAAAGGCAAAATTTATATCTAAAAACTTGTAGCCTTTTATAAATTGTTCAAATTCGGCAAGGCTTTAATAATAGCTCCATTTAAAAGTGCAATTGCAACACTGTCTAATAAACGGTTCTAATGTCAACCAATCACAATAATTATAAGGACAACATCCACATACATACCTATTACCTTTTCGTTTTTCTTAATAGAGAAAAAGAACAAAAATTGTTATATATTGTTTTACACTAGACAAGATGTATCAGTCATACTTAACCTCATTTCTCTGAATATTACAGAAAATTTGTAATCTTCCAAGGTGTGCTTTAAAACTATATGGGGGAATAAATAATGAACTACAGTACCAAAAAACCGAACAGACTAAATGGAAAAACAATATAATTTTAATTTCAACCAGAAACCAGCTAAAATCAGTTTTTTTGTGAAGTATCAATTTTCATACTTTAATCTGTATTTACCTGTTAAGGCCATTGTTTTATTCAGTTACCACTTGCAGTGACATTTAGTCTTTTATTTCATAGTGTAAATAATTTTTCGTGGCAACACAGCTCATTTGTACATATTAGGGAGTTTTAGCAGGTCGTTTCCACACGAACGGTTCGCCCTCGAACGCATCCGAGACGCCACTGCGCATGCGCGCGCGAGTCGTTCGGGGAGTCGGGAGGCTCTTCTCGTTCGTTTCTCCCATTCCGGCCGCTGGAGTCGTCACCGCAACGCAGCCAGCACCGTTCACGACTCGGGTAAAAAAAAAGATGGCGGTCGGTTCGGCGACCGCCTTCGCCGACCCAGCCGAGCGTAGGACAGCAGGAGGCGATTTGCCGTCCTGTTAGTCTGCTTCATTTGAGAGTTGAACCAAATCATTTCGAGGACTACTCACAATGGTAAGCGATCGTGAATACTGTAAACTGCGCATGCTGGTAAATTTTTGCGATCTGCGGGCAGACTAGCTGCCGTAGCAACCGCGAGCAGACGAAATGATTTGGTTCGACGGCACACAACGTGAACGATCGTTCAAGTTCAAGATGACGGAGACACACCACATACCTTTACGGTCGTTCAGACACTTTTTACTCTATCTAGCTTCGCAGTTCTTGAAATTCCGACCGGCAAATGTTACGTCGGCCGTCTTGTTTACATCAGTCGTACGCCGGAAACACGAGCCGCCACCACGGTGTCCGCCACCGTCGGCACGGATTTACACGTTGCAGAATGTTTCACATGTTTACTAGAAGATGGCGCCACCGTTAAGCAGGATCATCATCATCGTTTACACGGTCGCGCCACTTTCACGATTCGCTAAAGTATGTCAAATTTGACGTACGGTTTCACGGAACGGACTAGCTGTACCGTTCGTGATTTCGGAACCGTGTGCTTGAAAAACAACTCGCTAAAACTCCCTATTATGTGAAGGCACCGGAGGGGTTCTATGATAGTTATAAAAGGATAAGCAGCAACAAAATGCTTGCCATTTCGACCCGAAGAGCTGCTTGGTCGTCTTCCGAACTGCTGTGCTCAACAACCTGGTCAAGGACTTTAGGTAGAGGGATCCTCTTGCCCCTTTTGATCCTCTCCTCGATCGACGACTTTGAGTCTGCAAAGTGGTACACACAATAACATATAGGGCAAGTCTCCTCTGGTGTGCTGCTGTGAGGAACTGCATTGATATATATCACCTGCCAAAAGTAGTATTTGGGCTTTAAAACAGCCCGGCTCCCCTCCGTCTGGAGTCAACAAAGCATCATAAAGGTGACCTTTTTTGTAGTCAACCTCACTTCTCGGTTCAAAGTTTTTAATTGCAGATGTACTGATGATAGTCTTAGGTCGTGCTGTTCCAGTAAAATATTGCACATATGCGAAATTCATCTCTGTAAGAAAAGAATACAATCGAATTTAATGTGAAGTAATCGCATTATGTTCAAACAATTCCAACCGTCACATCCGCATGTGGTGGAGAAAATGTGGCTGATCAGCGAGGTAATTTATTACACAAACAAAGCACCAAGGCAAGACGAGACTACACCAATTCCCGATTAATATTTTTATATTAATTATACGCCTTAATCAACCGTGACAGCGTGCGGTCTAGAGAAGCTCGTTCTAACGAACGCAGTTTTAGCGAAAACATTTTCTTCGAGCTGCCTCGAAAGTCGAAACTCGGTTTCGAGAAGATGGCAACCCCCGGCATGCTGCTTCCGATGTTTCTCTGATTCATCAGCCTAGCTTGCCGAGTACTCAGCGATGAACCCTTGTAGGTGCGTGCTCAAACTTGAGATTAACATTCCTTCGAGCGACAGCGAGCGCGCGTAGCATGGTTTGCTTGCAAGTGTAGGTTCCCGCCGTGCACACATCGCATTTCTCTAAACCACACTTCGATAAAACGTACTCTTTTCGCTTTATATATAAATATGAAAGAAGAAGAAGAAGAAGACGAAAAAGAAGTGAGAGAAAAAAAAAAAAAACGCGTGCAACGCAGTTTCGTTTCGCCGATCCAACCATGCGCCGGCGCAAACTGCTGCCTGAATCGCAGTTTCGTTTCGCCGATCCAACCATGCGCCGGCGCAAACTGCTGTTGAACTATATTTTACTGCAATAAAATCTTACCCTTTCTTCCTGTAGGAATAGATGTCCTGCGGTCTTTTCAGCAACTGAAAGCTCATCCGCAGCAGGTGATGCAACCAAAACTAGCAGCTCAACTGGCTCAACCGGCTCAACTGAAACCGCGCGCCGACTCCGGCTGGCCATATGGCGAGACGGCCACCTAACACCCATGGCAAATACAGAAGAGAAGGATAACTCTAATAAAAAAAAATTAAGTTTCATTTTACAACTTAGAATTATATTTAGTTCAGGACGTTGTTATTAGCACTATAGACTGTAAAGATGGTTTTGTTTACAATGCGGTTTATGGCGCGATGGCGTGCGTTTCACGTTTTCGAAGTACCCAGGTCCCCGGGTAGCCATCCCGCCAATCCCGCTACTACAGCCACTGTACCGCTACTAATCCCGCTTCCCGCTCTTCCCGCGTCATTCTTCGCCATTATTGCTCGTCAAACAAGCGCTACGCCGATTCTGCCGAAACTTCTGCATATGAAACGGCATTATGGCCAGTAAGCAGCGGCCGAAGCAATACCGACGTTACCTGGCACCTTTATCCGAAGAGAGCGTGCCGCGGTCGACGCGTGCTCGGTGGCATCAGACCGAAAAGGTAGGCTTTTATAGTCGGTGAACCGTAAGATTTTATTGACGAAATCTTTTTGTTGTCAGATTCTTGCTGAAGGCGCCCCGCGACCTTTGGAGCAGAAGTCAGCTGCGCAGTCTCACAATCGTGGAGATGTGAGTTTGTTCATTTCAAGCGTTACTTCATGCATGGTCTTTCGTTGTTAAATACCGTGTGCGTTCGCTCTCGTCTTTCTCTGTATCGAGCCACTGCTTCCAACCTCCGGCTCCTATGCTTTGCTGCAGTGCTTCTGGGCTGGGCTTTGTGAGCGAATATCTGACGAATAGGCGATGAAGCTCGCCCGACGGCGCTCGATGTGCGCGTGCGAACGCCCCGGGGCGAGCTTCGTCGCTTTTTGAACACAAATATGGCAAAACTTGCAACTTGCTTTTTGGACACAAATAGGGGAAAACTTGCACTTGTATGGGAAAACTTGCAACGAAAATCTGAAAGAAAATTCTATCATGTAAGACGCCACACGGCCCAAGACCTCAAAAGCCTTGACGATGTCAAGAACGACGACGACGACGTCTTGGAAATCGAAGACGTCTTGGGCGCCTTAGATTGAAATCTTTGGAATACGGACAAAAAATTTAAGAAAGCGCGAAATTGACGTGTGGTGCTACTCGATCGAACATATAATGTCCCTATAACCTAAACTCATACTGTGCGTGCCGTTCTTTCTCATGTTCAAGCTTTCTTAATTTTTGTCAAATACTGTAAAACGTTTTTATTGTGCGGCCTTTATATTTTTTAAATCCGGCTGGGACCATCATGGCTTGCACGTGACGTCAAAGCTGCTCTTCTTGCTGGTGGTGAAAGCGTGCCGTTAATGCACTGGAAGCTGCGCCGACTCGTTTCCGCCCGCTGGTAACGCTTGTTTTTTGGTTGTAGAATTAGTACTGTAAAGGCTATGCACCACCACCAGAGAGGATCAAATTATGTTGGTGCAGGCTATTCCAGGGGTCCAAATCCAGGCCTTTAAAGGTTGGATTATTTGTGTACGGTTAAACTAAGTTCTAAATCTTTTCTAATTAGTGAAATTGTGGCTCGCGAGCAGCAATAGTTTTACAGCATCTGTTTCATGGGGTCCATCTTGTGGGGAAGGAGGATGCCCTGCAAGAGCACGTTCTTCAGAGCATGAAACATAATTTTCACGTGCCTTCCCGCTCGACTGCTGGTTTAATCTACAGGGTGAAACAAGGAGACGGCAGGCTCTTTAAATCGACCGGAAAATTCGGTTTCTTAACCTATCGCGCTACGACTTTGTGCAGCGTTGCCCACAGATGGTGCATTTTTTTTGTAAAATTTGCAAAGAGCGAACTTACCTGAGGAAGAAGTAAAGAAAGAAAAAGGCTTAGCTCCTATGGAAACGCAGCGAAGCCACCGGTCTTCAAACACGGCGCCGTTGCGCACGGGAGACAAGAGATGGCGCAAGCGGTCGCGACGCCAACTGCCTCCAACGAACGAGCAGACGACGCCGAGAGCCGGCGTATTTAGCAGACAAGGAACTGCAGTTCCTCGTTGTTACCGCGTCTGTTTTTGTTTCTGCGACTGTCGCCGCCTGCGGAACGAGTGTTGCTTTTGAGTCGAAAAGATTGTCTGCTGACGCTGGCACTCGGCGCCGTATGCTCGTTCGTTGACGGCGTTCGTTGCGCCATCTCTTGTGTCCCGTGCGAAACGGCGCCGTGTTGTTTGAAGACTGGTGGCGTCGCTGAGTTTCCGTCGGAGCTAAGCCTTTTTCTTTCTTTACTTTTTCCTCAGGTAAGTTCGCTCTTTGCAAATTTTACAAAAAAAAAAAAAGCACCATCTGTGGGCAACGCTGCACAAAGTCGTAGCGCGATAGGTTAAGAAACCGAATTTTCCGGTCGATTTAAAGAGCCTGTCGTCTCCTTGTTTCACCCTGTAGATATGAGTATGTCTGCTCCTGAGCACTGAAATGGGTCTCATGTACGGTTGGTTGGTGTGGGGTAGAGTGCTGCAGAAGCTCTACCTCCTGTAGACGCTCGTTACCTCCGAAGCGCCAAAGCACAAGTGTGCTTCGGTTACGCATTCATGCTTGTGCTATCAAGGCTAGAAAGTTTTTGCTGCCGGGGGGGGGGGGGGGGGGCGGGCGGGGGGGGGGGGGGGGGGGGGGGCGGGCGGGCGGGCGGGCGGGGGGGCGGCGGGGGGGGGGAAGTGAAGGGGGTGGGTGGGTGGAGGTGGAGGTGGAGGTGGAGGAGGAAGAGGGGCGCAGCTTCCCGTGTGGCTTCAGCCTGTCAGCGACCATGGTGCCAAATGGCTTCCGAACCACCATGTGCTGGTGCAATGCTGCACCAGCACATGTGTTGCACTCTGAAGGTCTTTTGCAAAATATAGTGCCTGATACTGCTCGCATTGGTGTTGATGATATGCCCAATGCTATTTGATGTGAGACAGTATATTGCCTTTTTTTATTTGTTGCTGTAAACACTCTTTTATAGGGTCCGCCATGTTCTGGACAAGGGATTGAAGCTTGTTTGACCACTGGCCACCTAAGTGAGACAGACTGCAGTGGGCCAACTTCTCGACAGAGTGAGATTTCTTTGGCTGAAATGTCACCGGTGTTGCTCTCGGGTGAAATTCCGCAAACTGAAAGTATGTGTGAGGAGGCCGAGTCTCCGTGCAGCGCAGACAGCCTTTCGAGCTTCTCAGTTAGCTCTCCGGGGAGCTCAGAGTGCGAAGAGAAGGACATTCAGAGCGAAGGAGAGCAGCCTGGCTCTCCTACTGAACATGTTTCTGATGCACCATCAGCATTCAGCGTCAAGGGTTTTAACTTGACTACTCAAATTTGCAAATGTACAACAACGACCGTAGCGGAAGTGCTTGTTCTTCTGCTGTCATTTCTTGCAAAGCACCGGCCTACTGTGTCAGCCTTGGTTGACATCCTGCAGCTCTTCAATGTCGTGTTCCAGAAGGACATCCTGCCTAGTACAAAGTACCTGTTCAACAAAGCATTTTCCAGTCCCTCCCTCATGATGCAGTATCACATGTACTGTGAGTATTGTCTAGGATATGTTGGCATCCGAGAGCAGCTACGTTTGCAACAGTCAACATGTCCACATTGCCACCAGATATTTTCAGTGACAACTTCACCCTACTTTCTCATGTTACCCCTTGCACCACAACTAAAGTTCATGTTGGAAAATCAACCAGGGTTGGTCCAGGAACTTCAATACAGGAATGAAAAGAAACACAAAAATATATCCTGTCTTGAAGACATCTTTGATGGCACTCTGTATCAGGAACTTTCCAAACCTGGTGGCCTCTTGTCTTTCTATAACAATTTTTCATTTTCTTTTAACACTGATGGAGCTCCAGTGTTCAAATCTTCCCGTGCCTCTGTGTGGCCTATTCATATCATGCTAAATGAACTACCACCAGTGTCCAGGGAAAAGAATTTGCTGCTGGCAGGCTTGTGGTATGGTAAGGGGGAACCAAACATGGATACGTTTCTGAAGTCGTTTGTCGATGATGCAAAGCATCTGGCTACAATAGGAGTTACATGGAAGCATGTTGATGGTACCCTTATTAATAGTAAATTCGTTGCAACCTGTTGCTGCGTAGACAGCGTTGCTCGTCCTGCGATGCAAAAGTTAATGCAGTTCAATGGCTATTATTCTTGTGGGTGGTGTTACCACCCTGGTGAGAACGTAGGTAATGTTGTCAAGTACCCTGTAGGCCCAGAATGCTACCCCGACAGGACTAATGAGACAATGGAAAAGGAAATGGAACAAGCATTTGTAACGAAGACAACCATTTTTGGTGTCAAGGGCCCGTCTGCATTGATAAACATGCCAAAGTTTGGGATAGTATCTGGGTTCGTACCAGACTACATGCATGCTGTCCTCCTTAGGGTGGTACGGCAACTAGCAGAGCTATGGTTCTCGTCTGTTGGTGAAAAGTTTTATATTGGAGAGCCCTCGACTGTAGCTAAAATTAACAAGAGATTAGAAAGGATGTTTCCCCCCAAAACTGTTTCTCGACTGCCAAGGCCCATTTCTGAGCGACGGTTCTGGAAGGCGTCGGAGTGGAAATGCTGGTTGTTGTACTATGCTTTTCCTTGCCTGGATGGCATTCTTCCAAGAAAATATCTTAAACATTTTGCTTTGCTTTCACAGAGTGTGTATGCTCTGCTCAAGAACTCTGTGACGCATACAGATGTGAATAATGCCGACCTTATGTTGACCGAGTTTGTTTGTGGGATGCAAGAGTTGTACACGAAAACGTCAATGACATATAACGTCCATCTTCTCACTCATCTGCCGTAAAGCGTAAAAGAGTGGGGCCCGTTATGGGCCCATTCTGTTTTTGCATATGAATCTGCAAACGGCTTTCTTTTAAAATTAGCAAAAGGGACACGAAAAGTACCTCTGCAAATAGCCAAGAGTTATCTTTTGTACCGCTCTGTGTACTACTTCGTTAAATGCTACATCAGGCAACAAACAGTGCAAGAGTTTTGTGAGGGCTTGCTTGGGTCAAAGCGCTTAGTGCATACAAATGAGGTGGAGAAATGCCACCTTATTGGCAAAGGCTTAAAACATGGAAGTAGCCACAATTTTTTTGGTAGCTCTGTTGTTTTACCTGGCAGTGTCTGTACTGTGTATAAAAGGGTGATTGCAGGAGGTGAGTTGTTGCACTCTAAAGAATATGGTAAATGCAAGCGTCGCAATAATTCCTTTGTACAATTGAAAAACGGGTTGTGTGGAGAAATATTGAAAATCTGTGTATACAAGGAAAATGGTGTTCACCGTTGTGTGCTACTTCTTGAAGAGTATGTCTCGTCAAGAACGCTTCATGTGACCCATGTAAATGAGTATTATTCTAAGCAGAATGTGAGGATTGTCTCAGCAGACAATGTCTTGTCAAAATTTGTTGTCATGCAGTCAGGCAACAGGTTATTTGCCAGTCTTTTGCCCAACTATTATGAAAAGGAGTAACCATCATGTCATGTTAGTAGGTATGTTTGATTTGCCTACACCACCTGCACTGGTACTCTCAGTGTATGTACATCACTGTATCCTACTTGTTGGTGCAGACTATCTTGAGGACTCTTTAGGGGCTTGTTGTGTTTGGTCTCCAGGATCGAAATATTGTAACAAAAGGACGAGGACAGAACCACTTGTGGTGTCTGTCCTTGTTCCATTATGTGAAATGCCTTTAATCCTGGACAATGCATACCGTAATTACATTGCCCTGCACTGTACACTTTCTGTACCATGCAGGTGGGTGCAGCTAAATCAAGCATACCTACTGACATTAGCAGGGTGTCTACCAACCTAAAAAAGCTATAATTGCAAAGGAACTTTTGAGCTCCTGAAAAAGTCAGGGAAATCATGAAACACTTAGCTAAATCTGAGAAAATGATCACTGACTTAACAGAGCCATCTATGTAGCATTTTGTTTAGAGGGAAACAGCCATATGGTTTTGGCGTCAGCCTTTCTTGGCATGTGCGTCCCTCCTGCCGCACGGAACTACAAGTGTAGCTAGTTCTGAAGTTTCACATGTAAAAGAAAACCTAGAAAAGTCTGCGAATTTGACATGTAATAGTTTGGTAGACACCATGATTAAGCAATAATGTAGGGATAATTGCTCTTTGGGAGAAGTCTGTTTTCATAAAGATGAAGGTGACTAGGGCTGTATTAAACAAGAACACGTACAATGGGTTACTGTATGCAAAATGCTTTACTTTTGTACTGTGAAAGGTTGCAGCTTCCAGTTAAAATAAAGCATTGTATTTGAAAGAGCAGTTGTGATATTCTTGTGTACCAGTACCTACTACTGCTTTACAGGCTGCTGCAAGTTTGTTCCCTGCATGAAAATCTGAATGTTCATACGATTGGGACTTCAGTTCTACTCGGGGCACTATAAAAAAAAAAAAAAAAAAATCTTGTGCCATACGAAAGCCAATTATACCAATTATTTTCAGGTTGGCATAATAGTGAGCATAGATAGTTGTGCGACTGGGGGAGGGAACCCTCTGGTGCGGCCTTGGCATGGTAATTGAGCTTGTATTTAGTATATAACAAGTCGGTGATAATACGTCAAGGTATGGACACTAATGAGCAAACTATTAGTCCTAATAAGTGCTTGCCGACTCTAGAGATTGACTTCACTTGTCAACGCCTTCACGCTGCAGCTTCCCTGTAGTGTTTAGAGTGGCAGTAATAAGCGAACGAGGCATCACGCAGATTGGTGCTAATGGTCTTCATAGACTCTGCCAGCTATCGTCTACAAACTTGGCTTTGGAAGTTGGTTGCCCCGGATTGCAGCTTCCCTGTAGTGTTTCTACAAGCACCAATGAGAAAATGGTGAGATTGCTTGAGATCTCCCTAAAGTTGGCTTCACCTGCTTTATGAAGTAACCCTTCCCCCGGATTTTGTCTTTCCTGCAATGTATCCCATGGCCCGAATGAGAAAATGTCTTTTTAACCACATTGGTGCTATCGGCGCCAATGTGCTCATAGGAGCACATTGGTGCTCATAGAAACTTGCCCGAGTTCTTTCCCCAAGGTTGGCTTCACCTCAATCAGAAAACTGCCCCTTTTCTAAGATTGTGGCTTCCCTGCAGTCTTCCTATGTGCACCAATGAGAAAACTCTTGGTTTTGCACATTCGTGTTACACTGCACATTGGCACACATTAATTCTGACTACTTCCTCAATGTGAATGTGCGCCTCATTTCCAGCAGGGTACTTATCCCAAACAACCTCTAAAACAAGTATTTTCAGACCTGCATGCACTTACTTCTAATCCCAACGTTTAGTCTACTGGGCCGCTGTCGTTTGAGCGAGGAGACAACAATTCGGACGATCAGACGGTTAAGACAAACTGAACGTGGTCCGCGTTGGTCCAGACAGCTTGATGGTTTTCCCTCGTTCATGTTGGAGCAGGACAAACAAATCTGACTACCACAAGTATCCGTGAAATAATCCAAAGTGCATTCCGCACAAGCAATCGTGGTCCGACGGTGTCCAGTTTTCTCCTTTCACGGCACCTATCCGCGTTCTCGAACGAACCGAGCAGGCAAGAAACTAATGAAAACTGACATTCGAGCCTTTCCCGACTCTTTTGGCACAGCCCCAGTCGCGGTGTTTTGACGAGAAAGCAAGTTCTACTCTGGTTTCTTTCAAAACAACACAAGAATGCCCGTCCCGCACGGCGACTTACGCCCACACCCCTAGGCCGGTTGTTTACCCGAAGCATCACCGCAGCGGCGTGACGTAACAATAGGGAGTTTTCGTAGACCGCGTTTCCCCCTTCGCTAAGCCCTCCGCAACGAAGCAGCCGCTACTGCGCCGGTGCGCCGATGGCCTTGACTGTAGAGTTCCGGCTAGCGTA